>NW_026652281.1:35957405-36278143 GCF_009828535.3 Hylobates moloch
CATGGGGGCAGGTCTTTCCCATGCTGTTCTCATGACAGTGAATAAGTTCACGAGATCTGATGGTTTTATAATGGAGAATTTCCCTGAACATGCTCTCTTGCCTGCCGCCATGCAAGACATGACTTTGCTCCTCCTTTGCCTTCTGCCATGATTGTGAGGTCTCCTCAGCCATGTGGAACTGTGAGCCAATGAAATCTCTTTCCTTTATAAACTACCTAGTCTCGGGTATGTCTAATGGCAAAAACCACGATTACTTTTGCGCCAACCTAATAGCATTGTGAGAACAGATTAATACACCATACTACCTTAACAGTTATGTGCTAAGTTTTCCTGTAGATGCACAAAAGTGGTAACTCATGAAAACATACATCCTTGGGTAAAACTTATTCTTATAGAATAAGAACAGTGTAATTAAAAACATACCCAAAGTTGGTGCCTCTGACCAGGGGGACTCAGCTTGAAAAATGCACCATAGAAGGACACAATGTTTTTGTGGAAAGAGTACTTCCTCAGAAGGTTGAGTTCAGTCCTGAGATCCTCTTCCTCATCCTATGGAATAAGAATAGACAGCAAAGCTCCTAAGCTGTGCAATCAATGACTATAGGTCCCTAAAGTACAGTAGATCAATGAAGGAGAATCTTATGGCAGCCAATTATATCCAACAGCAATTTATAATAAAATCTCAACTAAAATTGTCAGTGAATGAAGAACTCTGGTTAACTTGGAGTCTGAGGGAATAAAAAGGGTAAACTGAAGATCTTTTAGTTCAGTGGTTCTTAAGGTATGGTCCCTGGACCAGCAGCACTGGCCACTGTATAAAATTTTCACTGAGTGGAGTCATTATATTTTTGTTTCTTTTGCAACAGTTTTATTGAGATATAATTCACATACCTCTGCCCGGCCACCCATCGTCTGGGAAGTGAGGAGCGCCTCTGCCCGGCCACCAATCGTCTGGGAAGTGAGGAGCGCCTCTGCCCGGCCACCAATTGTCTGGGAAGTGTGGAGCGCCTCTGCCCGGCCGCCCCGTCTGGGATGTGGGGAGCGCCTCTGCCCGACCGCCCCATCTGGGAGGTCTACCACGGAGGCCAGAAGCAATGTGGTGGCTGGACGTGGTGGCTCACGCCTGTGGTCCCGGCACTCTGGGGGGCCGAGGCGGGTTGATCACTTCAGGCTAGGAGTTCGAGACCAGTCTGGCCAACATGGCGAAACATATGAAAAATACAACAGACAAACCAACCAACCAACTCAGTGACAACAAAACAGGTCTACCCTGGAGTCATACTCTAATTTTTTCTATTTTCCTCCCTTTCTGATCCTTTATCCCACTTTCTTTTTCTTCCTCTTCCTTCTCCTTCTTCTTTGTCAAATAGAGGATTGAGTTATTATCACTGATCCAAAAAAAAAAAAAGAAATACTTTCCTACTCTAATAGCAGAAACATACTTATGTATATGTTCTACTGAAAGGTTTAAAGTTTTACTTTTGACATTCAAGTCACGAATCTTTCTGACTGGGATGGGGCAAGAGGGAAGGTAAGAAAAAACAATATATTATATACACGTATTATAACTAACATGTACACATACATGCACGTGCACACACACACTAGTTAAGCCCCCAACCTCATTATGAAACTAACATGTATGGACTACGAAATGTAGTATGGTACTGGTGTTTTAGTAGCACCTTAGCCTACCACCATACTCCAAAACAGATAGAATATACATTATGTTTACGCTGGCTGATATGGTTTGGCTCTGTGTCCCCACCCAAATCTCATCTTGTAGCTCCCATGTGTTGTGGGAGGGACCCAATGGGAGATAATTAAATTATGGGGGTGGGTCTTTCCTGTGCTGTTCTTTTGATAGTAAATAATTCTCATGAGATCTGGTGGTTTTAAAAATGGGAATTTCCCTGTCAGTCTCTCTCTGCCTGCTGCCATCCATGTAAGACATGACTTGTTCCTCCTTGCCTTCCACCATGATTGTGAGGATTCCCCAGCCACATGGAACTGTTAAGTCTCTTAAACCTCTTTCTTTTGTAAACTGCCCAGTCTCGGGTATGTATTTATCAGCAGCCTGAAAACAAACTAATACACTGTGCATGATGACTCTAAATCCTAGAACTTCGGGAGGCTGAGGTGGGTGGATCACTTGAGGTCAGGAATTCAAGACCAGCCTGGCAAACATGGCGAAGCCTCATCTCTACTAAAAATACAAAAATTAGCTGGGCATGGTGGCGCACGCCTGTAATCCCAGCTACTCAGGTGGTTTAGGCAGGAGGATTGCTTGAGCCTGGGAGGCGGAAGTTGCAGGCGAGATCATGCCATTGCACTTCAGCCTGGGCAACAGGGTGAGACTCCTTCTCAAGGAAAAAAAAAATTCTTTATGTTTAGGAAGCGTCACATAAAAAATAAAGACTATACCTTCAAGGAATGTAAAATATCCTACACTAGCCATTTTAAAACTATTTAATATGTTTTATAGAATAAAAAACGTATGTGTATCATTATCATGTAAATGTTGATCTCTGCTTTTATTTGCTATTAATATTTACTTAAAGAAAATCTTTAAATGTTTTCCTCCCCATTTGTCCCAAAAGTTAAAAAAGAAAACAACAACCCCTGCTAGTTTTGAAACAGATAAGGCAATTTGCAAGGCCTCTTCACGCTTAAAAAATTAGTCAGTCATAAACTTGTTTGAATATAAAAAGGCTATATTCAATAATATCTAAAAATACTTAATAGCAAGCTAGCTAATACTTTCTTGACACTGAGGGTAGAAATATGGGAATGTTCTCCATACAACTTACTTCATCTCTCCTAAAATTCTCTTTGTTTCCTTCCTATTATCCTTGAATGAGGGTTTTTTAAGTGCACAATTTGAAGAGCAGTGACATGTTCTGAATAACTTTATACAGTCTTAGATTACAGAAGTAAAAATCTCAAAGGAGAACTGAAGCTAGTTATTAGCTACCAGAAGACCACCATCTAACTCTGTCTCTCTCTTATAATTCCAAGGCAGAACAGAACAGTACCGGGGAAATGAATATGATAAAGACACAACTATGTCAATATTGATTATGTTGCTCAGCAGCCATGATAAATCTTATTTTGAAATAGAGCCAAAATAAAGACAGCCTTATAAATGTCTTTAATAAAATTTAATCAATATTAACAGAGCTGTAATTCATTTTATTCCTAATAGCTCTTTGCTGTTTTATCACTTAGAAACAAGTAACTTACCTGTGCTCGTTTTTCCATATCCTGGCAGGTACCTAGTTGTTCTTCCATTGCAACTCTGATTTGCCTCGCTTCATATTCCAATTGCCTTCTGGTCATATCTGTTTGTAAGGAAAACTAAAACCACAAATAATATAAAAGTATCAATATCTTGTATTTACATTAATCAGCAAAAGCAAAAAAGCATATAAGTACCAATAAAGAAAATGAATAAGCAAATACGTCAGTCATGGTGCATGAGAAAATTATTTTTTACTCCAAGGAGTGTTTAAATTTGATTATAGGTGTCAGACTCAATCTGGATCCCTGATGTGATATGGAATTCAAACACTTATTTGCCAAAGTCACAAGTGGCTTTAATTAGATTGGCTTATTTCACTTAAAATATATAATTGGTCCAGTTAGAGTGAGGCTAAATTCAGTTGCCTTATGACTCTTCTCTACAGAAGAGGCACTACTTTTAATTATTAAATACTAGCATATTAATGTGGACAACATAGAAATACCAAGAAACAAGTCCATCATTCTTAAGCTTATACTTCAACTTAAGGTAAGGATTACTATACACATACAGATTAAATAGAGAGAACTTTCCCATTAATCAAATGAAGAATATAGGATAAGAAAAAGCCTACATGTAAGAAAGATAATCATAAATAGAGTGGACAAAGCCAACACAGACTTTGGTAAAAATCGAAAAGTAAAGCAAAGTTGAAACAAATAAAAAGAGGTACTTCTTCAGAATGGGTGATAACTCATTCAAAAATTTATTAACCCTTTAATTAAAATTCCAAGGACTGTGATAACTGCCAAGCATGCAACAGGATTTTAAAAGGACAAGGTAATGAAACTTATAAACCCATGCCCAAAAGGTAATAAAAGCTGATTAAATAAAATGATAGGTAACAGACTTATAATGGGCCATGAAGGGAATGAGGAAATGCTATAGATTTTCTGTGTGCCCTTAGAAAACTGTGTATGACATGTATCTGACTCAGAATAGCACTGTGGTCCAAGAACTCCAAATTGTGTTGTCAGTCGTAGTCAGATTAGTTCTCACCCTTTTCCCTTTGCAACATACAGATGACATTCATATGCAGAATGTATTCCCTTAGGCATACCCAAATTATGGGTTGCAATAGAGATGAAATAGTCTGCATGTTATTTCTTATTCCTACTGAGCCAGTTGTAACTCCACTTATTAGTCCTCCACTTCCCAAACCCTCTCTGCAAAAAAAAAAAAAATTGAACATGACACAGTATGTTGCAATAATGTGGTTTAGATCTGATGTTTTCAGTAATGTTTTGATAAGTAGGTATTTCCACATAAAGTGTTCATTAACTTGGCTTCCCAACATAAATGCAACATTTGTGAAATTAAAAAATAGTTATAAAATACAAGCAGAGTTTAAATTTGCTAATGTTGCCAATGGTCCCTGATAATGTCTTATATATCATATTAAATAAATGTGATCTACTTAATAAATTAGTAGAGAATAATTAACTTGACAACTGATCTTTGTTTCAGATGGTAACCAAATACTCTTGAGTTGTCATGTACATTTAAGCTCTTTACTGAACCTGACTTCATGTAGACAGTGGAATTCTGGATTTTGTGTATTCTCTAATGACCAAAGTTAATGGTAAGCAAAACTACACTTTGGTATTTTTCTTTACAAAAGTTATAGTCCCAACAAATCCCCCAAAATTCCTAATCCTCACAGGCTAACAATTCTCCAATAACTGTTCTCTCACTATCTGTGCTCCTTAATTCCCAGGAGCACTGTTAAGTGTTAACATGTTAAGGCCCTGTCAGAAAAAGGGATCCTTTCTCTCTCTCAAAACCCTAAATGATTACTCCAGTAGAGTGAGCACTTAAGCTTCCAGTTCCACCTCCTGTCAGCCAATGTCCACTCAGGAAATCTAGCTAGCTACATGTTTTCAAAAAGGTTTTCTCTCTTTCAATTTTTACCTTTTTGTCTATTTTGGTCTCTCAAAGTAGTAGTAGAAAATGAAAAATTTAAGCTAAGAGAGTAAGTTATATTTTAATTAGTCTATTTTCTTTTAAAAAATTACATGTGGCTGGGCACGGTGGCTCACACTTGTAATCCCAACACTTTGGGAAGCCAAGGTAGGTGGATCACGAGGTCAGGAGATCGAGACCATCCTGGCTAACACATCAAAACCTCGTCTCTACTAAAAGTACAAAAAATTAGCTGGACATGGTGGCATGCGCCTGTAGTCCCAGCTATGTGGGAGGCTGAGGCAGGGGAATCGCTTGAACCTGGGAGTTGGAGGTTGCAGTGAGCTGAGATTGCACCATTGCATTCCAGCCTCGGTGACAGAGCGAGACTCCATCTCAAAAAAAAAAAAAAGTTACGTGAAATATTTATAGATAATAGCTAAAATATGTAGTCTTGTTTGAGATTATATAATTTTCTTTTCTTTTTTTTTCAACCTTGAGCAAGGGCCATACTAATCTCCTCTGCCTCATTCCAGTTTTAGGATATGTGCTGCTGACGTGGCCACTATAAATGTATTTGAGAAATATTCTTATATGTGCCACCCCATGAATAAAATCATTGACAGGGAGAGGGAGAGGCTGACAGGATTAGATTTTTTTTTTTTTTACAGAACGCTGCAGACTTATAACCCAGAGCGGCTTGGAGGTGGTGAATATCAGCTCCTCAAGTCTGCAATAAAAAATGGCCTCCAATAAACCTACATTGCAAAAAATAGGAAACAAATACAATGGAAAGAGTAAAAGAGATGAAGAGGCAGAGCCAGAAGAATCTGTGGTGGAAAATGTATGACTGACGTGTAGTGAATGGGAAAGTGGAATATTTCCTTAAGTGGGAGGGATTTACAGATGCTGACAACCCTTGGGAACCTAAAGAAAATTCAGATTGTTCAGGGTTAATTGAAGCATTTCTTAATTCTCAAAAAACTAGTCAAGAAAAAGATGACACGAACAGAAAATCTTTATCTGACAGTGAATCTGATGACAGTAAATCAAAGAAGGGATGCTGCTGACAAACCAAAAGGCTTTGCCAGATGTCTTGATCCTGAAGGAGTAATTGGTGCCACAGACGGTAGTGGAGAATTGCTGTTTCTCATGACAAGGAAGGATTCAGATTAGGCAGAGTTGCTGCTGGCAAAAGAGGCAAATATGAAGGGTCCTCAAATTGTAACTCCTTTTTATAAACAGAAACTAACTTGGCATTCTTGTCCAGAAGATGAAGCATAGTAATTGTTGGCACTGTTTTATATGGGTCTTGGTTTTTGATTTACTAGTGTGAAGAAATAACTACATTTTAATGAAAATCAAGTTTGGTATGTTTGTTTTTAAAGTAGTATTGGAAGAATTGCTGTGGATTTTCTTTTGCATTAATAGCACTGGTTACTTTGAACAAATAAATAAAAGCTTTCTATAGTTGCTTCCTTCATCAGAAAAAAAAATTAGATACCATGGTATATTATATCCAATGCATGAGAGAACAGCTTTTCTAAATATATTAGGAGAAATTTCCATAGCCATTACTCAATCAGAACTTCTGTTCTCATATGCCTAAGGATCATTCTGGGTTTCTTATTTGTTTTTTTTTTTTCGTGTGTGTGTGTATATAGAATATGCACACATAAATGTTTTCCTTTTTTATTGTTTTTAAACATTTACAAAAACAAAAATCACAGGTAATCCAATGTTTCTGAAATGCCATCATTCTGAGCAATCTAAGAAAAATAAATCACTTCAAGTTAAATTGAAAAATTTCCTGAAGTCATACATTTCAAGTTAAATGAATGATTTTAATTAATTGGACAATTTAAATTGGATAATTTAAAAGCAGCCATACCAGAATTCATATCTATAAATGCAATGGTTTGCAAAATTTCTAAAATGAAAAATTTTACCATTGCCAGCAACATCCAGATGAGGAAACCAGACAAATCCTAGTGTATTTTAATTAGCTAAACAAGACAATTAAATGGACACTTAAAGATTCCTCTGGTGAGTCATTTCTTTTTTTTTTTTATTTTTTCTTTTTGTTTTGAGATGGAGTCTCGCTCTGTCGCCCAAGCTGGAGTGCCGTGGCGTGATCTTGGATCACTGCAACCTCTGTCTCCCATGTTCAAGTGATTTTCCTGCCTCAGCCTCACAAGTAGCTGAGATTACAGGCATGCACCACCACGTCTAGCTAATGTTTGTATTTACTTTAGCAGAGACAGAGTTTCACCATGTTGACCAGGCTGGTCTCGAACTCCTGGCCTTAAGTGATCCACCTTCCTCAGCCTCCCAAAGTGCTGGGGTTACAGGCGTGAGCCTCCGCCACGTTGAGTCATTTCTTAACAAAAAGTTGAAATCCCTGTGTTACGCTGACTAAAAGGTCATGATTCATGGAATGTCTAAGACTTGGCTCATCGAAACCTAATCAGATGGTTAGAGATGTTGGCAGTTTAGGACCAGCTGTCATAAATCGGTGGACAAACTTCTGTAATCTAAACTACTGACTTGCATGTTTTTTCTTTACTCCAACACATTCATTACATGTAGGTTCGATCTTTTCAGTATATGTTTTACTGGTTCAGCAGAGGCCAAGAAAAACAACCCTTTGCAGTAAATCAGAACATTATTCAACTGCATACTGTTAATTTATTGTGAACACTGGTGGACAATGGTCAATAGTTTTATATTCCTTAAAAAAATTTTTAAAACAGTTAGATTTGCAAAACAAACCAACTTTAGTGTTTGCAAAAATGCTAATATCTGTGCTATAGCTATTGGCATTTATATCTAGAATATTTTCAGAGTTATTTTTATTGCAAAAACTATTTGGCATGATTCTTATAACACAGTACAAAAAATAGGCAGATGGTGATAAATACTTCTATAGAGTATGTTTGGCAATTCAATACACAGAATTAAAAAACTAGTTGCCTAGTTGAACCCTGAGGTCCTCTAGAATTCAAACTTTATAGATTTTCTAAATAAGAGCTTTAAATAAAACATTTGAGCATAACGTTTTATCATCTTTACAAACAAAAATTCATTAACTATTAGGGGTATATTCAGGCCTAAAGTTGGGTAAAACATATTACAATTTACAAATAACCATAAATTCAGTTATCCTGAATTTTAATGGATTACCTAGGTACTTTAAAATATCAAGTTATTAAAGTTTCAAATAAGTTGTACTGCCAAGTTACTTACATTTTCAGTTAAAGGAAGACTATCTATTCTTTTAGTGAGATTCTGAAGTTGAGCATAATACCAGTCTTTTTCTTTTTCTTCTTTGTCAAGATCAGCAAGAAGCAATGATCTATTTTTTAAAAAAAGGTACATTTGAACAATGCTAATAAAGACTGCACAAGAGCAATACTTACACCAGTTGTTATTGCAAACTTCTCTACCTAAAGTGTTAATAATGAATTACTCAAAAAATTTACATTGATTTCAACTTTTAAAGGGAGGACTTAGAATATTACAGTCATTAAAATTAGAGTATTAAAAAGAACATTTTTTTCTAAATAAACTGGTAATCATCCTTAAAAGAATACTTACACTTCACTAAAGGCTTTCTTCATATTTATAGTCTAAGAATATAATGATAGGTAAAAGATACAGACATAACAAAATTCAAAATTAGTATAAGAATAAAAAGTATAGTAAAGGAATTAAGAAAAGCAGCAATGATACCCAGAAAACAAACCTAGAATATAGGAAGCTACTACTTTGGACACTGATGTGGCTTTCAGCTTCACAGCAGCCAAAATAATAAGAAATATACTGTCATTTTGAAATAAGAGGAAGTTGTGACACAGAGAAACTTCTTAGTTTGGAATCTGAACACCAAATGATGGTGTTCTCCATAGCAATCTGTACTAAGATACTGCATACCTGAGCATTATAAACATAAATGCACAGTAAGAGTGTTACAGGGATAAAACTCAAGAGGTACAAAAAGAATATAATCTATCACTTTCCATGTGGCTCTTTGCCAGAGCTACCACTGTTACAATTTTCTTATGTATATTACTAGAGTATCCTATAAAAATGCAAGGACATATGTGCATACTTATATGTACATTTTAAATATAAATTGTAGCATATTATTATAGTATATGTTGTCCTGCAACTTTTTTTCACTTAAAAATTGACCCTAGGGACCAGGTGTGGTGGCACATGCCTGTAATGCCAATACTTAGGGAAGCCGAGGCAGGTGGATCACTTGAGCTCAGCAGTTCAATACCAGCCTGGGCAACATGATGAAAACCCAAGCCCCAAAATCCCATCTCTACAAAAAAATACAAAAACTAGTCAGGTGTGGTGGTGCAGCTACTTGGGAGGCTGAGCTGGGAGAATCACTTGAGCCCAGGAGGCCGAGGCTGCAATGAGCTGAGATCGTACCACTGCATTCCAGCCTGGGCAACAGTCTGCTTTACAAAAAAACAAAAAACAAAAAAATCGACCTTGCAGAACACAAATAGGCACAGGTTGAGTATCCCTTATTCAAAATGATTGTGACTAGAAGTGTTTTCGGATTTTGGAATATTTCTATTATACTTACCAGTTGGGCATCTCAAATCCAAAAATGCTCTAATTAGCATTTCCTTTGAGCATCATGTTACTCAAAAACTTAAGGATTTTGGAGAATTTTCTATTTCCAGATTTGGGATGCTCAATCTATACTAGGTATTTTTTTTGTTAGCTACATAATATTCAAAGAATTCCCTAGTATTCATAAATCTATGTAGGGATACACTACAACCAACTCTTAGTTGGTGGTACTTAGGGCCTTTCTAATCTTTTGTTATTATAAACAATGCTGCATTCAATAGCCTTATAGATATACCTCATTTCATACATATACACGCATTTATATAAAAGAAATTCCTAGAATATATAAATTTTTAACTTACTGCCCTTGTGAGATGTTATACCAATTTATGCTACCATCATCACCAATTGAAGTGTTTAATTCAACTTTCTGCTTTTTCGTGTCTAGTTTTTTTTAAATGGTGTATCACTGGTTTTAATTTGATTTCTCTTACTATGAGTGAGATTAAACATTTTGTTCGAGTTTATAAGCCATTTGTATTTCCTTTTCTGTGATTTTTCTTACTTGTAGGACCTTTTCTATATTAAAAATAATAGTGCTTTGTCAGTTGTTGGGCTGCATATAATTTTCTCAACTTAACACTTGTCTTTTTAACATTTTTTACTCACTTGACCCTTGAATATGGGTGTGAACTGCATGGGTCCACTTATACATGAATTTCCTTCCACTTCATTATGATTTTCTTAATAACACGTTTTCTCTAACTTAACATAGTATATAATACACATAACATACAAAATATTTGTTACTTGACTGTTTATGTTATCAGTAAGGCTTCAGGTCAATAGATAGGCAATCAGTAAAGTTTTTGGGGAGTCAAAAGTTATATATATATTTTTGACTGCATGTAGCGGGTGGGTACGCCAACCCATGAATTGTTCAAGGGTCAACTGTAACGTTTTGCCATGTAGAAAATTTTGATTTCCATGCAGTCCGATTTGTAGATATTTTCTATTATAGATTCTGGAGTTTGGTCATACAGAGAAATGTTGCCCACTCTGATACTATTATTACTTTAAAAGTTCTGCTTGATTATTGTTTCTTAGCAAATATGGGAATGAATCTTAGCAGTGAGTACTAATGTGAGTATGTGGAAGGTTCTGTTCTTGTTAAAATGTATTTTCCTTTACTGAGAAGCAACTTAAAAAATAAGAAATAAGCTTTTGTTCTTATGTGGCAACCTTAATAGTGACAGACTGACTGGGAAGAAAGGAAGACCCTGCTTATGAGGTAGCAGCCCTCAGAAAAGGCAGACTAAAGACAAGCTGCTCTCTCCCTCCGATTTCTGACAACAGGAACAGGAGAAAGCACTGCAGAAAGCCTGAACTCCATTCACAGCTGGGTACCACAACTCCCATAAAGATGAGATTTAATTCTATTTTTCAGTTTTCCCTAGTGAGGACCTGCAAGACTGACCAGGTCCAAGGTGGGAAAAAGAGTAAAAAAGATGGTGATGCTACTATTTCCTCCATTATTTCCTAATAAATGAACTTATAAAATAGGAGTTGGGGCCAGGCACGTGGGTCATGCCTGTAATCCCAGCACTTTGGGAGGCTGAGGCAGGTGGATCACTTGAGGTCAGGAGTTCGAGACCAGCCTGGCCAACATGGTGAAAACCTGTCTCTACTAAAAATACAAAAATTAGCTGGGTGTCGTGGCAGACACTCGTAGTCCCACCTACTCAGGAGGCTGAGGCATGAGAATCTCTTGAACCCGGGAGGTGGAGGTTGCAGTGAGCCAAGATTGTGCCATTGCACTCCAGCCTAGGTGACAGAGCGAGACTTCATCTTAAAAAAAAAAAAAAAAGAGCTGGGCATTGAAAGTGCTTAAATTGACAGGCCAATGTCAGTGGCAGTGTTGAAGTAAGGGGAAGGTTAGGGACACTAGGGACAATTTGCTGCTATCAAGTTTAAGATTAACCTGTAGTAAAATGCTCTGGGGAAGCCAAGGTTATAGTGTCTTCAGCTAAAATGATAGCAAGTGATTAAATTATCGTAGTTGACCTTGTGACTCACACAACAGCAGTTCATAAGGCTCAGAACTGAAACTAAGGCTAGACTCAGAACAGGTAGAGTCATTAGGGTTTAGTGTACTAAAGGCCTATTTTCTGATTGCCAATGGTCTTCTTTAAAAACGCTTTTTCACATAAATCTCACATCTTCTTAGTCCTCTACCTTACTGGGGGTCACCTAGAAGAGCATGGCACATTTGTACTAGCATTCAATAAATATTTGTTAAATAAATTAATAGTGAACATGACAGCAACATTCCTAACATTACTGAATGCTGTATATACTGGGCATAGTGCCAGGGACTTTAAAAAAATCTAATTTAATCCTCATGATATCCTTTGAGGTAGTTATTCTCATGATCACTTTACTAACTAGAAAACTGAGGTTCAAAAAGGTTATAAAGCTATAAGCTGGGTTTAAGTCCTGGCTTAACGAACTTCTAGCATTTATCCTGAGGAGTACAGATAAAGGAAGAAGACATAGAGTTAAACTATGACTTTAGGAAGGTCTACAAAGAAAGAACAGAAAAAACTAAAGGGGAAAATCATCAAAGAAGTAATATAACAGAAAAAAGCTGAATAAATAAATTTCCAGATCAAAAGGTTACAGTAAATATTCAGCACGATGAATGAAGAAAATATGCATACCAAAACATTCCAAAGCTTCCAAAGAGGAAAAACGGCCATCTACAAAGGAGTAAGATTCAGACTGGTATCAAATTTCTCATTCGCACCTTGATAATGAAGAAAAATGAGTTTGAACCTAAACCTACCTGAACTATCAAAGTGTGAGAGCAAAATAAGTATACTATCACACAAGAAAGAAATCAATTTATCTCTCTCAAACATAGCAAGAGTCAAGAACACCCAAACACATTAGACCTAAATGGGAAGCATAATGACAACAATGGTATATCAGTCTTGTAGCAGGCTCAGGAAGCAAATGGTACAAATTAGATCAGAAAAGTTAATTGGCTCCAATAAAAATTTATTTATGAATAAAATGAAACTAGATCCTCATATTATCATAAAGGCACAAATTTCTGCTCCCAAAAACATAAAAGAAAGGGAATTAGAAACTTGAGACAAAAACAAAGAGCTATATAAGAAAGACACATTCCAAATAGCATCATCTTCCTTTAAACAGCACAAAGGGTATGATATTCTATCAATGGGGAGTAAAAATTAATTCGGCATACTACTGACTCACAGTGTCCAACAACTACAGAGTCCTAAAAAAACCCACTTATTTCACATCAACATTATGCCTAATTCACAGAAAGAAAAAAACATGAAGACTCAAATATATGTACTATGAGGTAACTGTTAACAGTCTTCACAAAATAAAGGTGAACACACAGTTGCCAAATCTTATACAGCGGGGCTTCAACAGACACAGTCACTCACAGGAAAGAACAAGAAATAGAACTTATATATATATGTATTTGTATTTGGTTATGTGTATATGTATACAAATTCGACCAAAGAATTGGTACAGAATTAAAAACTGGATGGATAATTGAGTAAATTTAACAAATCTTCATCTTTCAGAGTTGTAAGTCAGTAAGTCATGTCCAATACTAGTAATATAAACATATTATTTAGACTATCTCATGGGAAATGAGACTGAATATAGGAAAGGAATATTGATACTTTTCATTTATGATGCTTTATAAAGCTAAACTAGTGATACTAATGATCAGTCAGAGTTGAGAACCTTCTAACGACACCATGCTGATACCGCTTTCTCTCCAGATAAAGCAACTTTTCATAGTGTGTAATAAAGCCTGAATTAGAAGTTGGGCCACATTTTGGGAGAAAAACGAAAACAAAAACAAGACGTCTTTTCTATAGTAACAACAGAAAAGGCTAAAGCACCTTTAAATATTTTTAAAAAGAAATGTATTTTCCACTTAGAGTTAAAAGTCAGAATACTAGCTTAAAGTTATTTACAGTGGTATTACATAATAAACAAAACATGGAGATCATTGCATTTAAGTCTTTGAACAGAGGAATAAGCTTTTCCTAGATTTAGATGCAAAGAACTCTGGAAGACTAGTAAGAAATAATGTCAAGACAGAAAATAAGAACATTTTTATTACAAGTATTCCTTACCACTTAACAGCTGCATTTGTTAGGTTTACTAGTATTTGCGGTAAAACTTATTTCAAAAATTAATATTTTTCTCTGAAACTCCCTCTCTCTGCTAATAAAATCAAGACTTTATCTACATAAAACAAAGTAAGGAAAAGAAAGCAAGTAAGGAAAGGTTAGTATGCATGTCCTTTGCCTCTTAATAGAGCTCAAAGGGGAAAGAGATAGAAGATCATGGATCCTAGTTCACCCTTATTTTTCAAAATGGTGTTTCAATAGTCTAGGATCAATGTATGAAACAGAGACTTATGTAAACTTAAGAAATAAAAGACAGTGTAACATCATTTCTGGTCCAGATAATTATCCCTATTTTTATAAATGGGCATATATGAAACTGGAGAGAAAGTTATAAAAGGTCTTCTGCCTCTCAGGGAGATATGCTGGGCATTTCCTATATACTAATATTCAATTTTCACAACAATGCCATAAAGTAGAACCATATCTTTATCTTATAGAAGAAAATGGCACAAAAATTTAACGATTTAACCAAGGTCACAGAGATAATATGAAGCTTTTATATATTTTACCATTTTCTGAATGTCTAATAGAACTTTTAGAAATATAAAGATAATAAAGATATTCCTTAATATGTGCATTAAGGAATCTTTTAGGGGACATAAAACATTTGACGAAGTTCCTGATAATGATCTATATTCTGGTATCCGCAGTGAGATAATGTTAACTTAAGGAAGAGAAGAATTAATACACTAGCTGTGAAAAATCAGAACTCATTCCATACGTCAAGCAATTTTTTTTCAGGTATTAAAACTTATACATTAATAAATGTTTTGTTGGCCAGGCGCAGTGGCTCATGCCTGTAATCCCAAAACTTTGGGAGGCCAAGGCAGGCAAGTCACCTGAGGTCAGGGTATCAAGACCAGCCTGGCCAACATGGTGAAACCCCGTCTCTACTAAAAATACAAAACTTAGCTGGACGCGGTGGGGCGTGCCTGTAATCCCAGCTACCGGGAGGCTGAGGCACGAGAATTGCTTGAACCCAGGAGGTGGAGGTTGCAGTGAGTCAAGATTGTGCCACTGCACTCTAGTCTGGGCGACAGCAAGACTCTTGTCTCAAAAAAAAAAAAAAAAAAAAAAAGAAGAAAAAAAAGAAAAACTTACTTTTTACTCACAGAAGTAAAAAGTAAATACTAGAGGCTAGGAAACACAGAGGGAAAGACAAGATAAAGACAGATTTGTTAAAGAATATAAAATTACAGCTAGATAGGAGGAATAAGTTCTAGTGTTCTACACTACTGCATAGAACTGTGTTCTATACTACTGTAGGATGAGCATAGTTAACAATATTACATAGTTTCAAATAGCTAGATGGTAGATAATGAATGTTCCTAACACAAAGAAATGATAAATGTCTGAGATGACAGATACGCTAATCTGACTGCAATAAATTATATGTATAGAAACATCACTACATACCCCATGAAATATACAATTATTATTTATAAATTTTAAAAAAAAGAAGTATTTCATTTGTGGCCACTTGTAGTGGGCCTTCCATAATGAAAAGAATCATCTTTTACTGAATCTAGTAGTTACTGAATATACTTCAATAGATAATCAGATATTCAATAAAAATCAGTTACTACTTTTTTTTTTTTTTTTTTTTTGGTAAAGAGACAGAGTCTTCGCCAAGCGTAGTGGCTCATGCCTGTAATCCCAGGAAGGCCGAGGGAGGGGGGAAAACAACTGAGGTCAAGAGTTTGAGACTAGCCTGACCAACATGGTGAAACACTGTCTGTATTCAAAATACAAAATTAGCCGGGCGTGGTGGCACATGCCTGTAATCCCAGCTACTTGGGAGCCTGAGGCAGAAGAATCGCTTGAACCTGGGAGGCAGAGGTTGCAGTGAGCCGAGATTGTGCCATTGCACTCCAGCCTGGGCAACAAAAGTGAAACTGCATCTCAAAAAAAAAAAAAGAGAGAGTCTTACTATGTCGCCCAGGCTGGTCCTAAACTCCTGGCCTTAAGCAATCCTACCACCTCAGTCTCCAGAGTAGCTGGGATTACAGGTGTGGGCCAAAGTATCTGGCAAGTTACACATTTTAACTACATATAAATATTATAATTATGTGTATTACTCAATGTACAGAGTAGTCAAAGTATTTAAGTGACAACCAGCCTGGCCAACATGAAGAAACCCAGTCTCTACCAAAAATACAAAAATTAGCCAGGTGTGGTGGTAGGCGTCTATAGTTCCGGCTACTTGGGTGGCTGAGGCACGAGAACCGCTTGAACCCAGGAGGTGGAGGTTGCAGTGAGCTGAGATCATGCCACTACACTCCAGCCTGCGAGCCACAGTGACACCCTGTCTCAAAATAAACCCCAAAAAACAAACAAAAAACCAAAATATTTAAGTGACAAAATAGGTCTTCAGAATCCCAGGAAACGGCCTTGTTTACATTTTTAGATTTAATATAAGTGCAATCAATAACATGCTATCTTTGAGTTTAAAAATGCAAAATGCTGTGTTAGCTATCACCTACCATAAATTCACAATTTACATATTATATTACAAAATAACAATAAACTGGAGTGTACAAGGCAATGTTTACTATATGAAGAAATGTTACCTCTCTTTCTCAAGTTCTTCTAAATATCCAGTACTTTCTCTGCTTCCATTTACAAACCCTCTTCTTGGAAAGGAACCCATAGGAACAGGACTGCACTCTCCAGAACGGCTTGATACAGATCCTTCCCGGCTTCCATAAGAACGGAGGGACATTTTTGACCGTAGTTTTACTCCAGGGAAATTACTGCTATCTAAGTTAAGCTCTAAATAAAATAGAAACAAGTTTTCATACAACAATTGCTTTAAGCGGTCTAAAATATTCTTAATGTTATTATATTATTTTAAAGTGAAATATTAGGTTTACACTTTAGCCACAAATATACACGACTGAAAAAAAAATTATTTAGGACTTTCCCTGCAACGTCCACTTGGGTCAGGGTAAAAATAAGGAGAGTGTTAAAGGAAAATTAGATAAAATGTACTTCCTTAGACTTCCTCTAAATAATATTTTAGAATCCAAAAGTAATTTGTCTGTCTGGCTTCAATTATTATCAAGCATTTTCTCTGTTCTGACACTGGAATTTTCAAGCAACAAAATGAGAAAGATATCCTTTTAAAACTGCTAAAAGTGACGCATAGTCAACTTATATATGTGAAAAGATTAAAGCATTTCTATCCTGAATGAAGAAGACAGTACTTCTTCCAATGAGACAGTAGGCTCAAGTCTATGGCATATAGAATACTAAAGTCCTATTTAGCGACTGGCAGAATAGCAACAAGCTTTAAAAAGAGCTGAAAATTATTTAAGGAAGGGATTTAAAATAGTTAATTCGAAGCCAGTTAAATGTTTAACTGAAGAAATGACACACAAATACATTTTTTATTTATTTGTACTTTAACAATTACATCCTGAGGGTAAGGCTAATACACCAAGAAAACTGATACCAACACCCAAATCGAGAGAAGCTGTACTTGGATCTACACACCTAAAGATGACAATTTGAGCTTAAAAAATTATTTTAAAACACCTTTTAAAAATCTACCTTTAAGACGCTCTAATAAATCAATCTGTCCAGAGGAAGCCATAGCTTCATCTTCAATACTTCCTTGTAGTTGTTTAAGTACTTCCTGTTAAAAAGAACACAATATATTAACATGAAATTCTAAATAACTCCAAGACATGATTCTGTATTTCTTGACATTTAAGTATGCTGAGAAAAAAATTCAGATCACTCTGAAAACATGCACCTTATATATATTACCTATTATTTGTTATTAATAAATAAATCATGGCCAAATAATAATAGTGATATTTTGTGATAATGGTGATTATGGGGAGTCTCCGTGCAAGGTATTATAAACACACTTAAGATATATTCATTATTTCTAACTTAAAAAAAACCAACAATGCAAATTATTCTCATTTTTCAGATAAAACAAGTGAGACCCAGAGACTTGCTCAAGTTACAAAAGCTACTTATGTGTTTAGAATTCATGTCTCTTAAGCGTGCACCAACATGACCATAAAAAACGCCAAATTAACACATAATCTATTTAACAACTTCAACATTCAAGCTTTTATATACCACATTTAAGTATATTCTGCTAGTATACTAATTTACAATTAGCATACATTCAAATGACTGTATGTTCACTATTTCTTGACTTTTGATGCCAAACCATGTAATCCCTTTCTTGATCATTTTCTCTCAAAGAATGTTGGAAACTTTCATTTTCTACCAGTTTTTCTGGCATTACATTTGTGAACTTTGGCTCTTATTGCATGCTACTTAATAATAATGTATATTATTTTCCATTTACTGAGGCATTCCATTCTAGCTCCTAGCATAGTTCTTTGGCCAATCAGGTTTCCTGAATGCAAGACAAAATATTTGAACATTTGCAACTTTGTAACTAAATGGAGTGTTCCCCTATAAGAAAAGTAATTTGTAAATATATTAAAAGGAAAACCTGTCAAAAAGTGAGTGACTGGAGCAAAGACGGTTTCACTGATTTATCTGGACAGTGACATTGTAAGCATTCATGGTGGCTCACGCCTGTAACCTCAACGCTTTGGGAGGCTAAGGCAGGAAGGTCACTTGAATCCAGGAGATTGAGACCAGCCTGGACAACATAGCGAGACTCTGTCCCTCCCTACAAAATTAAAAAACAAACAAACAAAAAAACCATGAGTGGTGGCACGTGCCTGTGGTCCCAGCTACTTGGGACGCTGAGGCAGGCGAATCACTTGAGCCCAGAAGTTTGAGGCTGCAGTGAGCCACAGTCTTACCACTGCACTCCAGCCTGGGAGACAGAGTGAGACCTCAGCTAAAAAACAAAAACAAAGAAATCGCCCCCAAACCCCAGAATTCCTATGTTAATAAATAGCCTTAGAATCTGACCTTCAAATAATAGACCATGTTGGAGTTTAAAAGGCTTGGGTAAATAGATGTGGGGGCATGAAGGTGACTGTATTATTTTCAAAATATTCCAGAGTGTTTTAAACATTTGTGGAATAGAAAACAAATTTGCTCAGGGATAACTTCCTTTACTGAATGTGAGTACGCCCACCAAAATGTCCACTATAAACTTCAGGGCACCATCTCTTCCATTTAAGAACTCTCACTGGAGACTACCTGTGATTTTTCCAGGATTCCAATTCTCTTTCCATCCATTGCTACTGTTTTAGTCCTTCAATAATCCTTTTAATCTTATCCTTATTTCTCACGCTTCCGGTCTCACAATTCAACAACTACCCTTGAGCAGTTAATTTCCAATGACATGTCTCGAATCTGAACCTCACTTGCAAACTTCAGACTCACTTTTCCAACCAACTGATGGTTGGAATTACACCTGTATGATAGGCACCATAACATCTAAATGTCCAGAATTGAACTGGCATTTTGTCCCAATAAAGCCTGTTCTTTGCCTTGTATTCTCTCAGTTAAATGGCATTAGCCTTCTCTTTCTCCTCCAGCTCAAATCTTTAGAACTCCTTCCACTCCCAGTTATGGATTTCTGGTGATTCTACCTCTATCATCTCTCTTACAGCTATCTCTTTCATATTCTTACTGCCACTATCTTGTTATTAACCCTACCTAAACTATGAAAATAATTTCCTAAGTGGCTCAACCTTGCACAGAGCTGTCAGAGCAACCTTTTTAAAGCACAGCTTTGATCAGGTCTCTTTTTTTTTTGAGACGGAGTCTTGCTCTGTCGCCCAGGCTGGAGGGCAGTGGCATGATCTCGGCTCACTGAAAGCTCCACCTCCCAGGTTCATGCCATTCTCCTGCCTCAGCCTCCCGAGTAGCTGGCACTACAGGCTCTCGCTACCATGCCCGGCTAATTTTTTTCTATTTTTTTTAGTATAGTAGAGACGGGGGTTTCACCGTGTTAGCCACGATGGTCTCGATCTCCTGACCTCGTGATCCGCCCGCCTCAGCCTCCCAAAGTGCTGGGATTACAGGAGTCAGCCACCGTGCCCGGCCGATCAGGTCTCTCTTTATAAGATTCTTCTCGAAAGCCTACAGTAGTGGTTCTCAAGGGTCAGCATGCATCAGAATCACCTGAAGACCTTGTTAAAACATAGATTGTTGATTCAGTAAGCCTGGGGTAGAGGCTGAAAATCTGCAGTTTGAACAAGTTCTCAGGTGATGCTGATGCCAAAAGCAGAATCATTAAAATGTTAACAGTGTTATTCTATGGAGATTGAAATTACAAGCAATTTCTTTTTTACTTGTTGTGTCATGCTTTTTAAACAATATGTATTACAAAAAATCCTACTTGTTTTTAGAAAAGTTAAAAAGATTTAAAAGTCTAAAAATCACAATAAAAAATCCTTAGTATATCATTGGACATACATCAAATTTTTTCAAAACTAATGGTACATTAATGGTCTTTTAAAAAAGAAATAATAAAGAAAAACTCAAAACATTAAAAAAAGAAATTAAAAAGCCATATAAATTCAGATGTCCAACAATAAGCATTAAATAAACCATACCATTTTTTAGGTGTACATAACAATGGAATACTATGCAACTGTAAAATACATAATCTGACATAAGATGACAAATTACACAGAAAAAATTATGCTGCAAAATATGATGTCATTAAATGCAAGTTTGCATAAATGCATAGAGAAAAGAATATATATATATTATCAAAGGTTACTTTTACCTCTGGTGATGGGATTAAAATTTTTTTTTTTAAATAGGTGACTTTGGTATTTCTTTTTGTCCACATTTCCTAATTTAATAAAATAGTGAATATACTCAACTTGTAATAAAGTTCTATTTTTAAAAATTTCTGTACACATTATTAGAAATCTATTGATAGCTATAAGCATGAAGGTAAATAAGATTTAAGGTCAAACAATTTTTAAAAAGATTCCCCAAGTAGTCACCTTGGAAAGCTACTAACTTACTCCAATGATGTGTTAAATTATTTTTGT
Source organism: Hylobates moloch (assembly GCF_009828535.3). Lineage (NCBI taxonomy): Eukaryota > Metazoa > Chordata > Mammalia > Primates > Hylobatidae > Hylobates > Hylobates moloch. The sequence goes on from NW_026652281.1 coordinate 35,978,405, forward strand.
AAGTGCTTTGAGTTATGAACCTCATCAACAAAATCTGTGTACATTTACAGTCACATCCAGTTACTTTGCCTTAAGATGTTATCATACAATATGACCTACACTACTTGTTTGCTGTGAATAGTTTATGGCTATTCCACAAAAAAAACTAACCTTAAGTAATTTTTTTCCTGTTTTATTGAGGCACAACACACATATGTAAAATACACTAATCTTAAATATCCAGTGAATTTTCACACCCATGTAATCACTATCTAGGTGAAGATACATTTCTAGCACCCCAGAGGGTTCCCTCAAGCTCCTTTTACCAATCTTCATTTCCTAGAGGTAATCACTATTCTGGCTTCTTCATCAGAAGAGTTTGGCATGCTCTTGACCTTCATATAAATGGAATCATGCAGTGTGTAAGTATTTTGTGTCTCACGTTTTTTGTTCAACATAGTGTCTGTGAAATTTGTCCATGCTGTTGCCTTATCAGTTCATTATTTTTAAATGTTGTGTAGTACGTAGTAGTCCACTGTATAAATACAGCCCAATTTACCTATCCTTTCTCCTCTTAATGGGGCATTTGGGCTGTTACCAGTCTGGAGGCTATTATTTAGAATGTCACTATGAACATTCTTGTACCGTTTAGTGAACGCTTGCCCTCACTTCTCTTGAGTACATTTCTAGGAGTGCAAATACTGAGTCATAGGGTTTAATTTTAAAGGAAACTGCCAAGGTTTTTAATACTTCTCTCAGCAATGCCTGAGCATTCCAATGCTCCACATTTAGTGTGATCAGTCTTTTAAACATCAGTCATTCGAGCAGGAGTGAAACATTCTTTGCATTTCCCTGATGACAAATGATGCTGAATCTCTTTTCACGGACTTATCTGCCATTTATCTTTCTTTTTGAATTGTCTTTTCAAGTCCCTGGGTCACATTTTAAAAACTGGATTGTCTTTTTGTTACTGGTTTGTGCGAATTATTTATACATTCTGAAGGAATTATGTATATATTCTGAACTGAGCCTTTGGTCAGATATATGTGTTGCAAATATTTTCTCCTCTATGGCGTACTTTCACATTTTCTTAATGAAGTCTTCTGAAAAGCATAGGTTTTTAATTTTGATGAAGTTTATCTTATACATTTTTATGTTTAGTCTTTTGTGTGTCCTAAGAACCACCCAAGGCCACATAGGTAAGATTATCCTATGTTTTCTTCTAGAAGCACACTTGAGTCTTTTGATGAACAAAAGTTCTTAGTTTTAATGAGGTCTATCAAATTGCTTTCTATTTATGGTGCTTTGGCATTCTGTTTAAGACATCTTTGCGTACTCCCAGGACAGGAAGCTATTACCTATGTTTTCTTCTAGAAGCCACTGTTTTGTCTTTTTTGTTTGTTTGTTTTTTCCATTTTTTTCTCTGTGCTTTAGTTTGAGTATTTTCTACTGATCTTTTTTCAAGTTCACTAATTCTGTCTTCTCACTAGTTCACTAATTCAGTGTTCAGCCTGCTGTTAAGCCCATCCAATGTTAATTTCAAATATATTTTTCAGTTCAAGAATATCCATTTGACTCCTTTTAATTATAGACTCCAATTCTGTCAGAATTTTCTATCTCTTCATTCATTTTTCTTTTTTTTTCAAGACATTTATAATACTTATGTTAAAATCCTTGACTACTAACTGCAACACCTGGATCATCTGAGTTTGCTCCTATTACCTATTTGTTCTCTTGATTATCAGTACTCTTCCAGTTTCTCTGCATTTCGTATAACGTTTGACTGTATGCCAATTGTGTATACAAGAACAAAAGAGACTTAAGATGATTGATAGTATTTTCCTCTAGAGAGTTTGCCTTTTCCATTGTTGGGATCTGATCTCCTCAATCCAATTAGCAACTAAAAATGGATCGGGACTCAGTGGGTGCGGTGGCTCACACCTGTAATCTCAGCACTTTGGGAGGCCGAGTCGGGCGCATCACGAGGTCAGGAGATCAAGACCATCCTGGCTAACATGGCGAAACCCCGTCTCTACTAAAAATACAAAAAATTAGCCAGGCGTGGTGGCGGGTGCCTGTAGTCCCAGCTACTTGGGAGACTGAGGCAGGAGAATGGCGTGAACCCAGGAGGTGGAGCTTGAAGCAAGCCAAGATTGTGACACTGCACTCCAGACTGGGTGACAGACTTAGACTCTGTCTTGAAAAAAAAAAAAATGGATTGAGACCTAGTTGCAATTTTAAGTTCACAATGAACTGGTTTGGTTTTCCCAGTTCCTTGAGTGTGTCTCTCTATATTCAGACAGAAAATATGAAAGGTTTCCATCTCCTCAGCAGTTAATACTTGCCCTATACAGTATCAAAATCTGACAATTATCTTGAATGGAAAACCAGTCATGTTTGATATACTAGGTAGGTCTCCCTCTAATAGGTCTTTTTCCTAAGCATTGCAGGAATATGGGATATTTCACTTTGCCTTTCCAGTTCAGCCTTATTCTCTGGTAGCACTTATCTCTCTAGCCTTAAATGTTCTATCTCTTGGAGGTTGTAAACTCAGTCTTTAATTTCCTGCTCTACAAAATTCAAAATCTGGCAAATGACTTGAGGAGACCTGTGGTGTGAAAGTAACATGTCTCTCCCTCTACCAGGACTTCGCCTGCTAGCATTCTGCCTCTCTAGTCTATCCCAAGTCTCTTGCACTACAAGACTCGGCCAATATCTCATGGTAAAAATGAGCCATGCAATTAGAGCTCCTCTAAATGCTAATATCTCTACATCTGCCCTCATGTTTGTCAAGCTGCCAACGATTTCATTTTCTTTCATACCTAGTCCTGCAGAAAGGCCTCAAGAGTTTCTTTCTCCCAGTGAAGTCCACCTGCTTGTGCCAATGATGAATCCCAATCTGTACCCAGAATCAATATCCCCCGGGAAGAAAATTACCAGTAATCTCAGCTTATCTAGAAAGGGTTCTTTCCTCTTAGGAATTATAGTTAATAAAGAGCTTGATGATTCCACAGTCCTCCAATGTCCTTAAAAGTATGATTTTTGTATTTTATCCAGTGTTTTCTAGTTTTTGAGTGGGACAGATTTCTTGGGGGCTGCATACTGCATACAACCTAGAAGAGGCCCTTGATTTTGAAGAGTTTTTAAAAGAAAATGGAATACAATTGCAAAGCAGTTCCAAAAAAAATGTTTCAATAAGTTCTTTGAGAAATGGCAGCTTTTAAATACATATGTAATTTTGAAGGAGAGAATATTCATTTGTACTTTAAAATTCTAGAAGCTCAGTTTAAAAGATTAATTACACTACATAATCACACATCGTCTTAAAGGTATTTTAACATTTTAGAAACATTAGAAAATTATTCATTAGGCTGGGCACGGTGGCTCACACCTGTAATGCCAGCACTTTGGAGGCCGAGGCAGGTAGATCACGAGGTCAAGAAATTGAGAACATCCTAGCTAACATGGTGAAACCCCATCTCTACTAAAAATACAAAAATTAGCTGGGCGCGGTGGTGCACGCCTGTAGTCCCAGCTACTCGGGAGGGTGAGGCAGGAGATTAACTTGAACCCGGGAGGCAAAGGTTGCAGAGATCCAAGATCCTGCCACTGCACTCCAGCCTGGTGATAGAGCAAGACTCGGTCTCAAAAAAAAAAAAGAAAGAAAATTATTCATTAAAGACGAAATGTGCTGTGGTTATACCAGTGATATTTATCTATGAGCAACTGTGTCATTTCGGGGAGGCTGCTACTTGACCTACTTTTATTTATTTCAGTATATCGTAATTAAAGATGCTTTTCATTACCAGATATAAGTACACTTGATAATTACATCTTCAAAATACATTCTGAAATGTTGATCTCAGTTTTTTTCTTACTTTCTGAAAAGACATACTTTACATGTATATTGTTTTAAAGTTTACAGACCAATTTATAAATATTAAATTTTGTCAAACTACAACAAAGATGTAAATGCTTCAATAACTTGCCTATAGATAATTCTTCCTACACTATGCCATCTTTCAGCTTTTTATCTCTATAATGCCATATTTACCTTGTTGCTATGCTTCAGCAGTTTAAAGTCAATTAAAGAGCTCTAGGTAGGCTGGGGGTGGTGACTCATGCCTGTAATTCCAGTACTTTGAGAGGCTGAGGCGGGTGGATCACCTGAGGTCAGGAGTTTGAGACCAGCCTGGTCAACACGGCAAAACTCCGTCTCTACTAAAATACAAAAATTAGCCAGGCGTGGTGGCAGGCACCTGTGATCCCAGCTACTCCGGGAGCCCAGGAGGTGGAGGTTGCAATGAGCTGAAATTGTGCCACGGCACTCCAGCCTGGGCGACAAGAACGAAACTCCATCTAAAAAAAAGTTGGGGGGAGGGGGCGGGGCGCGGTGGCTCACGCCTGTAATCCCAGCACTTTGGGAGGCTGAGGCGGGTGGATCACGAGGTCAGGAGTTCGAGACCAACCTGGCCAACACAGTGAAACCCGGTCTCTACTAAAAATATAAAAATTAGCCGGGCGTGGTGGTGCGCGCCCGTAGTCCCAGCTACTCGGGAAGCTGAGGCAGAAGAATCGCTTGAACCCAGGAGGCAGAAGCTGCAGCAAGCCGAGATTGCCACACTGCACACCAGAGCCCAGGTGACAGTGTGAGACTTCATCTCAAAAAAAAAAAAAAAAAAAAGTTTGGGGGAGGGCTCTAGCCCTGGAGTAAAAAAAACACACAACTTTTTTTAAGATTAGCTACAATTCTGCATTTATCTGATTTCATATCATCTAAATTCCATGTAATCTCTATTTTCATTACAAAAAATTTCAAACATATACCTAAGTATGCAGAAAATTATAACAAACCCCCATGTACCTTCATACCCCACATCAATAATGATCAATTCATGGTCAGTTGCGTCTCATCGACACCCATATCCATTTCCTCTATTTCCACCCCTCTGCCCCAGACTTATGTTGAAAATAAAGCTCAGGAATAGTACAACTTCTTTGTAAATATTTCAATATGTATATTTAAACAAGGATTCTTTCTAAACACAAACACAATAATATCATTATACTTAAAAATAAATATTTCCTTAATATACAGCGTTCACATTTCCCTAACCCATAAACACTTATTTCCCTGGCTGCTGCAAAGACACATGTAATCAAATAGCAAAGCAGTGTCCTCTTTTGCCACTAGATGGTACTATTGCATAAATTTTAGACTTTAAGTAATCCGGTTGGAGGAGACCTACTTTTTGCTGTTTTTTTTTTTTTTTTTTTTTTTCCAGACAGACCGGGTCTGGCTCTTTTGCCCAGGCTGGAGAATCCTCCCACCTCAGCCTTCCAAGTAGCTAGGACCACAGATGTGTGCCGCACCTGGCTAATTTTTGTATTTTTTTGTAGAAACAGTCTTGCCATGTTTCCCAGGCTGGTCTCAAATTCCTGAGCTCAAACAATCCTCCTGCTTGGCCTCCCAAAGTGCTAGGATTGTAGGTGTGAGTCACGGTGCCCAGCCTCCTTTTGCCTTCTTTGGGAGTAAAGAGATTAATGACCAGGAAATGTGATTCGAGTTTATATAAGGTATTACAAAGTCTAGCAAGTGATTTTGGGAGAAATAACCATTGTGTGGATTAATTTTAATCCGCAGTAGGAAGTACCAATGGTTTCAAAAGTGTCTACACAAAACAATATTCTAAGACAAAATAAACAGGTCATGGTTTATGCTCTTTCACAGCATAAAACCTTAAAAAGAGATATAATTTCATTATAGGGCTGTAATTGTTATGGTAGCACATGTCCAATTCTAAGGAAATACGTTAATGGATTCACAAGATGTCTGTTGAAGTACATGCTGAGTAAAATAAAATTTATGGTTGGTTTCAGGTATATCTGAAGTGCCACTATTCCTGATGTATATAGGTTGCGCATTCTAAATCCAAAAATTTGAAGTCTGAAATGCTCCAAAGTCTTGAGCTTTCTGAGCACCAACATGACACTCAAAGGAAATGCTCAATGGAGCATTTCAGATTTTGGATTTTCGAATTACGAATGCTCAAGAAGTTTAATACAAATACTTCAAAATCTGAAAAAATATAAAATCAAAACACTTCTGGTCTGAAGCAATTTTGGGTAAGGAATACTCAACTTGTATTATACCACACACATAAATGATCAACTAGATATTCCACTGCAGAAATTTGAGGGTGTGACTTCTATTGTCACTCTGAGAGACATTCCACTTCAGTGTGGAGATGGATCTAAGGGTAAGTTACATTGTCTCTCAAATATGAGTTTTGAATTTGCTCAAGGAATTAAACAGAAACTTTAAAAAAGAGATCTCAGAGTTCTACACTACAAAACAGACAAGTACTATCTAAAAAGGTCTGCCAGGAGGAGTTCTCTGCAAAATATACCATACTAAAGTAGATGAAGGAATATTTTAACTCTGTATTTTAAAACTTTTAAAAACACATGCCAAGTATAACGATTTGAAATGTAATGTGCTGATCAATGTTAAAATACCAAACTACTCTTTTTTAACCTGTTAGGCAACTAATGCAAGTCTTTTTAGGTCACCTATAGTTTGTGGAAAGAATAAAATGTTTGTTTATAGTCCATCTTATTTCCCAAGGGATTTGAAGTAGGTATCTTGGATGTCCGTCATTGCTGGGGACAATTTTACCACAGAAGAGGATAATTAGAGTAGAAAAGATTGACAGAGGGATGGAAAGAGAGAATAGGACACATGAGCAAAGGTTGAGCTGTGATGACACTGAATATAAAGGGTAAAAGAGAAGCAGAAACAGTTACCTCAGTGACACACAAAAATCTGGAGAATAAGGTAAACCTTGAAATGCACAGGAAAAAAACTAGGATAGAATAGGAAATTAGTAAGGAATAAGAGTAGTGAGCAGACAGGAAGAACTGGGCCAGGAACTCAAATGTTAAAATAGCCAAGAGGCAGAAACAACACAAAGCAGGAAGATTTTATTTCTTATAAAGGAAGTAACTTGTTTTTTTTTTTTTTTTTTTGAGAACGGGGTATATTGCCCAGGCAGGTCTTGAGCTCCTTGCTTCAAGCTATCCTCCTGCCTCTGCCTCACTAACAGCTGGGATTACAGGCCTGAACCACCACACCCGGTGGAAGTAACATTTTTGTTGATGATGTCCAATTCTATGAAGTTATTAAATTCAGTCAGAAGAGAATCTGCCTAAGTGGGAATTAAAACGGCTAAAGTTTTAACCTCAATTATTTTTAAACTAGAACATTTTCCCCACTACAGACTATTTTCTAACTTTTCTTGGAGGTTATCAGAACTTTTCAGTACTATTTGGCAAGCCAATTTTAGGGCTTGAAGGTGCCATGGAAATCATCTGGACTAGCATGTGATGCCTGTACTTGCCAAATAAGACGACTTCAGTCCTGAAGAATATACAGAGGTCATATAGCTCAGTTTGTGGGAAAGCCAGGGATAGAACCAGGTACTGACTTTCAGTTCATGGCTCTTCCCAGTAGGGTATCCTGATTTTCTTGATGATCTATCATTGCAGCACTTAAGGGGCGGCAAGATCTGAGGGAGTTGGGGAGGAAGGCTATACTTAATATTCAAGATATATTCTAAAATCATGAGGCTAGTTTCTATGAACTACACAGAAAACCTTGCCTCGGTATAGTGATGCTGTATTTGGTCTCTTCTCTTTAATCTTAAAAAGAACTAAGAACTAACTAGCCATTGGAGTTTTACACTTATTTGCTTTATATGATTCACTGAATGAATTCAATATATCTTATTTAAAAATATAAATGCTAACTTTTGCAAGAAAGAGTTTACATATTATTGCTTAATTTAAAATACACTTTTAAGTAAAGTGTCTTACCCCAAGTTTACAAGAGGGAATACTGAATAAAAATGGATAAACTACAATTAAAAGTCACAGTCTTGATACCTTCATATTAGATGCCTCAGTTTCCAGTTTTGTAAGATGATTGGAATTATCTTCTAGCTCTTGTCGAAGATTTGAGTTCTCCATCTTCAGTGCCTCAACTTGCTTTAACAACTGATCATATGAAGCTGCAGCCATCCTTGGCTACCCTTGGACCTATAAGGTTAAAAAGGATTTTGAAATTCACTACTAAAAAATTTAGTGGCTGCTTGTTTTTAAAGAAAGGGGTAAAGGAAACAAAACTCTTAAGACGTTTAAGAAGAACTGTGTTAACATGCTAGTTTTTGGTCTCAAAACAATATTGTTCAAGTAGCAGCATCTTTCTAAGAGGATGAAACAGTGGAGTCTTAGTTCAAGACAAATGAAATTAAAATAGAAGAGAGAACTTTAGCTGTGTCTGAATACATCTGCCTTCTCACGGATGGATTAAACTTTCTATCAAGTAATAATTTCTTCAAGGTTTTAAAGATATTTTACCCATTCTTACAGGCAAAACTTAGGAAATATAATTATGATAAAAAATTTATATTAGTAATACTATTTTATTTCTGAATTTTATCTGATAGTCACAGAATTTTAGAGCCAGAATGGATTAATGAGATTACATATTCCATTTCACACTTTTCATTTGATAAAAGGCTAATAATCTTACACATCCTCCATGGCGAAATAGTTCTGAAGTTCTAAGATCTCATTAAAAGGCAATCATTTAACAAAATGGACATGAAGGAGAGCGTTAAATGAAGACTTTAAGCCTTTTTGATAGGAAGATGGTAAATAAAAATTACTAACATAAAGTTCAATCACATTTATTCAAACGGTTGACTATAACAGCCCATGCTGTGGCATATGTGGTCTTGGTATCTGCTGTGCTCAAACTGAGGCCAAAAGACACCTAAAGAGAATGGATGACCTTAGGAGTACAGACTGTCAAAGAGAAATGAAGCAGAGTCTGGCAGTTATTATGACTGCGAAAGAAGAGGGGAGACAAAGAAGATACAAAAGACAGCCAGGTAAGCGGACCTTAGGAAGAATTATAGAATGTTAGGAGTTAATATTAAGATTAACCAAGTAAGATTCAGGAGATCCACATTCTCTTTTTAGTTTAGGTCAAATCATTTCAGAATACATAAAATCCTGCCTATCTTAATTATTTAATAGCTAAAATGTATTAAGTAGTTTGCACTTAAGCAATACTTAAAGATCTTGACATTAAAAAAAATGCCTCTGTAATATGAAATCCACTACACAGAATAAGGCCGACAGGTTGTTAACACTGGCTAGTCACGACAATATTGGAGTTCAGCAATTGAAAGACTCTACCAAAGGAAATCAAGGGACTTATCTTAGATCTAGTTAGTTCTACAGTGCTAGAATCAACAGTAAACCTGGTACAATCCAGTGACATTTGAGGAGAAAGGGGAGTCCTGCAGGCGGGGATCACCTACAAAAGTCTTTGGTTGAAAAAAATTGAGTCTTGTGTGTTAATTTCAGGCCTGGTCATGATTTAATCTTTGCCCTTTCATTTTAATTCATTTCACAATTTGTAAATGAACATTTACAATCTGCTTTAACATAACTTACAGTAATATTATTAGGATTAATAAAAAAAGGTAGGCTAAAAAATAAAAGTACTATGTAAATATAAGTTATATTATGAAAATATACATGTAACATAACCTCTTCAGTAAGATATAGTGTTCACCCACAGTTAAGAAGACTCCTCCTCTGACCAATGGACAAGGGGTGAAGAAGTAATGCAGTCAAAAGAGACATCTCAAAAATAAAGGAAAAACCCACAGGAGTGATCATTATTTTGTTTTACATCTTATTAATAAGCAGGTCTGAAAATACCCAGCACATTATAAACCATATGACAGAGGTAGGGATCTGACAGAATTTGAATAATGTGAACCTTAAAATTTCTCATTTCAAATAAAATTAACAGGTAGTTTTACATCAAAATAATAAAACAAAATAAGAGAAAAGGTAATAACAGAGAAAAAAATGGGCACACACAAGTTTATTGAGACATAGAAGTTATAACCTTACACAACCACATAAACAGCCAGATGGGCAAGATGAGCAGAGACTGCTAAAAGTACTCTTTATTACAGGAATAAAAAAATCACCTCTTCAGATGAACAATTAAACTTTTATCATCTTTTTTTCCCCTAACTCCAGAATCCCAATCATTAAAGTTCTTTCTGCTCTAGAAAGAATCTAATTTTATGGAAAAAATAAGATGTTTCATGGAAGAATACCCAACCTTATATTGTTTTAGGATGCTGCAGCCATCCCTCCCTAACCTAAAACTTGTGAAGTCATACAAAATTTGTGAAGTCATAAATTTACTTTGGAATGCCTTTTTTGCAATTACAAGAATTGCATACCAAATGTATCTTTAAAACATTTTTTAAAATTTGAAACCTGTGTGATCACATTATAGCTGCCACACACAATGAAATGGGGAAAACTTCCCAATCTTTCACTTTACTGAGGGCATGCAAACCTCTCAATTTGTTTTTCTGCAGTTAAGATGACCACTAAAGACACTGCTCCACCTTGTAAGTGTGGGGTAGTGGAGAAGAAAGCACAAGGACTGTTATCTAGACTTTTATTCAAATGTTCATTAGAAAACAAATTTACAAGTATTGTAAGAAATTAAAGCAAGGAAGCAAAAAATTTCAGGCTGGCAAAAGATAATCAGAATTAAATGTGGAGGATTATTATTTTCAGAAGTTTGAGATCACTTCTTTTTTACATTAGTGGAGCTTCTTTTATTGTTTTGTTTTTATAGAAAAACAAAGATATATTTTCCGGCATTTTTAGATGAAATGAAGTAAGAGGAAAATATGAATAAGGCAGGAATGCAAAAGAATCATAAAAGATGACTCTGCTCAATTCTATGCAAATTTGAAAACCTGAAATAATTTACTAGAAGATATAATCTATCAAAACTGATCCCAAAAGAGATGAAAAATCTAATACAATTTACAATGAAAAAGTCACTATTAGAAAATCAATTATATCATTTAACATAATAGATCTACATGGGAAAAAATCATATGTTCATGCCAAAGATGAAGAAAAGACACTTTACCCATTTAATACCCATTCTTGTTGAAAATACTGAATAAAAAAAGAACATTTCCTTAACATGCTCTATCAGCCCCAAGGCCAAAAGCATACTTAATGTGGAAACACTGGATATAGTCCTACAGTCAGGGTACCATTCTATTAGTCATAATATTAGTCAACACAAATTAATGAATAAAATTAGAAAAAAATTAGAAAGGGAACATTATTCACAGATAACATAATTATATACCTGGAATATACAAAAGCATCAATGAAATATTATAATAATATAATTTGGTAATATAGTATAGTACAAAATATACAGAAATCATTCCTTTATAGGGGAGAGAAACCAGACAGAAGATAACTGAAAGAAAAGATCCCATTTACAATAAAAAATGAAAATATCTGGGCATAAACTGCACAAAAAGAGTCCAAAACATACATGAGAAAGATAGAAAAGTAGACTTCAACAAATGGAAAGACATCTCTTATTCTGTTATACCAAGATTCAGCAACATAAAAATGCCATTTCTCCCTAAGCTAACTTATAAATTTTACAGTCCCAATAAAAATACTATATAAAGTTTTTGTTTATTTTCTGCAGCTAGACATTTAAAAAATTGAAAATATGTAAGAAGAGCAGGGAGTAAACCAACTACATATTAAAATATTGTACAAAGCCTTTATAATTAAAACCATGTAAATGTAGTTAACTATATTTACCAATAGATTAGTTTTTTTGTTTTGATAATTGTAGTAGGGATATATAAGATGTTGATCATCTGGGGAATCTGTAAAAGGTATACAGAAACTCTCTGTACTATTTTTCCAACTCTTCTGTAAGTCCAAAGTTATTTAAAATTAAAAGTTTTTTAAAAAGCTACAATACCGGTACATGAATAGATCAACCACGAGAACACAATGTTTAAAATCCAGAAGTAAATATATATAAATTCAGTGTATGATTAAAGTAGCATCTCAATACTTGTAAAAAGATGGAATTTGAAGTGGTGCTGGGAAATAGGACAGCCATGAGGAAAAAGAAAAAACTGCATCTATTCCTCATACAACACACTAGGATAACTTGCAAAAAGGAACAGAGATTTAAATGTTTGAAAAACATTTCACTGCTTATGAGAGCAGACTTTTATTTTTTTAAGTAAAGATATTTAAATGGTGTATACCCTCTTCAAAGGATGGTATGGAACATTTTAATTTTAATTTGTTTAATGGGTGTAAGACACACAGAGGGCCAAGTAGAGTTCTCTAAAGTAATGATGTCCATTACTAGACTAGGAGTAGTAAAGGGGATTCTTGGGGTACTTCAAACAAATGGGAAAGTTTCTATTTGCTATAAAAGCACAACTACATTAAAATAAATAGTGCACATCTATACAGTGAAATACTACATTGGTATTAAGAAGAATGAGGCTGATGTAAAAATGAGGTTGATGAAAAACAAAACAAACAAACAAACATAAAAAACAGGCAAAAGTCAAAAAAAAAAAAAAAAAAAAAAAAAGAATGCTGATCACTAATGTCTTATGTGGTTGGTCCCTCCTGTTCCAGGAAAAATAAAGGAGTGCATAAGGATAAAAAATATCACTTAAAGAACATACAAAAATACAGTCACTGCTTATAGAATCAAGTTATGGTGTCTGGTGGTAAGCCTTCCTTTTTATTACATACCCTTTGAAGAGTGTGAAAAGCAAAGCATTGGCCAGGTGGCGGTGGCTCACGCTTGTAACCCCAGCACTTTGGGAGGCTGAAGCGGGCGGATCACTTGAGGTCAGGAGCTCAAGACCAGTCTGGCCAACATGGTGAAACCTCATCTCTACTAAAAATACAAAAATTAGCCAGGCGTGGTAGCATATGCCTGTAATCCCAGTTACTTGGGAGGCTGAGGTGGGAGACTAGCTTGAACCCGGGAGGTGGAGGATGCAGTGAGCCGAGATTGCGCCACTGCACTCCAGCCAGGGAGGCAGAGCAAGACTCCATCTCAAAAAAAAAAAAAAGAAAAGAAAAAGAAAACCACCCAAAAGTTGGATTAAAAAAAAAACAAAACTAAGTATGATTAGAGAGAGGAAAAAGAAAACAACCTCCAAACATATTAAAGATTCTAGGGAGGGGGAACTAATTCAAGAAGCAACAGAAAAACCTTAATAGTTCTAAAACTATTAAAATACTGGACCAGGTGTGGTGGCTCACGCCTGTAATCCCAGCACTTTGGGAGGCCAAGGCAGGCGGATCACGAGGTCAGGAGATCGAGACCATCCTGGCCAACATGGTGAAACCCCGTCTCTACTAAAAATACAAAAATTAGCCGGGCATGGTGGCATGCGCAGTCCCAGCTACTCAGGAGGCTGAGGCAGGAGAATCACTTGAACCCTGCAGGTGGAGGTTGTTGCAGTGAGCCAAGATCGTGCCACTGCACTCCAGCCTGGGTGACAGAGCAAGACTCCTTCTCAAAACAAAACCAAAAACAATTGGAGCAGTAAGTATTAATATCTTTCCCCTCCTCCTCCAAATCCTTCAAAATACTGTATGTGAATGGTTTTACAAACACCTTCTACCAAACTTTTAAGGAACAAATCATTCCAATCTTATACAGATGCTTCCAAGGATGGAAGAATAGCAAATATTTTCCAATGCATTCCACGAAGCGAATCTAACCATGACATAAAGGTCAAAGATTGTGTCAAAAAGAATAATTATAAGCTAACATTTACAAATATTGGTTTGAAAAATCTAAACGAGATTATCAGGAAGCAGAATACAATAGCGTAAAGAAACTACAGCAGAATGAAGCTGAGTTTATTCCAGGAATGCGAGTAGAGTGCAATATAAGATCATTTATATGTGTCACTGGCTACATTAAAATACTAAAGAAAAACCATCTTAGACAAAGACAAAACTTTCCATAAAAACCTGGAAATAGGAGGGAAACTGTCAGAGCTAAAGCAAACTTCATTCTTTTTTTCTGAGACAGGGTTTTGCTCTGTCACCTAGGCTTACTGCAGCCTTGACCTCCCTGGCTCAAGTCTCAAGTAACCCTCCTGCTTCAGCCTCTAGAGTAACTGGGACTATAGACACAAGCCAACATGCCCAGCTAATTTTGTAAACCTCATTTTTTTTTTTTTCAAATAGATGGAGTCTTGCTCTGTTGCCCAGGCTGGAGTGCAGTGGCATGATCTGGGCTCACTGCAACCTCCCAGGTTCAAGCAATTCTCATGCCTCAGCCTCCCGAGTAGCTGGGATTACAGGGATGGGGTTTTACCTTGTTGGCCAGGCTAGTCTCAAACTCCTGACCTCAAGTGATCCGCCTGCCTCCACCTCCCAAACTGCTGGGATTACAGGTGCTCCACACCCAGCCATAAACTTCATTCTTAATAGTGAAATGTTACAGACATTCTCTTTAAAATCAGGAATAAGATGTCTACTATCCACACTTCCGGTCAACATAATCCTGGAAGTCCTAATTCACACAGTAAAATTTAAGAAAGACAAAGTGTAATCATTGGAAAGAAACAAAACAGAAAAATCTTAGAAATATAAAAATTTTATGCTTGCCAGATACAAAATCAATAATATACAAAAAAGTTTTAAATTCCAAGCAGAATTCAACTCATCCATTTTAATTTAATTCTTTTCTCTTCAACAACCCTTTTCGATTTCTCTTTCTCTTCCCTACTAAGGCCCCATTAGGTGCTGATATTCAGTCTTCTGTCTGCCATATTCTTTCCCCACTCTTTCTTTGCTTACATTCTGTAAATACCTACTTAACACTGGCTAGACCTATCCAAGCCCATACCAAGTGTGGGCAGGTCTCAAGATGCCCATCCCAATGACCAGAAGCAGGGGTTGGCAAGCATTTTCTGTAAGGGCCAGATAATAAATATTATAAAGCTTTGTGGGTCGTATGATTTCTGTTGCAACTACTTGACTTTGTAGCTGTAGCACAAAAGCAGCCCCAAACACATAAATAGATGGGCATGCCTGTGCTCTAATAAAACTTAATTTACAAAAACAGGGGGTTTAAAGCATAATTTCCCAATCTGGGTTTTCAAACACCCCAAGGTAACCCAAATAATTTCAAAGGCCATAGAGAAATTCCTAATACTAAAATTAGTATTTTACTTTTCAATACTAAATTTCCAACCTGCCACGTTGGAAAGAACAGAGAATTAGGAAGTCTTAGAATCCTTGATTTTTTTTCAGTGATCAATTTTAATTCCCACAATTTCTTCATCTTCCAGAAATTTGTTACAATGTCAATTTGAATGTCTCTTACTCTTTATGGCATTGTAAGCTCACATCTTTATTTTGTTTTTACTATCACTTTAATGGGGTCTTAGGCGAAAGAGGTGATAAATTAGGAAGATTAATTCACTAGCTTGAATAAGAAATTTCATTTTACATTTAGATCTCTAATTCATAAGGCATTTTTATTGTTGTGTATGGCATGAGTGTAGTGGTCTAACTTTATTGTGTTTCATATGGATAACTGAAAGCAGTAATAAATAGTGCAATTACATCAGCACTATTAAACAAACCATTTCTTTTCCACTGAATGGAAATGTATCTCTTATATGCTCAATTCTCATACTTAGAACTGTAACTATATTAATTTGAGACAGGCTCACATTTCCATACTCTTACTGTATCTCATGAATAATTTAGGCTCTGCAATCAAATTTTCCAGGGTTTTTCCCCCTCCAGAAAAAGGTTCTATGCCTCTATATCTTTCATATCAAATTTATCCCTGGGCTTTAGCAATTTGAGTTGCTGTGAATGACCACCACCACCCCACACCAAATACTGCTAATGGCCAGGCGTGGTGGCTCATGCCTGTAATCCTAGCACTTTGGAAGGCTGGGGCTGGAGGGTCACTTGAGTGAGACCAGCTTGGGTAACGGAGTGTGACCCCGTCTCTTAATAAAAGAAAGAAAAACAAATATTGTTAGTATATATAAAAGCTACTAATTCTATTTAACCCATAACCCTGTGTGGCCACCTTATCAAATGATTCTATGAATTCTAATAGGGTTTCCAGTGGATTTTCTGGGTATGCAATCATATAATCTGTAAGTGATGATACTTGTGACTCTTCATTCCTGCCATTTGAACCTCACTTCTTTTTCACGTTTTATTGTTAGCTGGAAACTTTAAAATGTCGAATAAACTATCTTATTCTCGATTTTAATAAGAATGGCATATTATTTCACTATTTAATATTCTTACTCTTAGATTTCAGTAAGTTTTTTTAACACGTTTAGGCATTTTCCTTTGAGTTTAAAGTTTTTGTTAGTAGTGGCTGCTGAATGTAAATAGCACTTTTTTGTATAATCATATTGTTTTACTTTTAATGTCTTGATGCAGTCAGTTATAAGATTTTTGAATGTTGACCCATCCTCCATTCCTGAAATAAACCCCACTTGTTCATGTTTTATTCGTTTACGAGCCTGTGGATTTTTCCATATTTCACTTACAATTTTTAAAGAAAAAATGTATAGTTTTAAATTTTTATAGTATTTTGAAATAAGGTTTTGAATTAAGCTTATGCTAGTTTGCAAAATGAACTGATAGATGTCTCATCTTTTTATATTGTCTGGAATAGTTTGAATAGTATCTATTCTTTGAAAGTCGGCTACAATTCAAATCAGAAGGTGCCTTTTTTCTTTTGTCTTATCAAACTGATGGATACTCAAAAGAGGTGCCATTTTAGAGCTAAGATTTTTTTAAAGTATTTGAAAGTTTTCTCTGTGTTTTACTCTTTTCATGCTTTCTCCATCTTGTTTAATTTTATTCATTAATAGTTCACTAGTAAACTATTTCTTTCCTCTAGTTTTTCAAATGTATTGTCAGAGTTGTATATATTCTGTCATTTAAAAATTCTTTATCTGAAGGTATCTTTTCTCACTGATGTTCTGTTTATCTTTTATTCCTTTAAACTTTCTAGGGTTTCATTTATTTTATTGGTGTTTACCAAAACAAACAAAAACATCAACATATCCTTTCCACTACTTTATTTTCTATTTTATCAATTTCTTTATCTTTACTAATTATATCCTCTTATTTTCCTTTGGTTTACTTTGTTATTTTTAATAGTTATTTAAAGTGAAAGGCTGGCGTGGTGGCTCACACCTGTAATCCCAACACTTTGGGAGGCAGGTCAGGAGTTTGAGACCAGCCTGGCCAACATGGTGAAATCCTGTCTCTACTAACAATACAAAAATTAGCTGGGCATGGTGGCACCCGCCTGTAGTCCCAGCTATGGTGTGGGGCACGGGGGTCGCTGAGGCAGGAGAATCGCTTGAGGTGGAGGTTGCCGTGAGCCGAGATTGCGCCACTGCGCTCCAGCCTGGGTGACAGAGTGAGACTCCGTCTCAACAAATTATAATAATAATAATAATAAAGTGAATATCAATTCATTTATTTCCTTACTTCACTTAAACATTCACTTATTAGTTTCTTCCTTAATAATATAAATTTTAAGGACATCAATTTTTCTCTTAGTACAGCCCTATCTACATTCCACAGGTTTTAGTATGAAGTGTTCCCCTCTTTATTTCTAGATAACTCATGACTTCCATCTTGATTTCCTCTTTGATCTAGGGGATACTTCAAAGATTCATCTCAATTGTTAGGTATATAAGGCTTTTTGAGTCATCTTTTTATTGTCATTGATATATTACTAGATTAACGGAAGACTATTGCTTATAAAATTGTTACCATTTGAAAATTTGTAAAGGTTTGCCTTGTCAAGAACATGACTAATTTTCATAAATATTTTACTAAAAATTTTTTAAAAGGAAAAGTATATAAAGTTCTATAACTGTTTGACTACAGCACATTATTTAAATCCTATACATGCCCTTATTTTTTGTGTATTTGATATGTGAAATTCAGAAAGCCTGTTATTTATTTAGTACTTACAATATCCCATGTACTGTAAACGCTTTCTATATATTAACTCATTTAATCCTCACAACCACCTATAAGGTAGGTGTTACTCATTTTTGAGTTAAGAAAAATGGAACTCCAAAATAGTAGATAACTTTCCTAAGAACAAAGATCAAGAGTCTACGCCAGAATTCAAATCTGTATTTGTTTTTAATGCTCATGCTCTTAAAGACTGTGTAACTTGTGTCTGGTGTTCACAATCTATTATATCTGATAATAGTCCACCTTCAAAACTTATTTCCTATTAAGTTCCAAGAAAACCTTCCTCAAGTAAGTCTCTCCTCACTTTCCTCTACAAACTATTTCTTACCTTTATATTTTTGTTTGTACCTCCTCCCCTTTCTGAATACCACATCCTTTTTTCCTCTGCTGTTATAACATATCCTTATCCTTCAAGGCCCTGCTCAGTTTCTTACACAAAACCTTCCTGACGTCTCTAGCCAATAATGAATCTTCCTGCTGGCTGAACAGTAAATACTATACAATTTGGCCTAACTGTCCTCTAATTATTCCATTTTACCTTGGGGTGTTTTGTCTTTCCAGCTGGAGCATAAACATCTTGAAGACAAGGTCTATATCTAATACTTAGCTTTTGTAATTCCCAAAATGCTTTACTCAGCGACAGCCACATAAAAGACAAATACACATGTAAGAATGAACAGAAAGGGTACATTATCAGCCACAGAGGGCAGACAACAGAAAGAGAGGGCACAAGTTCAGAGAATGTCCAAGATGACTTTTCCATCAAAAGACTAATACAATATGCCTTGTTATCCACAAGGTACC
The DNA here is from genome assembly GCF_009828535.3 of Hylobates moloch. Lineage (NCBI taxonomy): Eukaryota > Metazoa > Chordata > Mammalia > Primates > Hylobatidae > Hylobates > Hylobates moloch. Next base: position 35,997,158 of record NW_026652281.1, read on the forward strand.
AAATTTAGGTATCTCAGCATTCACAAGGTACCAAGTATTAAGGGAGTGTTATGGGTTGAACTGTGTTTCATAAAAAGATATGTTACAGGTGTGAGCACAGTGGCTCACACCTGTAATCCCAGCACCCTGGGAGGCTGAGGTGGGAGGATCACTTGTAGACAGGAGGTCGAGACCAGCCTGTGCAATATAGTGAGACTCTGTCCTTATGAAAAAAATTAAAAATTAGCCAGCTGTGGTGGCATATGTTTGTAATCCTAGCTACTTGGGAGGCTGAGTTGGGAGGACTGCTTGAGTCCAGAAGCTACTCTAGCCTGCGCAACAGAGGGAAAAAAACAAACAAACAAAAAACCACCAAAAAATGTTATGTCAAATGTGACCTTGAGGACAGAGTCTTCATAAATGGATCAAGTTTGAGATGAGGTCATACTGGATTAAAGTGGGCCCTAAATTCAATGACTGGTAAGACAATGACAGATCAAGTTCCAATAAAGCGCCCACAGAAATGGTGTTACAACAAGTCTAAAAGATACAAAGAGAAATTTAATAAGGCTGTGTTGCTTTAACGTTTCTCAGTTTCTATTACAGACTATGTCAGAAGTAGCTGATACACTGATATAAATTAAGTGATGATAAAATCAAGACTCTAACTGAACAACGAATCTCTGCTTACCATCTTGGTTATCATTATATATTATACTATGCTTTAAATAAACTTGGTAAATGAAAACCTGAATTTACCAAAAGAAAGTAACACGCATTTGCAAAAGTAAAAATAACTAAAAAAATCCTTCAGCTTAAAAAAATGGAGAACCAGATGAGTATGCCTGTGTATGGCCCCACAAAGATGGCCAAATCCTAGTCCCCAAAACTTATGAATGTGTTACCTTACATGGCTAAAGGAACTCTGCAGATGTGATTAAGTTAAAGATCTTGAAGCAGATTTTCCTGGATTATCCGGGTGGACCCAATGTAATCACAAAGGTTCTTTTAAGAAGGAGGCAGAGAAGGGTCAGAGAAGAATATGTGACAAGAGCAGCAGTGGGTCAGATTCAGAGAGAGATTTAGAATGCTGCTGGCACTGAAGATGGAGAAAGAGGCCATGACACAAGAAGCTAAAGAAAAGCAAGAAAATGGACTCTTCCATAGAATCTCTAGAGGAAACGCAGAGCCACTGATATCTTGATTTTGGTCCAGTGAAAACCGTGTCTGATCTCCAGGACTGCAAGATAATACATTTGTGTTGTCTTAAACCACTAAGTTTGTGTTAATTTGTTACAACAGCAATAGGAAACAATGCCCTATAATCCAGTGATCCCTCTCCTAGGGATAAATCCAGTGAAACTGTTTCACTGGTCGATGTAATGATCTTAAAATATATCATAAATTCTTTGACCCTACTCCTTTAAGAGGTGGATCCTAATTCCTCTCTTTGGTGGGCTGGACTTAGTGACTCCCATCTAATAAAGAGAATACAGCAGAAGCGATGGTGTGTGGCTTCTGAGTCTAGATCATAAATGGCCTTTCTGTTAGAATCATTGAGGGAAGCCAGCTGCTATGTCATTAAGACACTCAAGCAGCCCCATAGAAAGGCCCACATGACAAGGAATTGAGGTCTCTTGCCAATAGCCAATGAAAAACTGAGACTGTGTGAGTTAGCCATCTTGGAAGAAGATCCATCAGTCTAGTCAAGCCCTGATGACTGTATCTGTGACTGACATCGTGACTGCAACTTCGTAAGAGATCCCGCCTGAGTCAGACCATCCAACTAAGACATTCCTGAATTCCTGCCCCACAGAAACTGTTTAAGCCACTAAGTTTTGGTACAATTTGTTATACAGAAGTACATAAATAACATAGTCCCTAAAGAGACATGTATAAGAATGTATATCATAAAGGTGTTTGTGGTTAACGGGATTTGGAGAAAACTTACAGCCTTCACTGGAGGAACAGTGATAGGTACTATAGGATACCATACAGTAGAGTTAGCATCACAAACTAGATGGACATAAAGTAAAATGGATAGATCTTAAAAACAGTATTGAGTTAATAACGTTCAAAAATTATGTAAATTAAAAACACAGGTTTGAGTACACACAAAAAAGTAAAACCCAGGCAGACACTTGCACACCCACGTTCATAGCAGCATTATTATTCATAAGACAAAAGGTGGAAACAACCTGAACTGTCCACTGACAGATGAATGAACAAAATGTGGCATATACATGCAATGGAACATCATTCAGACTTAAAAAGGAAAGAAATTCTGACACACGCTATAGTATGGATGAACCTTTGAGACATTATGCTAAGTGAAATAAGCCAGGTGCAAAAGAATAAATATTAAATGGCTTTCTTATTAGAGGTTCCTAGAATAGTCAAATTCTTTGAGACAAAAAGTGGAGTGGTGGTTGCCAAGGGTTGGGGGGAGGGGAAAATGGCATGTTAGTGTTTAACGTGCACAGAGTTTTAATTAGGGAAGATTAAAAATTTCTAGAGATGGGTGGTGGTGATGGTTGCACAACAATGTGAATGTATTTAATGCCACAGAACTGTACACTTAAAAGTGCTTAAGATGGTAAATTTTATGTATATTTATCACAATAAAATTTTTTAAAAAAATCTCATTAACTGTAAAAAAACAGACTCACAAAATGATGCTATTTCTCAAGAATTTATGCATATTTAAAAACACAAGAGGCGTGGGAGCAGGGTGTGAGAATAACGGGGAGAAGGCTTACCTTGTATCAACTGATGATGTATGATTTGATTTACGAAAGTCAACTTTTGAGAACATACCTATTCAGTTAATGTTCTCATTGTACATTCAAGATACTTAGTACTTCAAAAGTAATTTAGTTTTCAAAAATTCTCTGTGACTCTAAGCAGATTTTATGAAAAAGCAGTGTTTCAAAGAGCAATCCACCATATTCTTCTAAATTACAGGATATCTTAGATTATATAAATCTTTAAATAACCTACGAGTAGCCAAAGCAGTGTTTAACTTGTAATGAAATTTCACATAATTCTGCCATGAGTTTTCTTAGGGATTAGTTTATGTGTCTTATTTGACTCCAGCATCTTTCACAGATGATATTTAGAAGGTATCCTAATAAATATGTAGTGAATGTATTTCCTAAACTATTACCCATTTTTTTCTGAACCATAATACTCTATCCCATTTTATGTGCTGCACAGGTAGGTTTCAGATTCTAATACAAGAAAAGGGGGAGAAGGGAGATCAAAATTGAAGAGAACATTTAAACATATACAAGTATAAAAGATTGGTTAAATTTCATAAAATGAGTAACAGTTTATAAAACAGACAAAAATGGTAAAACCTACAGAGCAATTAATGCAAATGGAAAAACTTCACGGTGGCTCACACCTGTAAATCCCAGCACTTTGGGAGACTGAGATGGGAGGATCATTTGAGCTCAGGAGTTCGAGACCAGCCTGGGCAACATGGCAAAACTCCATCTCTACAAAAAATACAAAAATTAGCTGTGCATGCTGATATGCGCCTGTAGTCCCAGCTACCTGGGGGGCTGAAGCGGGATCATCACTTGAGCCTGGGAGGTTGAAGCTGCAGTGAGCCATGTTTGCTACTGCACGCCAGCCTGGGTGGACAAAGTGAGACCCTGTCTCAAAAAAAAAAAAAAAGAAAAAAGAAAAAACAAAAACTTCAAGAGCTTAAATTCAGTTCATAAAACATTTATGAATATTTAATTTTAAATTCCTTAATAGCACAATTCAGGCCATATAAGAGCAGTGAATAATTTCAAAGACCACTAAAGCCAATAGCTCAGTCATAGATTAGATATACTACAAGAGGAATGAAATAAACTTTAGTTCTTTATTTCTTGTTTAATTCAGAAAAACATCTCAATCTAACACTGTTCTACTCAGATGTGTTCATATGATTAATAAGATGATCTTTAAAAAAATGTTTATGAATGTCATTATGAAAACTGCTGCTTCTCCATTTGCTTAGTCACCAGGTATTTTTTAAAGCATTCTTATATTGTAGATAAAAATCCACAACCAAGTAGGATTGCCTTTTCATTTTTTAAATAATTTGTCAGTGACTTACACTGTTTTTCAAATTACCTCTGTCATATATTATTTTGTATGTATGTAATAAGAGGCATTATAGTTTTATAGAATTAGAATAAAATAGAAGACTTAAATTGTTTACATTGTTATAAAATATTTGACCTGGGATAAAGTCACAACATAGTTGATTAGGAGTCTCTAACATTTAAAATAAAGATAATGCTACACTGAGCTGTTAAAATGGTAAAAGAAGGTAATTTATGTAAAAATAATAATTTTATAAACTCTCAAACACTATGCTAATGGAATTCAAAGAACTGAGTAATATTAGCTGTTAAATTTCATTTGGAATTTTAATGTGACATCTTCAGTTCTAGCTATAGTTTCCATCAGATTTTAAAAAAGAGACTCTAAGTACTTTTTTTTTGAGATAGGGTCTTGCTTGGTTGCCCAGGCTGGTCTTGAACTCCAAGGCTCAAGTTATCCTCCTGCCTCAGCTTCCCTCAGCCTCCTGTTTAGCTGGTATTACAGGCATGGGCCACCACGCCCGGCTCCTAAGTACTATTAACCCTGATATCCATGATCAAGTAATTCTTAAAGCAGAAATAATTTTTTAAAGAACTATTTAAATTTATCAGTGAAAAATTTATGTAGTCTTATTTATCTAAGCCAGCCCAATTCCGTATTACCTTGAAAATATTACTGAAACAATATAATAGGTCATCTTAAGACTCTCTATTACATAAACATTATTTAAGAGACACTGTCACTGACCCTGGAGGGCTTTACAAAGCCACTGCCATCCTTGTTCAGGGAGTGGGGAGGTGTGGCAGGCTGGCTACTATAAATATGCATAAAGATAGGCTTTTACATTTAGGTAAAGGAAAAAAAAATAAGCTCAATGAAAAACACTTTATATCAAGAGTATATCTTATGAGTATTCACTAAACAGAAACACATCTAGAAGAAAAGCCATGTTGCTTTAATTTAAAATATTTGCACACTGAATAAATATCTTAAATATTTATTCAGTGTTATCTAAAACCAACCAAAGAGAAATATGAAATTACTTAAATATAAGTCTTAAATATTAGGCCTACAAAAATTTGTTCACCATAATTTTTGACAAAGTAATTTACATTGTAAAGTGGTTTGCTCTTGAATGACCTAATTAATGGCATAAAAGCTCACTAACAAAGGAAAAGATCCACTGTTTCATACATAATTTATTAAGATTTCCTATAGGATTTATGTTAAATCAAAGAATTTGAGCATCTCTTTCGTGATGTAGAATCAAAGTGTCCAATATATTCCACTGACAAAACATTCATAGCCTGATATTTTTCCTACTTTAAAAAACAGTAATTTTTTTTCTGCTGTTCAGGCTGCATTTATAAACTATGGCTTCTTGTAAATGGGCTTCTACCCCCAGCATTTGCTGCAAGGTTTCTTATTCCTCTGCAGTTGTCTTTTCAGCCTAATAGAGGGAGAAAAAGCACTGCTGCAGTCATCCGCAAAAAGCCACTACCACTGCATTTTGTAACTAACAAAGACACTGGTATCTTTTTGCCACCCTATTCACAGGGAGTTTACTCAGATGTTTTACAAAAGCAGGCACACTACTGGTGACCAATATTTCACCAACCAACACCACCACTCACGCTCTGCAGTACCTGCCTCCTCCTCTTTCTCTCATCCCCAGTAGCTCTTTCCACTAGATTCACATCAGCCATCAGCAGCGGTTTTGTCTCCTCTCTCTTTTGGCCACCACTGCATGTGTCCTTGTCGCCAGGGAGGAAAAGAAGCCTTTCAATGGGGTAGAGCTTTTGCTCCTCGCCATGAATATGCTCCATTCTTTGTTGTCCTCTACCCGTTTCCTTAGATACTGTTATTCCACTCTGTCAAATGGTATTATAAAAACAAAAACCCCTTCTAGCTTCAAAAACAGCTTTTTCTCAGCAGACTCCCCATAACACTTCTACCCCTCCCCCTTCTTCCTCTTCTGTCAAAAACCCTGGATCCGAAGTACAGGAAATCCATCTCCAGTGCTGCAGTGGGGGGCGGGGGGACGACGCCCCTGCCTCCTCGTTTGGCATGCTGCAGTGGACCCTGTGCCAAGGAAAGGCCATCGGTTTAAGACAGTGCAAGGGAAAACCGCCTTCCCCCTCCCCCTGCAGCAAGCCTGGCCATGGTGGCTCCAGCACCTACCCCATTTCCGAGTCCGGCAGTACCTCCATTCTGTCTCCAGTGACACCCTGGCGGGCTGCACCAATACAGCCACATGTCGGTCACATGCGCCCACACCCAGCCAATCGGCGGGCTCCCGACGGGAATGGGGAGCGTCCTGGTCCGCATCCAGCGGATTACACAGCTGCTTCTCTCTCCGCTTCCAGACCCGCACTCCGCAGAAGGACACAGGGCCCCGCCCAACAGCACAGCTGCCTAGCCCTAGCCCTAGCCCCGTACCCCTCGGGGGTATGCCCTCACGGTCCCAGTCCCCAGCAAGCAAGGAAGTTGATGGTAGTTGACACGCATAGTAAAGAGTTTGGGCAGGTCCGCAGGGCAGAGGGATTAGCACAAGATGCTGGAGGTGGGTGGGAGAGTGAGAAATTACATCTCGTTTGCTATGATTTTGCAGCACAGAGAAACAATTATATTAAACGTATTACAACGAATAATTTTACATTACAAGTTACTGAGTTGTTAGAGTGATGACTTGTTAGATCACTCGAATTATATTTGAATTAAAAAGTTACCAGAAAAGCTATGCTAGCATTAGTAGTGGAGACCAGAACTCTGGAGTCTGGGTTGCCTGGGTTGAAGCTTTACTTCTGTCACTCTAGCTCTGTAACTTTAGTTACTTAACCTCTCAGTGTTTCAATCTCCTGCTCTATAAAATGGGAACAGAAGTACAGAATAGAGGAGTTAATATATATGAAGCATTTAGAGCAGTCCCTGACACATACATAATAGTGCTGTTAGCTACTACAAATATGAGGCTTTAATGTGGTATTTTAATGCAAATTCTACATTGCATTTAAATCTAACCAGGTGAAGCTTAAATTACTAATTTTATGAGGTTGAAAGACAAAATCCAAATTGTCAAGAATGTATAAAGTTAAACTTAAATTCTGGTTTAAATGGGGGAAACCAGTTTCTATCACCTATTTAAAATTTAAAAGGATACTATACTTCAAGTTTTTTTGTTTTGTTTTTGTTTTTGTTTTTGTTTTGAGATAGAGTCTTGCTCTGTCGCCAGGCTGGAGTGCAGTGGTGCAATCTCAGCTCACTGCAACCTCCACCTCCCGGGTTCAAGCGATTCTCCTACCTCAGCCTCCCGAGTAGCTGGGACTACAGGCACATGCCACCATGCCCAGCTAAATTTTGTATTTTTAGTAGAGACGGGGTTTCACCATGTTGGCCAGGATGGTCTCAATCTCCTGACCTCGTGATCCGCCCACCTTGGTCTCTCGAAGTGCTGGGATTACAGGAGTGAGCCACTGTGCCCGGCCTAAACTTAAAGTTTTTAAATGAAGCATATTATAATCGTTTCTTAATTTTCAAATAGTATGAAAAGAAGCAAGCTATTAAATAGCATATTTGAGGCAATTCCATCCGATTAAAAAATGTATATATTAGAAAAGTAAGACACACAACAAAATGTCCATAGAGGTTATCCCTGGAAAGTGAGATTATGGAGCTATTTCTGCTCTCCTTTCAGGCTTTTTTTTTTTTCCTCTTTCATTAGCCCCTGTATATCAATGCCTGATATACAGCAAATACACCCTAAATATTTATTTAATTAACAAGTGAGTTATTTCCACACTGATGGCATACTACTGTTCTATTAAAAGTCTAAATATATTTAGAAACAATTTCCCTTCATATTTGAAATAAATAAAGCATGTAAATCAATTTGATTCTATCCTAAATAACTCTGTTATGAGAATGACTTCGTTTTACAAAAGGCTTTCAAAATCCTCTTACTGAAAGCACATGATTCACTGCACAGGACTTATTTACAAGTCATTATTTGTGACAAATTCAGAATAGGTAATTTCTCATAAGGCCTAGAACTTCCAGAAGGAAAACGGTCTTTCAAAACAAAGAATACCTTTTAAAAGCTCCTCAAAAGAACTTCTTAGTACCCTAAGACACAATTGTAAGCCTATTACTCTTGACTCAGACTATGATTCAAGCTATTATTTAGTAAACCAGTTTGTAGCCAAAATGTTTGTCTAAATTTTTACTGCATGTATCATAGATATTCATCAGTGACTTAAATGACAGAGTTGTAAAGAATGCTATGACCATTATATGTTCATTAGTCACTATGCTTCAAATCTAAAGGAAAGCCAAGTTAAAAATTTTTATATTTTACAATGTTGCCAATTACTCAGTAATATTTTTCAAACCAGTAGAGATTCCACAAAAGTTTAATTTGAATTTTTAAAACTGCTTAGCTATTTAAAAAACTATAATTAAATATAGATATATAATCAAAGTATATTGCGCCAAATTTCAACATGGAAAATTATTGAAGCATTACCTTGTGTTACCAAGTTTGCACATAGCTCAGAATAAAGCTCCTGCCATCTCTATTTAATTGAAGATGTTATTTACACTACATATACATATATGTATATATGCATTAAAAATATTTTCTAGGCGGGGTGCAGTGGCTCATGCCTATAATCCCAGGAGTTTGGGAGGCCGAAGTGGCCAGATCGCTTGAGCTCAGGAGTTCGAGACCAGCATGGGCAACATGGCGAAACCTCACTTCTACCAAGAATACAAAAAAATTAGCCAGCTGTGATGGCACGCACCTGTGGTCCTAGCTACTCAAGAGGCTAACGTGGGAGAATCACTTGAACCCAGGAGGCAGAGGTTGCAGTGAGCTGAGATCTCGCCATTGTACTCCAGCCTGCGCAACAGAGACCACGTCTCAAAAAATATATCTATTTTTTCTGATCAAAATGAAACAGAAATAAATTGTGTAACACTGTTTAAAGACCGCACTGACAGACATATCTCTTACTTTCAGTACCAGTGTTTGTTATAACCAGCTTCATTGCTTTTAGTAAATGGTTTCATACGTAAATGTTGTAAATACGAACATATAATTCAACTTAAAAAACCCTTCTGAACCTTCTGCAGCTACAAAAAAAAAAATGACTAAATAGGATTAATAGGATTCTTAATGTCTTAAATATTACATTCCCCAGCTACTTGGGAGGCTGAGGCATGAGAATCTCTTGGACCTGGGAGGCGGGGACTGCAGTGAGCCAAGATCACACCACTGCACTCCAGCCTCAGTGACAAAGCAAGACTCTATCTCAAAAACACACACACACACACACACACACACACACACACACACACACAAAAACCCTTTCCATTCCATTTTCACCTAGGCACTTTTGGCCTAATTTAAGACTTGTGGTTTAAAAAACGGACAAGAAGAATACTGACAATATTAACTAGTGTAAAACAAAGTTAAAATTAGTGCTCCTTTCAGTCGCCTTAATTGACTCTGGTGCTTTATTGATAAACTTAACTGTGTCTCTTTACTGAAGACCTCAGACATAGAATAGAGTTATGCCTACAGATATCAACAAGCTTTTTTTCCTTTCAAAATAATAATTATGCATTGAAAAAACAGTTACTAGTGTAAACTTAACTTCTACAGGTACTAAGGCAACAAAGCTCAGACTTAGAAACCTTTCAGTGTTTGGATTTATAGTTAGTTATGGTACGATGGAAAGCCTAAGAAGAGATAAGTTAGATGTGTGCCAAATTGGTTCTGTATTTTTCATGGGATACGAGAACGAGGTGAAATGTTACAATGGCAATGAGATTTTCAGTGATGTATAAACTAAGTGGGAGATCTTGACCTATGTGTCTATCTTTATATCTGTCTGTCTATCCATCCATCTAACCATCTCCCTTTTTTTTAGGGACAAGGTCTTGCTCTGTCACCCAGGCTGGAGTGTAGTGGCATGAGCACAGCTCCCTGTAACCTAGAACTCCTGACCTCAGGTGATCCTCCTGCCTTGGCCTCACAAGGTGCTGTGATTACAGACGTGAACAGCCACACAGGACTGGGAGATATATTCATAGTCTTCTACAGGAAAGACTTACCTGTATGTTCTATGTTACCTCAAGGAGTAAGTCTCAAAAGAAGTGTTCCTAGCATCTAATAGAATCTTAATTAATTTTCCTCTCGCCAATATACCCTCTAATCAGCAAACACCAAAATAGTTCTTCACACTTTTGCTCAAGAACATTCCATGTCTTTCCACTGCTGACAGTGGAACTAAGATAGTTTGGAGTTTGGTCATGGAGTGCCCTGAGGTCATGTTAATTAGTCTTCCTACACTAAAATACTTCCTAAGCGTATTAAATGTCCTATGGCTGCCAAAACAAATTACCAGAAATTTAGTGTCTTAAAACACAAATTTGATAACTTACAGTTTTGTAGGTCAGAAGTCTAAAATGGGTCTCATTAGGCTAAAATCAAGGTGTCTGCAGGGCTGCACTTCTTCCTAGAGGCTCTAAGGGGGAATCTGTTTCCTTGTCCTTCCTGGCTTTTACAGATTCACTGTATTTTATGGGTCACAGCACTTTGCCTCCATCTTCAGAGCAAGCAATGGTGGATTGAGTCTTTCTCATTCTGCAGGACTGACCTTGCTCCTTCTCAAATCTCCTTCTCTGACTCTCATTTTTCTGCCTCCCTCTTCCACTCTTACATAACCTCTTTAAAGACCCTTACATTTGGCCCACCTCAATAATCCAGGATGATCTCCCTATTTTCAAGTTACCTCATTAGCCATCTTAATTCCCTTTTGTCACATAACCTAACATATTCATAGATTCTGGGGACTAGGAAGCAGATATTTATAGGGAGCCATTATTCCGATGACCATACTATAGCTTTATCTCCAACTATTTCAGAACTTGCATCCTAATAATAAAATTAACTAATCAGCCCTTCCTAAAACTTATAGCTTCTTACTCGTATGGCTCTTTGCTACTCTACTGAGATACTTTAGAAGGCTCCAGCATATGGCGATTGAAGACTCAGGTTCAAGTTCTGAATCTTTCACTTTGTAGCTTGATAACGCTGGAAAAGTCATTTAACTTTTCTAAGACTTGACTACTCCTTCATCTATAAAATGGGAATAACTGACTTATCTTGCAGAGCTGTAATAAGGACCATTATGTATTATGAACAAGCTTTATAAACTGAAACAATTTTTTAAAGTAAAGGATGATTAATTGCCCTACTGGCTCAAATCATGGTTTGGCTTAAACATAAATTCCCATGAAGTAATCCAGCAACCCACCTAGAATCAATTCATCTCCTCTTCCCTTCATTGTTCCTACATCTTTTATGGCACAAACACATTTTGTGCCTGTGTGTATACACCTCCTATCCCATTCCTGACTATAAAAATCCCAAGGGAAGAGCCCACACCTGATTTTGTCTCATATCTCATGGTGTGTATCACAATGTTTTCTACATAGGTGTTTATTATTTTAAGAAGTGATTTTAAACTAACCCGCAAAGGGCATTCAATTAAGATGCCCTCATGGAATAATAGTACAGCAATTGTTCAATAATATTATTGTAAAATATAACCTTCTACTGAGGAAATGGAATATTTTAAGTTAAAACTCTGGCCCCCGTATCTGGAAAAACAAATGTTGTGATGCAGCCACGGGACTAAGTTTCTGAGCTTAACTGTTACACTGCAGAATCCCTTTAGTACTCCGAGGAGCTTTTAAAACACCAAGAAAGAATCTGTGGGTAGTGCCCAAGCTTTGGTATGTGCTGCCAGGGATGTGAAACACCAAGCAATGCTCTCAAAGTTCCCACTGCACTACAGTAGGGAAACCATTTTGAAATAGCCTTTTAATTTGGAGTGTTATACAGCCTCAGGACTTGCTTATAGGAAAAAGAAACTTACTTCTTCCTGTCAAAAAGCTTTCCAGGTATCTTACATAAGTACTGGCAATTAACAAGAGAAAAAATATGAAGGACTAATAAATACATAGAAAAATGTTCTGGTCATGTGCAATGGCTCATGCCTGTAATCCCAGCACTTTGGGAGGCCAAGGTGGGCAGATCACTTGAGGCCAGGAGTTTGAGACTAGCCTGGCCAACACGGCGAAATCCTGTCTCTACTAAAAATATAAAACTTAGCCAGGTGAGGTGGCACATGCCTGTAGTCCCAGATACTCGGGATGCTGAGGCACAAGAATCACTTGAGCCTGGGAGGCAGAGGCTGCAGTGAACTGATATCGTGCCACTGCACTGCAGCCTGGGCAACAGAGCAAGACTCTGTCTAAAAAAAACAAAACTAAACCAAAAAACCCCAGAAGAATGTTTTAGTCTATCAAATGATCAAAGAAATAGAAATAAACACAAGAGTACTATAAAAATAGGCAATGATACTTTAAAATAATATTGTAGGGTCAGTGAGGACACATGAGTCTTTAAAATGCTTAAAATGTTTACTATGATTTGAGTATGTCCCCCAAAAGCCTGTGTCGGAAATTTAATCCCCAACGCAACAGTGTTGGGAGCTGGAGCATAATGGGAGGTATTCATGTTCCACTCTCAGTAATGGATTAATGTGTTTTATTAAAAAGCCTGAGGCTACAAATTTGATCCTTTGCTTGCTCTGGCCCTCTCCTGTCCTTCCTCCTTCCACCTTGGGATGACACAACAAGAAGGCCCTCACCAGATGCTGGTGCCATGCTCTTGGACGTCTCAGCTCCTATAACTATGAACCAATAAATTTCTGTTCATTATAAATTGCCCAGTCTCAGGTATTTTGTTATAGTAGCAGAAAATGGACAAAGGCAATTCTTATACTCAAGCAAGCCCAATTAAAAGAAATTATCCTATGTACAGATACCGCTACAAAGATTTGTAATTCGGCATTACTTATACTACTGAAATGTTAGAAAAAACCTCAACGATTACTAACAACAGCTTGGTTAATTATACTTTTGGCACATTTATAAGACGATTAAAATTATGTTGTAAAATAAAATTATATGATATATAATTGTATAATCCATATGTGAAAATGCAGAATATTGTGTGTTTAATATGATATAGACTAGCTTTTAAAAAATAAGTTGCGTATGTACACAGAGAAAAGCAGAGAGAGATAAAATATCATGTTTCCTCCCCAGGAATTACAAGAATTTTAGCTTTTCTGAATTTTATAAAATTCCTACAACCTAATATATATAATTTCTTTCCATTTTTTTTAAGTTAAGTACTTCTAGGTTGAACACGAACTGAAGTTACAACATTAGAGGAGAGAGAAATTAACATTTGCTTCTCACTTAACCTGTGGCCAAAGGCAGATTCAGATTTTGTGGCAACCAGGAGCCTATAATAAAGGGGCAGGTGGGTGGGAGGGTCCTTAAGAAAAACACAAATTAATTCAAGATTGCTAGGGCTGCTCCTGCAAGGGCCTTAGAAAGGGCCATGCAATTAGGTTCACTAAACTTCATTAGTTTCATGATAAATATGCTTCTAAACCAGTGGCAAACATTATGTTAGGCATTTTCATATATTCAATCTAATCTAACCCTAACAAAACTTCTATAGAGATAAAGGTATCACTATTCACATGCATGGAAAATTGAGGCTCAAAGAAATTTTAACGAGTATCCAAATTCACCCAACAGTGAAAAGGCAGTCCGCCTTCAAAGCCAATGCTGACTATAGTGCCTCATCCTCCATGTCTCAGCAGCAATTTCCTTCACTAAGGTACCTCTCAGAGCAGCTTGTATTTTTTCAAGTCTCATCCCTCATAAGAAGTTACTTGTTCAGCTGTTGTCATTCTGATGCTTACTACATAATAGCTGGCTCTGCAGCAGTAGGTACTTGATAAATATTTATTGAATGAATGAATTATAATCAGAATAGGTAAAAATAAGAAAACTAAAACAGATTTGAAAATGTCCTTTTAGAATCTACAATGAATCCACCCATAAACTTTTATCCATGAGAAAATACAGATCACTCTGGAAAATATCTACAACAAAATTTCTCTAAATGCAGGAGACATCTTTATGTTAATTTAGTTAAATAACTAAAGAGAAACAGAGTTTGGCGTTATCGTATGGGCAATGGCAAATAAGAGGTAATGCCAAGGAGTGGGCATATTAGTAAAGGCAAAAGAAATCAGAAAAACTGTGATGACTCAACAACTCAGCTACCCTAAGTTAGTTCTGTTTCACTGCCCTTGTAAGATATTAAATATATATTAGATTAAATAAAACCTATGCATGCAAAATTTGGCAGCATTTAGGCCCTCAAGACTTGCCCTCTGGTGTTACTCTAGTGAATACACTATATTATATGGTAAAAGGAACTTGGCAGATAAAATTAAGTTTATTAGTTAGCTGACCTTAAAATCGGGAGATTATCCTGGGTAGACCCAATGTAACGACATGAGCCCTTAAAAATTTCAAACTGTTCACTGGCTTCCCAGTGTAATCAGAATAAATTTTAAATTATTTACCTTGGTTTACAACTCTGCATAATCTAGATCCCATTCTTACCACTTCTCCTGTCCTTTCCCACCTACCTCTTTCTTATGCCTTAGAACTACCTTTCCTTCAGCCTCAAAACTTCTGCTTCCAAATCTTCAAATGATTAGTGCTTCATGTCATTCAGGTTTTGGCATAAATGTCAAATTTTCAAAGATCACACCTTCCATGATCACCTTATCAACGCACTGGTGCTATCCTCAAACTTTCTACCACATCATGGAGTTTCATATTCTAAGCATTTGAGATCTGAAAAGCTCTATCTATGTATTTATTTAATTTTCTGTCTCTCTCATCATTGTTTTCCAAAGTGGAATATAAATCCCATGAAGACAAGAACCAAGATTCTCCTGCGCTGCTGTTTCCCTCGCACTATAACAGTGCTTGGTGCTTTTTGTTCAATGTATGAATGTAGATGATACAATAATGAGTAAGAGAATTTATAATCTAGAAGGGGACTAAGACATTTACCGCATTAGTTTTAATACAAGGGAATGTACTGTTAAAGAATGGGAAATTAGATCGTTTCCAGCTAGGTAATCAAAAAAGATTTCAGAGAGAAAGTAGTAACAGAACTAGACTTCAAGGATGTTTAGGAATTTTTCAGGGCAGAGATTTCAATATTATGTGTTAGGTTAAAAAATTCAGAATTCACCATATAGGCAATGAAAATATTAAGTATTTCAAATAAAAAGGGATATGTAATTAGAACAAGATCCACAAATATTACAGGACCAGTTTCTAGTTCTGGCTCAAGAGGAAAAATAATCAGAAATCATATGCACACTATTACTAATTTATAGCTAAATGTAATGGCCAAAAGCTTTTTCAACTGGAAAATATGATTGCAGGAAAAAAAAAAAAAAAAACTCCTCTAAGTCATACACTCTATAAAAAACGTTTATAAATTCTATGATGTTGATAAAACAAAGAAAAAAAACCACAATCACCTCTGACAATCATTTTACCCAATTAACAAAAGATTTAGAAAAACTGTGCGTAAGAACTTTATTTTTCTAAATTCTTAACATGTCCTAATCTGTTAAAACTTCAATTTCAGGGTATGCAGTGTTTTCCAGGGATGTCCAATATTTTGATTTCTCTGAGCAACCTTGGAAGACGAATTGTCTTTAGCCACACATAAAATACACTGGCTGGGTGCGGTGGTTCACGCCTGTATTCCCAGCACTTTGGGAGGCTGAGGTGGGTGGATCACTTGAGGTCAGGAGTTCAAGAGCAGCCTGGCCAACACGGTGAAACCTCGTCTCTACTAAAAATACAAAAAAACAATAGGCGGGTATGGTGGTGGGCGCCTGTAATCCCAGGTACTCAGGAGTTTGAGGCTGGGGAATCGCTTGAACTCAGGAGGTGGAAGCTGCAGTGAGCTGAGATCGCAACACTGCACTCCAGCCTGAGCAACAGAGACAGACTCTGTCTCAAAACAACAACAACAACAACAACAACAACAACAACAAACACAGTAACACTATCCACAGCTGATGAGCTTTACAAAATTGCAAAAAAATCTCATAATGTTTTAAGAAAGTTTATGAATTTGTATTGGGCCGCATTCAAAGCTGTGGGTTGGACAAGCTCATTTTAAATTATCCTTTCCTAGGGGGGATAAAATTCTGATTTTTTTTTAAGTTAAATGTTTAAAACAAGGTTTTATGCTTGCCTGTGTATTTAAGTATGTCTTGTTCAATTTTTTTTATACTTTGACCTCTACTTAAAACCTAAAACAGCTACAAGACCGCCCCCAAAAGTACAATTTTACAATACAAACTGTATTCATAAAGATATCATTTTAACACTGAGGAGCTTAGTGAATGAAGGTCACCAAAACAGCACCAAATGTGTATGCACTTGGATTCAAGAAAGAGTAGCCCATAGGATGATTTTTTTAAAGCCTTTTTCCCAAGAAAACAAGATTAAAGTGACCATTCATTTAATATTTAAAATGTCCTAAAATGCCCGGGTTCCCTGATAAATCAGTTTATAACACACAAATCAGCCCTTAAAATACATCATAATGATAAGAAAAATCTCAACGCTGATGTTAAAAACAAAATTGGGTGTTTATGAAAGAATAAATACAGGGCACAGTAATGGCATTTAGAACTTGAAACCAAAGCCTTGGGTCAAAAGACTTTTGTTCTTATACCAATAATACCAAATTCTTACCCTGAAAGAGGAAATATAAGCTTTTCAAATATCATATTTAGTAACTGTAGATGGCATTGCCTAATGCTATACCATTTTCTTCCTTTTTGAATGTCTTTCCTTCCTCTTGCTACAGGCTGGATTTTTTAAAAACATAGATTATAAAATTATTTCACTCTGAATATCCGAAGATAAGTGTTTGCAAGGTTCCCAACTTACTATTAAGTAAAATGAAACAAAAAAATCTAGCATTACTGGACTACGTCAATCAAATTGGAAACCTCTCGATCATCTGACTACCCCTAAGAGTAGGCTGCCATTACTTTCAATGGCAAAAACCGCAATTATTTTTGCACCGACCGAATAGCATCTAATATATATTACAGACTCATTTTAAGCATTAGGAGAATGAGTCACCTAATAAAGGTGTTCATAATGCCTATTTAATATTATGTTCTCAGAGGGAAGAGAGAAAAGAAAATCAGGACAATCTAATAAATGTAATTCCCTTTTTCAAAATAGATCAATGTTTTAAAATTAAGACTTCATATTTACTTTATAAGTCTTTTTAAACTTTCTCTGCCAAGTACTCCAAGGTCAGGTGAATTATCTTAAGTGTCATACACCTTTTATACAAGCAGAAAGGTTCAAGAATTGGAATAAATTTCATCCCACATTCAAATACCCTCTCAATATGATATGGACAGGAGACAGGGAAATACTGGGTAGAAGAGGGCAGCTCTCCAGCAAAGGCCCCACCTCCAGGCCTGGAAACCTGCAGTCCTAAATAGGAACAGGCATTCCTTTATTCACACCCAAAAGATGCTTTCTGGTCTGCCATGCCCCCTTATCCTGTGCCCATAAAAACCCCAAACCCCCTGCTCTACAAGGAGACAAATGGAGGAGCAGAAGAATAGCAAAACAGTGCAGCAGAGAGAAGAAAAGGAATGTCTGAACGCCAAGAGGAGTTTGCCTGGGGATGGTCAGAGAGGAAATTGGCTGCTGGACAGCCAAACTCCAGGGGAAGATCATCTTCCCACTCCATCCCGCTTCCAGCTCCCCATCCATCCCACTGAGAGCCACCTCCACAACTCAATAAAACCCATGCATTCACCCTTCAAGTCCGTATACAACGTGAATCTTCCTGGATGCCAGACAAGGACCTGGGTACCAGGAGGGTACTGAGCTGGTTAACACTTAAGTCGTCTGCAAGGCTAAGGGGGCTCACTGTAACAAATGCCCACCTGGGCTTCGGGAGCTGCAGGCTCCCACCCCTGGATGCTGCCAGGGGGCCGGAGCCCAGAGGCACTTGCCCTGGCTTCTGCACCTGCCCATCTGTGTGCTCCCCCTCCCATAAGGGGTTTGAGCATGGACGGTGGCCAGAACAGATGAGCCACTCCCCTGTTGCACATCCTGCAAGAGGGGTCAGGGAACTCTCCCATTTCAAATAGACACAGGCTATTAATAAGGATCTTGATCCTGAACCAGTTTGTACCTCATATACTATGGTAAGGGCTTTTTCCTAATCTTTTTCTGAAGAAGGTCTGCTATTTAATTCAAATACTTACATTTTCTCAACAAAACACTTGGGAATTCCATAGTAAAGGAATTTTTTTGATATGTGTGCTTTGGATTTTTTTGAGACAGGGTCTCACTGACACGTAGGCTGGAATGCAGTGGCATGATCACACCTTGCTGCAGATTCAACCTCCTGGGCTCAGGTGATCCTCCCAACTCAGCCTCCTGAGTACCTGGGACTACAGGCCTGCACTACCAAGCCCAGCTATTTTTTTTTTTTGTATGTTTTTGTAGAGACGGGGTTTCACCATGTTGCCCAGGCTGGTCTCAAACTCCTGGACTCAAGGGATCCACCCACCTCAGCCTCCCAAACTGTTGGGATTACAGGCGTGAGCCACCATGCACAGCCCCTCCTTCTCCGTTTGAAACTGTTTTGTTTCTAACACTATTCTGGTATTAAGAATATGCTGCTTGAATACTCAAGAAACTACAGTGACTTCCTCTGGGGAACAGAACTGAGCAGCACTCTCTTACTGTTTAAATCTTTAACAATTGCCTGGAATACCTTTAAAAAAATTGCTGTAAGTTATACTTATCAAAAATAATCTGGTTGGGTACAGTGGCTCATGCCTGTAATCCCAGCACTTTCTGGTACCAACGCAGGTGGACCACCTGAGGTCAGGAGTTTGAGAACAGCCTGGCCAACATGGTGAAACTCTGTCTCTACTAAAAATACAAATTAGCTGGGTGTAGTGGCACATGTCTGTAACTCGGGAGGCTAGGGCATGAGAATGGCTTGAATCCGGGAGGCAGAGGTTACGTTGAGCCAAGACCATGCCACTGCACTTCAGCCTGGGGTGACACGGCAAGACTGTCTCAAATAAAATAAAATAAAATAAATCTGTAATTGCCAGCTGTTAGAAAGACCCTTCAAGATTAGTATTTTCTACCTTTCGAAGCACCCAAACGGTGATAAAGTAAAAGTCTAAGCTCACTAGCACTAAATGTAAGGTCTTTATGGCCTTGGCCCTTCACACTCCTCCATCCTTACCCACCGCCACTCACCTACTCTAGCTACACTCCAACCATTTGGAATTCTGTGCAGTCACCACCAAATCACTATACCATTTCATTTACTGGAAGGTTCTTACCTCTGCTGTCTCACCTAGGTAATGTGGATCCATTTTACAGGACCCAATTCAGATGACCTCTCCCAAAAGCCTTCCCTAAGTCCTCCTTCCAGAGTTAGATCTGCCCCTACCCCCACCCCAATGTTTCCATAGATCCCTGTGCTTACCAGCTATCTCATTTATCACACACTTGGGATTACGTATATATTGGTCTTTCTCACTAAAAGCTGTTTGAGGACAAGACTCTTGTATGTCATAATTGTATTCTCAAATGTATTCTAGTATTGTGTCTGGTCCAAAGTAGGTACCCAAATAGCTGCAGAATATGAATGAACTACCTCTCATACTTCAAGGCCCAATTCTGTGAAGGTGTCCATACCTATCCTAAGCAGCCAGGTGCTTTTTTCTCCATGTTCCCAAAGCACGAACTCAACTAATATCTATTTCTCTCCATTAGACTATGAGCTCCTGAACAACAAGCTTTTTCTTCTTCATAACTACACAAGCACTGTCCCAGGTATCTAGTAGCAATTAATTATTTGTGGAGTGGATGAAGAGTATGTATACTGTTAAAAATACATGTGAAAAAGTAACAAGCATAGGATAGCCTGCTCACTTCTGATTCATTTTTTCATCTTTACTAACAATAAGAGATCATAAAGCTCTAAAACTATTTTGTGCTTGCTTCAGGATTAGGGAAAGGGAGCCGTTAAAAGATCAGACTATTCCGCAGATAGCTCCTTATCCTCTGACTTCCTGAAACTCTGCTCTTTTTTTCATCTGAATTCTGTTCTCATTTCTAATCATTAAACCCTGAACCCCCACAAAATTAAAGCCCTCCCAGTAGCTTAGAAGCACAGAATTCCCACTTTAATTGTTTAGCAAAGAGTAGCGGTGGGGGCAGTAATGGTAAGGTAAGGAGGAAAACTCTTTCACCAGAACAACAAAAGGAGATGAAATATTCCTGACATCCCAATTTCAAACTTTGAATTCATTTTCCTCTAGAAATAGCATTATTCAAAGTTACACATGGTAGTAATGGCAGTCAATACAGCATATAAATTAAATGGTTTTTTGTGGGCAGGGGTGGGACATCATCATTCCAGTCAACACATTATTCCTATGGGACCATGACAGATGTTTAAATTTTTCAGCTACTATTCTCTTCATGTTTTCCCCTCCCACAAAAGAAAGCCTGAATATCACAACAGGTTTAGCACAGTGTGAAATATATATATATATATATATATATGTTTTCATCCACAGTTCCTGGATTTTTTTTTTTTTTTTTTTGAGATGGGGTCTGACTCTGTCACCCCAGGCTAGAGTGCAGTGGCGTAATCTTGGCTCACTGCAACCTCCGCCTCACAGGCTCAAGCAATTCTCCCATCTCAGCCTTCTGAGTAGCTGGGACCACAAGGCTGCACCACCATGCCCAAATAATTTTTTTATTTTTTGTAGAGGCAGGGCCTCTCCATGTTGCCCAGGCTGGTCTCAAACTCCTGAGCTCAAGTGATCAGTCCACTTCAGCCTCCCAAAGTGCTGGGATTATAGGCGTGAGCCACCGCACCCAGCCAGTTCCTGGCTCTTCACTCCCATAATGCTTATTATAGTCCTTTTTTTTTTTTTTAAATAATGTTGAGGCACTTCAGGCCTCAGGAACAGAATCTCTCTCTCTAACCTTCTCCTGTCCTCCTTTCACCTGCCCAAAGCATGACTCTAACCTGGTTTTGGGTCAAAAACCCTCATTCCAGAGAGGGTCCTGTCCCCATATCAAAGAAGAAATGCTACATAGAGAGGCCAAGAAAACTCAGAAGACAGGCCTTGCTGGGCTTAGATCATGCACTTTTTGTCCAATCACATTTATACATGGTTGTCAATCATACCTATGCGATGAGGCCTCCATAAAAAGCCAAGAGGACAGGGTTCAGACAGCTTCCATATAGCTGAACATGTGGAGGCTCCTGGAGGTTGGTACACCCAGAGAAGGCATGGAAGCTCCGCGCCCCTGCCCCTGTATCTCACTCTGTGCATCTCTTCATCTGCATCCCCTGTAATATCCTTTATAGTAAACCAGTAAATATAAGCAAGTGTTTCCCTGAGTTCTGTGAGATGCTCCAGCAAATTAATCGACTCCAAAGAGGGGGTAGTGGGAAACCCAACTTTAAGCCAGTCAGAAGTTCCAGAGGCTAGGACTTGGGACTGGGGGGAAGGAGGGGGTGGTCTTGGGGCCTGAGCCCTCAACCTATGGGATCTGATGGTATTTCTGGATAGACAGTGTGGGAACTGAACTGGAGGACACCCAACTGGCATCCACTGTTGGTGTGTGGGGAAAAAGCCGCATGTCTTTGGTCACAGGTGTCTTTTTTAAATTCATTTAATTGGTAAATTTCCCAAGATGAGACACAGATGTCTTTTACTATGTTAGTGATTGTGGTGGTGGTGCAAGAGCAGAGGAAAAAACAAAGGTTTACAGTTTTTCTGAAACACACAGTGTTTAAAATGCCATAATAGCACGGAAATTTATGTAACTCACAAAACCAAACAGTGTATTACTTTAGTACTACTGTACTAAAATACAACAGTTGAATGTACAATAAATGAATCAACTAACTCCCCTGTAACTTCGAACTCTTCAATAAATGTCGTCTTCACCGATTTATCTTAGCTGAAATCAGATGACACCACTTTCTGTGCAGCTTTCTCAATGGGGGGTCTTTTTTTCTCTCACATCCTATGTACTTTAGGCCAGGAAACAGCAATAGGATACTGAAGGGTCTAGAGCAAATTTGTCCCCAAGGCTGCATGGCCCAGGATGGCTTTGAATGCAGCCCAACACAAATTCGTAAACTTTCTTAAAACATTATGAGATTTTTTTTTTCCTGAGATTTTTTTTCAAGCTCATCAGCTATTGTTAGTGTTAGTGTATTTTATGTGTGGCCAAAGACAATTCTTTTGCCAACAAGGCCCAGGGAAGCCAAAAGATTGGACAAGCCTGGTCTAGCGGGAGGCAAAAGATATGCTCCTTGCATCCAATTATCACTTCCAAACCACTTCTCCTCCTTTCTTAAACACCCAAGATCTTCTGACATGATACCCAACTGTGTACCCTCTATTGCCTCCAGCACTCTTCTCCACTCTTAGCCCCACCGTCACTCTCAATGACTTCAAAGTCTATGTGGATTACCCACCTAACACTCTGGCTTCTTAGCTCCTTAACTTCTTCACCTCCAAATACCCACTTCCATGATCCACGCAGGACCTTGTCATCATCAATAACTGCATCATCTCCAAATTCTTAACCAAAAATCTCAAAAATCACATTTTCAGTCTTTATTTTTTTTATTTTTTTTTATTTTTTGAGGTGGAGTCTCACTGTTGCCAAGGCTGGAGTGTAGTGGCGCAATCTCTGCTCACTACAATCTCCGTCTTCTGGGTTCAAGCGATTCTCGTGCCTCAGCCTCTCGAGTAGCTGGAATTACAGGCACACGCCACCATGCCTGGCTAATTTTTGTATTTTTAGTAGAGATGGAGTTTCACCATGTTGGCCAGGCTGTTCTCAAACTCCTGACCTCAAGTGATCCACCCACCTCGGCCTCCCAAAGTGCTGGGATTACAGGCATGAACCACGGCACCCAGCCCCAAATTTCCCGTCTTTAAAATGTATCTCCTGCCCCTCTAGTTCACTGTACTATCTCCAAATTCAACATTCCCTCACCTTACTTACTGTGTTCTCCAATCCAATCAAAAATGCTCTCATCATTTTTCACCATCTGTTACTTTCATCTTTACTGTTCTCTTTAGATTCAACAATAACCAGTCTCTTTCAAACTCTCAAACCCCTTACTCTTCTCTCCCTCTATTACCTGGTAAAATCCCAAATCTAGCTGAACTGATCCATTCCACTTTTATGTGCCTGTACCAGAGCAGCTTATTATAGAGGAAAAGGAGAAAATCAGCTAACAAGGCTAGCTGGTTTCACTTTAAATTCACAACTATAAACATCAAAGGATAGCCAACACTGCCTAGCAGGGCTACTATGTTTCCTGGAAAGTTTGCCTTGCCATACTCTAAGTGTCTTTTTTGTCTCCTCACATCTGTAACAGATCTATTTTTCTACCTATGCCATTCTTTGCTGACGACCTACTTCACGGAGAATATAAAAGCTACTGTAGACAAATTCCCTCATATTTTTAGGCAAGTCAAGTCACCTATCTTCCTTGGGTCTCTGTTTTCGCGTGTTTAAAATAGGAGATGGGTAGGTCGGGAGGGCGCATGAGAGAGTTAATGATATTTAGGGTCTCTTCCAGTTCTAAAATTCTCTGTCCACCTCATTTTATCCTTCAGTTTTTTAAAGGCAAGTGAGCAAATCTAAAACAAAAAGCTATTTGAATCTAACATACCAGGGAAGAGAAGGAACTATAATAGGAATCTTCAACTTAGTATTTTCTTCTAGCAAAGAGAAAAAAATAATCAAGAAAACAGTAAACAAATAAGAATTCTAGGTTTTCACACAAGAGAGCTGGTTTTGTTCTTTATAGACACATCAATTTAATCACAAAGAAATGGATGGCATTTCATATTAATGGCTGTGACTAATATCAAATCAACTATCTATAAAGGCAAAATACATTGGTATGTTATACTAAATTTTTAACACTCCTCCATCACAGAAGAACACCAATTTATGTAGACTACCATAGCTTAGTTTGCCTAGAAGAATTTCTAACATATCTGTTTGGCTTCCATATTTAATAGATTTAATCTCAGAATTCAAATGCAAATTGTACCTATATTTTAAATAGATGTGGGTAAGATTTTTGAAATCGTATTTTGTCCTTCACATGTAAAAAAAGTTTAAATTAAATAAAAAATAAAAATCATGACACCTACATGGCATAGAGAGATTTGTCAGAATTTTTATTGAAAATTGGCTGGGTGCAGTGGCTCACAACTGTAATCCCAGAACTTTGGGAGGCCGAGGTGGGAGGATCACCTGAGGTCAGGAATTCAGGAGTTCAAGACCAGCCTGGCCAACAACTGAAACTCCATCTCTACTAAAAATACAAAAATTAGCCGGGTGTGATGGCACGCACCTGTCGTCCCAGCTACTCAGGAGGCTGAGGCAGTAGAATTGCCTGAACCTGGGAGGCAGAGGTTGCAGTGAGTGGAGATCATGCCACTCCAGCCTGGGCAACACAGTAAGACTCCGTCTCAAAAAAAAAAAAAAAAAGAATTATTATTGAAAATGAGGCTGGGTGCAGTGGCTCACACCTGTAATCCCAGCACTCTGGGAGGCCAAGGTGGGTGGATCATCTGAGGTCAGGAGTTGGAGACAAGCCTGGCCAACATGGTAAAACCCCACCTCTACTAAAAATTAAAAAAAAAAAATTAGCTGGGCGTGGTGGTGCACACCTGTAATCCCAGCTACTTGGAGGGCTGAGGCAGGAGAATTGCTTGAACCTAGGAAGCAGAGGTTGCAGTGAGCCAAGATTGTGCCACTGCACTCCGGCCTGGGCGACAGAGCGAGACTCTGTCCAAAGAAAGAAAAGAAAGAAGTAGTAAAGAAGGAAAGAAAGAAAATGAACCCACTTCCAACAAAAATACTAAAAGACAAATTTGTCTGCATTGCCTCCTCAGTTTAGTACCTTCTCCCTCCTCCATACAGCCCCACTTCAAAAATGTTCACATTACATTCTATTTGCTTACATAATTCCTACCCTAAGGCACTACTCACATACAAGTATTTTTTGCTTCTCCGGTCATACAAAATATCCTCTGTCTCCTTCCCTTAGGGCTTTGCAAAGTACTAGGAACTAACCTAACTAACTTTTAAAGAATTAAAAGGCAACCATAGCTTAAAGTCTACCTTTTCCAGGTATCTCATTTGTACCATCAAAGGAGCCCTAACACAAAGGAATGGCTAATGTAGAAATTTCAAGTGTTTCTGAACAAGTTAGTCAAAGAAATATTTGGACTTACACTCGTAGAAGCAGCAGACCAGGTTATTCAGACCAAGTGTCCTTACAAAGACAATTTAAAAAGCCAGATAAGATAGTAAAATGATCTTAACAGCACCAAATAACCAGCAAAATAATGAGTAATAAATAACAAGCTCAAATCCACTGGAAGTCAGGAACCCAGAAAGGTGACCGCAGCTTTTGCCTTTTGTGAGTTTGCCAAAAAAGAAGCATTTAAGAGGCTGAGCTTTGTTGTTTGTTGCCTGCATTGCAGGCACAGGGGACCAAAGCCAGAGTCTGAGACCCACCAAGGGTGAGGACTGTAGTGAAAACAGCATTGGCTTCGGGCTGAGACTCTAAAGGGCTGCAACCTAGAAATAAAGAAGGAACTAGAAGGAAACCATGGACTGAAGTCAGTTTCAAGTCATCTAGGTGGCCCAGGAAAGTTAAAGATTTGAAATTTGATTAAGACGTTCTCACACCCCCAGGCACTTGGTGATAGCAAATGAAAATCTTCTTTAGAGAAAGATTAACTTCATCTTACATTATATACATCAATTTATTTCTACAACACAACTGAATCAGCTTCATAGAGACTTCCCAACATTGGAATTATCAGACACAAACTGAAAAATAACTATGCTTACTACATGCAAGGGGATAAAGGCCACACTTAAATATTTTTGCTTAAAATTGAAAACTGTAAAAAGTGACAGAGATTTGAACAGAACCAAATAAAAATTCTACACTAAAAAATAACCTAAATTAGGTATTTACTGAATGAGTTAATAACAGATTAGGCATAGGTGAAAAAAAAATGTGAACTTTGAAGATAAGTCTGAAGCAATATCCAGAACCATGCCTTGGGGTCAAAAAGAAGCAAAAAAAAAAAAAAAAAAAAAAAAAAAAAAGAAAAAGAAAAAAGGTAAGAGACAGGATAAGAAGGCCTAACATACTAAACTAGTCCCAAAATGACAGGAGAGTGAATATAAAGCAAAGACAATATTTGAAAAAATTATGGCTAAGAAATTTCCAGGACTGATAAGACACCAATCCACATATTCACAGAGCCCAAAGAATCCGATGCCTAATCACAGCATAGTAAAACAGAAAGCCAAAGCCAAAGATAAAAATCTTAAAAGCAGCCAAACAAAATCACATTATCTTAAAGGGTGAGACACAAAGAGTTGAGGTCTCAACAACAATGAAATGTGCTGAAATAAAGTAACCACCAATGTAGAATGTGCTAAAAGAGAGTAACTGCTAACCTAGAATTCTGTACCTAGCAAAAATATCCTTTAAGACTGAGATAAAGACATTTTCGAGCAGACTAAAGGACATTCTAAAGGGTGTGTTTCAGATCCTTCAAAATCAAAGAAAGCAATCTTAAGTGCAAGATCATAGGAAAAGTAAACAGATGGTAAAGACATGCATTAACTTATAAAAAATATCGGCAGTATAAAACAGTAACAACAACAATAATGAGGAAGAAAGAGAAAAAGTAAGAATGAATTAAAATGCACAACAAAACTGTATGAGTAGGGGCTGGGCACAGTGGCTCATACCTGTAATCCCAGCATTCTGGGAGGCCAGGACTTCGAGACCAGCCTAGCCAACATGGTGAAATCCCCTATCTACTCAAAGTACAAAAAAATTAGGCAGGTGTGGTGGCACATGCCAGTAATTCCAGCTACTCAGGAGGCTGAGGCACGAGAATTGCTTTAACCTGGGAGGCAGAGGTTGCAGTGAGCCAAGATGACGCTACTGCACTCCAGCCTGGGCAACAAGCCAGACCCTGTCTCAAAACAACAACAACAACAAACAAACAAAAATAACTATATGAGAAGGGCTGCAAGTAAGTAGAATTAAAGTGCATCATCTGAGAAGAGGAAAAAGGTATGGATTAACATTAGATTTTATAAGATAGATAGCAATTTCTAGAATAACTAGTAAAAGAAGATCAAACAATAATAAAGAGAAAGCTAGTGTTGTTATATTGATCTCCAACTAGACTTTAATGTGAAAGTACTACCAGAATAAAAGAGGAAAACTTGATAATGTTGAGTCACTGAGAAGATATAGCTACTACACATTTCTATGCATCTAATAGCATAGCCTCAAATTTATAAAAGATTAGAGAACTACACGAGAAATACTCAAATCCACAATCATAATGGAGTGTCTTAACATATTCTTTTAGTAATTGATGAGCAAACAAAAGATCACCTATGATACTTAAGATTTGAAATGCAGGATTAACAAATATGACCTAATAAGAAAAATACAGAGACCTGCACTCAATAAATGGAGACGAAAAAAAAGACAATATACTGGGCCATATACAGATCTCAAATTTTAAGTCTGAAATAACAGGCCCTTGAAACAGAATATGTTCTTGGATTACACTGTAATTTTACAAATTAAAAACAAATAAAATAACTAGAAAATCTCCATATGTTTAGAAATAAAAATGTAATACTTCCAAATCATCCAAAAGTCAAAGTATAAATCATAATAGAAGTCTGAAAACATTTTAAGTGAATTATAAAAATACTATGTACCAAAAAATACTATGTATCAAAACTAGTAATAGAACTAGCTAAAATGGCGCTTACAGGGAAATGTTTAACTTTATGAACATATTTAAAAACAAGAAATGCTGAAAATTCAAGAACTTCACAAAAGAATCCCAAAAAGTAGGAGGGAAGGAAATAAGAAGCAGAAATTAATGCAACAGAAAATAAACATACAACAGACTAGCAAAATTCAAAATACGGTTCTCTGGAAAGACTACTGATCTCTGGTGAAACTAATAAAGGAAAAGGAAAAGGTACAAATAATCTACGTCACATATGAAAAGGGAATCTTTTCCTGCAGCCATTAAAAGGACCACAGAATATTTATTATCAACAATTTCATGCCAGTAAATTTAAAATTTTAGATAAAAGAATTCTTAGAGGAAAAATTTAAAAAATAATCACAAGATAGAATACTTGAATAGGCTTAAAAACAATACATTGAACAAATAACTAAAAACCTTTCCTCCCAACACAAAGAAATGATAAATGCTCAAGGTGACAGGTACTCTAAATACCCCGACTTGATCATTCCACATCTTATGCGTGCATCAAAATATAACATGTACCCCATAAATATGTACGAATAAATACCAAATTTTAAAAAAACTTTCCATAAGAAAACTCCCAGCCCAGGTGGTTTCTCTGACATGTTATAACAAATATTTAAGGAAGAATTCATTCCAACTATACACAAACTCTTCCAGAACCAAAAATGATGGGCCCCTCATTTTATTCTATTTCACATCTTGACAAGAATGGTAGAGGCCACCTCACTCATGAACACTCAGGTCTCTCAGCACAAAGGGCTTCTCAAAAAGCCCTTCTCTTACCAAACTAAAATAGTATCCCCTGTCCCCTGAACCTATTTTATTCTATTTCAAGACCTATATACTACCTGATGTTATTTGTGTGTGTGTGTATGTGTATATATATAATATTTATTGACTATGTCCCCCACTAAAATTTAAGCTCAGACAACACAGGCTCTGTTTTGTTCCCACCCAATGTTGCTACACTATCTGCCTACAGCAGGCTTCAAAAATATTTGTTCAATTAATAATTGGTTTTGGTTTTGTTGAGAAAATGACAAAAACACAAGTAGAATTCAGTAACGCTTTCAAATGAATTCATACTCTATTATAATAACTGCAAGAGCATCATATACATACTTTAGTGGTAGGAGTACAATGTACATAATTCAGGATTCAAAAATAACTGATGAAGGAATGAGGAGTTCTTAATTTCCAAACATCTCCCATCCCCAAGGGGAACCACAACTCTATTTCAATAGTTGTTATATATACCTGTTTCTTCCTTTCTGTATTAGGCACAAAATCATTCACTAATTCCATAAACAGTTATTGTACACTATGCCAGGCAGTATTCCAGACATTTAGACATTAAGAATACAATAATTAAGACAAGGTAGAGTAACGCATGGGACAGAAAAATAATACCCACAGAGTGTGATATATAACAGAGGCATACAGATTGTAAAGCTGAAGCATGATAGAAAAGATAATAAACTTTTCAGTGGTAGATGTTTAGGGAAGGTTTCAGAAGTGGTGATACTAAATAAATACTTGTAAAATCAAATACAAAATATTTTTCATTTTACTATATGTGAAATGAGGATATGAAGTCTGAAAGTACTACAGTAATTTACCACCATAAGATAAGCTAGCCCAAGAATAAAACCAAATCATGGTGAATAATGGAGCAGAATGAATAAGAGAAATTAAGTCCTTGATGTTTTCATGTGAGCCACTGGATGAAGCCTTAGCTGAAGTTTACTAGAAGATCTACTCAGTCTCTCTTTTTGTTTAAGCCAGTTTTGTGTTTTCTGTCACTTGTAATGTAAGAATACAGAGGAATCTCTGAATTCTTTCAAAAGGCAAAGCATTTGCTAACTTCAGTGTATACATGTGCAGGGGCACTACTGGTATTTTTGAAGGGACAATTCTGTTTTGTGGGACCATTCCAAACATCACAGGACACTTAGTGTATCTGACCTCTACTTAATAATTATGAGTAGTACCTCACAGTCGCTGTGACAACCAAAAACGTCCCCATATAGTATTTCCAAACATCTCCCATCCCCAAGGGGAACCACAACTCTATTTCAATAGTTGTTACATATAATATACCTGTTTCTTGCAGTAGCTCCAACAGATATGCTTAAATGTACTTAACACAGTCTTAAACAAACTGGGATATACCACTGAAATATTCTAATTTTACACAATAATTCATTTTTAACTAGTCACTATGACTTTCTAAATGTTCAGCCAAAATCCTACGTATAGGTTAGGCATGGTGGCTAATGCCTATAATCCTAGCACTTTGGGAGGCCGAGGTGGGCGGATCACTTGAGGTCAGGAGTTCAAGACCAGCCTGGCCAACACTGCAAAACCCTGTCTCTGCTAAAAATACAAAAATTAGCTGGGTGTGGTGGCAGGTGCCTGTAATCCCAGCTACTTGGGAGGCTGAGGTAGGAGAATTGCTGAACCCAAGAGGTAGAGGTTGCACTGAGCTGAGATCAAGCCACTGTACTCTGGCCTGAGTGACCGAACGAGACTCTGTCTCAGAAAACAAACACCGAAATCCTATGTATAGCTTATATTAACTCTTGGTGTAAACAGTGTTTTAAAGTTGCCACTTTTACCTGAAAATTCTTATTTATTTAAATTTCTCCATGGTGTCACTGACACCATCCTGTTACCTTCTAATCAGCCATTTGCTTACCCTCTTCCTAGACTGAAATGCCACATATTCATTTTCCCAGCCTCCTGGTAACTAAGGCAGGGGCACGCCAGGATGGACATCGGAAAGAGGGCTTCTGTGAAAGGTTTAGTTGCCTAATTAAGAGATGAAAGAACAAACTCCCACCGGTCTTTGGTAACGGTGTGAGAATGTGATGCCTGGAGCAGAGCCATCTGCAACCATGATGGCAAAGTCTGAGCCCAAAGTTAAGCACACTAAGGATGGCCAAGCATAAAGAAGGAAAGCACCCGGATCCTTGATGAAATCATAGCGCAGCTAAATTGACTAACCATGGAATACTTCATTTCTGGACTTTTTATGTGAGATACTGCTTTTTTTTTCTTTTTCTTTTTCTTTTGCGATGGAGTCTCGCTCTGTCGCCCAGGCTGGAGTGCAGTGGCACGATCCCGGCTCACTGCAACCTCCACCTCCTGGGTTCAAGTGATTCTCCTGCCTCAGCCTCCTGCGTAGTGGGGATTTCAGGCGCCTGCCACCACACCCGGCTAATTTTTGTATTTTTAGTAGAGACAGGGTTTCACTATGTTAGCCAGGCTAGTCTCAAACTCTGACCTCAAGTGATCTGCCTGCCTCAGCCTCCCGAAGTGCTGGGATTACAGGCGTGAGCCACAGCGCCTGGCCCGAGTTACTGTTTAAATCAATGTTAATTGGGTATTATACAACTTGGGGGCCTAACTAAACAAGATGTATTCAAGATCTGACAAGTGATTGACAGGGGGAGAAGAACCAAGATTTCTGAAAGATTTCAAGACTCAGTGGTTGAGAGAGAGGTAGTTAGAAAAGAGAAATCAGGGGAAGAGGAATACAAACACACACATGCTGCTGGGTACAGTGGCTCATGCCTGTAGTCCCAGCACTTTGAGAATCCCAGGTGGATCACTTGAGCCCAGGAGTTTGACACCAGCCTGGGGAATATACCAAGCCCTGGTCTCTTAAAAAAAAAAAAAAAAAAAAGGGCTGGGTGTGGTGATGCACACCTGCAGTCCTAGTTACTCAGGAAGCTAAGGGCTGAGATGGGAGGACTGCTTGAGGCTGAGAGGTCTAGGCTACAGTGAGCCGTGATTATGCCACTACATGCCAGTCTGGGTGGCAGAGTGAAACCCCGTCGGTCTCACAAACAACATATATGTGCACATATAAACACACTAGGTGAGGGTTGGTGAAGAGATCAAACTGACTCAGTTTAGTATGAGTTAAACTTAGGGTAGTATATATAAGATAGACATATGTAGGAGGAAATGGAAGTGGGGAGTTAGAGAACCAAGAAACAGCCCCATAGACATGACGGTTTATATCATAAATGATATGATCACCAAGAGAACACAGTGAAAAGCATACGGAACCTTGAGGACACTGGTTACTTCCCCAGGATCCACACCTTCCCCATATTGTGTTGCAGTCTTTATTTTCAGGTAAGATTCACTCCACTGGCTAGGCCACTTAGGATAATCCCATCCATCTGGACAAAGATATTGTTAAGGTTTGGCAGCATGATCTATGTTTGTTTAATCAAACTAGAGCTTAGGATTCTTGGGAAAAGGCTAGGAGAAGTGGCCTTCTCTCTTTCTTTGGAAATAAATGAAGGGGCTATAATATGAACATCACTGGTGGCAATTTTTTTTTTATTAGAAGGGAAGCCTAAAGCCCAAACAGAAGGACAATGTTGAGAGAACAGCAGATAAATGGGAGCTTAGCCCTGATGACATGACAAAGCCCTCTTCAAGCCACTTCTATCTATGTACTTGCCAATTACACGATACAAAACATCTCTTTGGGTTTTTTTTTTTTTTTGAGATGGGGTCTCGCTCTGTCACCCAGACTGAAGTGCAGTGGCCCAATCATAGCTCACTGCAGCCTTGAACTCTGCCCCTCAAGCAATCCTCCCACGTGGGCCTCGCAAAACTGCTGGGATTACAGGTGTGAGATACCATGGCCCAGCCTTTCATTTTTAAATCCCATTTGCAGCCTAACTGATACAAAGAAAATGTGAAGAAACTTCCTGAGAAATAGAGAATCAGGAAGTATAACGCAGAAAAGCCAAGGAATTTAGATCATTTTATGACTACAGAAGACAGTATATTTCACAATTGATCTAAGGCAGCAGTCCCCAACCTTTTTGACACCAGGGACCAGTTTTGTGGAAGACAATTTTTCCATGGGACAGGAGTTGGGTGGGGGATGGTTTCAGGATGAAACTGTTCCACCTCAGATCATCAGGCATTAGTTAGATTCTCATAAAGAACATGCAACCTAGATCCCTTGCATGTGCAGTTCAAAACAAGGATGGCACTCCTTTGAGAACCTAATGCCACCACTGATCTGCCAGGAGGTGGAGCTCAGGTGGTAATGCTTGCTCCCCTGCTGCTCACCTCCTGCTGTGCTGCCCAGTTTCTAACACCAAACAAGCCAAAGACTGATACCTGTCTGCAGCCCGGGGGTTGGGGATCCCTGGGTCTAAGGAAACCAAGGATGAGAGAGGAAACGTCATTGGATTTGGTGATTCGGAGGTCACAGGTAACTTTTAAAACAGTAGTTTCAGTGGTGAAATGGTAAAGGCAGTACGAGTGCAAAAGATAGAAGCATTTAGTAAGAACTCTACAATGTACCAAACACTTGGATGGACATTTAACAGGTGTTAATTTCCTTAACTACCACCCTGTGAGCTAAGTATAACATATTTTATAGATACAGAATGAAATCTGAATAGTAACATACCCACAGTTACACAGCTACTAAAATGGTTTTTAAAGACTTCAAAAACCAAGATCAAAAGTTCTATCTTGCTCAAAAGTCAATGTTCTTCCTACTATAGCAGCTTCCTAGGATGAAAGAATAAGTCTTTAAAGAAAAGAATAGAAATACAGTGGCATAGCAGACTCAAGCTTTAGAACATCCTCCTAGAGTTGAACAGCACACACTTATATGGCAGAAGATACAAGCATCTATGTAGGCTAGAGAGGGAGAGGCTGAAGAAGGTGGACAGGAAGTGAAAATGGACAGTTTCTAGAGAAAGAAAGATGGGAAAGGATAATCATGGACACATCTGGAGGGAGGGGGTTGCTCTTGAAAAGAAGGAAGGTCATTTCTTCCTCTGAGATTTATGTAAATAAAGAGATGACATTGAGATGAAAAAAGTGAAGTGGAAGTATACCTCAGATGGTTGAGATTTTTCTCATCAAAGGAAAAGATTAAGTTATTTGCTATAAAAACCTGAGGAAATGAGAAGAAAAGGAACCCAACGCTAGAGACCCAGCAGAGAGCACCAAAGGGCATAAAAACTGACCAATATCCTCACATAGCTGTCTCTGACGTCCCTCAGAATTTCAGGGGTCAAACTGGTAAAGCTAGTGAGGCTTATTTAGGATTGGGGACTGGAAAGGTAAGTCTACAGAAAGTGAAGCATTCTAGGCCATCAATAGGAGCTTAGTAAAAGCTGATGATCATGGGATCCTGCTTACACAGGGAGGCAAATGAAATCAGCATTAGGGTAATGGGTTGGAAGAACAGGGAGACAAAGAAGGTTCACAAAAAGAGAGAGAGAAAAGAAAAAATACCAAATTCCATAAGACTGGATGAGTGAGAGGGTTTGTTTGTTTGGAGACAGGGTCTCGCTGTCACCCAGACTGGAGTGCAATGGCACAATCTTGGCTCACTGCAACCTCCACATCCCGGGCTCCAACGATCCTCCTGCTTCAGCCTCCCAAGTATCTGGAATCACAGGCATGCATCACCATGCCTGGCTTAATTTTGTATTTTTTTGTTGTTGTTGTTCAGATGAGGTTTTGCCATGTTGCCTAGGCTGGTCTCGAACTCCTGGACTCATGCGATCCATCTGCTTTGGCCTCTCCCAAAGTGCTGGAATTATAGGCATGAGCCACCACACCCTGCGGAAGTGAGAGGTTTTAAAGAGTTTGTGGTCAGATGTTTTTTGATACAGAGCTTCAAATCATTTTGCCAGAAGCAGTGAGCCACTGACTGGGGCTCAGCAACCTCTACTTTGCTACTGTCCCTTCAAACTGTACGCAGAGAATTCAGACAACCAGCTCTAAAAACACATAGGCTCTAGTTCTAGAAAAGTGAAGGCGAGCAGCGAATGAACTAGCCCATACAAGAAGCAAATATAAAAATATTCCTCCTTCTTTTAAGCTAAACAATTCTATCTCTAAAATTTAAAAATGCATTAAAAGGTCAAAAGTCCAAAGCAAAGGGAAAAATAGATTATGTGTTATGAGATAGAATGAAAAGTAAACAAATCTGTCAGGCTATTTATAACCCACACGTTAAACATTTTTAGCATACAATTCTAATACAGCAGGCATAGTCTGTGCTTAGTAACTTTGGAGAACATCTAGCATAACTTCAAGAAAACGATAGTGCTCAATTTAATATTAATAAAAAAGGTGCACCCATTTGCAATCTCAAAGGGCAAGCTATCATTTATATTTTTAATCTCACTTCTACAATTCTGGGGCTCTTGACACATTATCCAACCCTTCCATCCAGGGAAAGATGGAAAAATTAGCCATGGCAACTTCCTCCACTGCCGCTTTGATCCCACATTTTGCTCTTCAAACTCTGGCAAGGTACTACGTTATTTAGTACAGTTTTTTACACCAGTAATTCTGACTACCCTTGCTCCACTAATAAAGGAGGGAGTACTGAGACTGGCACAAGCCTAAATTATACAGAAAATATCAAGTACTCCTAAGTAGCGTTAAGCAGTAACAACAATCGAGAATACAAGCAATTTAAGAAGTTTTGAACTTAAAAAGCTTTTCTCCATTTTAGTCCTTTCTAAACAGAAACAAAGGGCTTGTACAACATGGAATTCTAAAATGTCAGCAGGCAATTTAAGCTAACACTGAATAAAAAAATAAATCACTTATCCTTGCTTGTACCATTAAGTGATGTCTTACATGTACCGCATAAGGTCTTCATTTTTAAAACGAATATAACACTTTCCAATTTTT
Source organism: Hylobates moloch (assembly GCF_009828535.3). Classification (NCBI taxonomy): domain Eukaryota; kingdom Metazoa; phylum Chordata; class Mammalia; order Primates; family Hylobatidae; genus Hylobates; species Hylobates moloch. The sequence continues at coordinate 36,032,890 of NW_026652281.1, forward strand.
TCACTAGATCTAGAAAGCTCACGCCCCCACCTCAAAGGTTCAGAGACCGAAGATTTCCTACAGCCGAAAAAAATGAATGATTTAGATGAACAATCATTTGCCAACACAGGCACCATTCCTCTACTCGGTGGGTCAAGGACTCAGACTCTGACCTAAACCATCCAAGGCTCCTGGGGACTTGATTCTCTCATCAAAGTGAACAAAATTCACTGGCCTTTGGATAACAGCCCTTTCTTTGTAACTCCACATGCCGGGCTATCAGGTATTTTCCCAGGCAGACAGTTTAAAACTTTTAGAGGAAGCAAGAGGGTCGAAACGAGGAAGACGGGGAAGCGACTAAAATGGGAGGGGCGGACAACCCACCCACCTAACGCGAAAGGGGCACCGCTTGCAGGGGCGAAGCTCCAGCAGCAGCCAGGAAACGTGGAGGACGGCGGGCGTCGCGACCCCCATCCAATGCGTGAGAATGGAGGACCTGCAAAGCCAGGGGCCACCTGGAGGCCTGAATGGGGAGTGCGGGGAGGGGAGAGGGTGGGACATGGAGAGAGGAGAGCCACAGAGTCTGGCCGAGCACCGTAGGGTCCCGAGCAGCGGCGGGGCAAAGCCAAGAAAGCTTTGCCGCGGGAGGAGACATCAATGCTTGCAGCCTCACTCACCTGCCAGACGCTCGCCCAGTGGCCAGAAGTACGAGCGCCGCCTGGGCTCTTCGTCTCCTGCCGGACGCAGCTCCTGCTGCCGTCGGTGCTCCGGGACCCGAGAGTTGAGGGTGGTACAGAAGCGGGCAAAGCGGCGACCGGACCCGAGCCCAGGCAGGCGTACATATGGGGCGCCGGGGCCCGAGAAGGCAACTGCGTGCCTCACCTTCCTCACCAACAGCCAACAGTAGTTCCCGGGAACAGCATCGAGCCAACCTCGGTCCACTGCTCCCGGGGCTTAGCCCGCAGATCTCCCGGAGCAGCAGCCAGGCTTCCGGCGGCCACACCCCGCCCCCTTGCTACTTGCCCTCCGCCATCTTGTGGGAGGTAGGAAGACTACAATGCGCATGCGTGAGAGGTGTTGCAGGCTTCCCACAGCCGGGACTAGAACCTGTTATGCGCAGGCGCAATGGGTGCTGCGCTCCGCTTGCCGGGCACTGCTTCGCTGTTCTGTCCCGTGAGCCATTGCTGCCTAGGCAGCCGAGTCTCAGTCGTAGTACTTACTGGCCTTATCTGAATTGTGCTGCAGCCCAGTTAATAGATCCTTGTGCACACACTAGTCCATTATTATTCTGCAAACATCTACCGAGTGCTCACTCTTTGCTACTCCCCGTACTAGACGCTGACGATAGTAAGATGAATAAAACTCCGTTCCAGCCCCACAGGGGCTCATAAGATAGCGGAGAAACGGAGATGAACAAGTTATTATTTTGTAGCTGCGACCTCTGCTTCCCTACCACCTCTCACTACCACCCTGTAGTTTTAATTTAAAAAACACCTCTTCCGAGAAATCCTTGTCTCACACAGTTTGATAAGTTCTTTACCTTGCATTACCTCTTCAGTTTCATTTCATTCAACTAATTAAACAATATCATTTGGGTTTCCGATATATACTAGATACTGTTTCAGTCTCTAGATTTACAGCAATAAGAAATACAATAAACTCATGGGACTTACATTTTAGTGTGAAAGAATAGACAATAAAAGACAGTAAACAAAAGAATGTTTGATGGTGATAAGGGATAGGAAGAAAGCAAACCACACAGAAAGATGATGGACAGTGAGAGGTGGCGATTAGTGATCTTTCTGCAGAGGTGACATTTAATCCGAAGCCTGACTGACCACAGGGCCCCAGGAGCCATTGGAAGATCTAGGACAAAAGCTTTCAGACAGAGGGAACAACAGAACAGATCCTGAGGTGGTAGCAAGTGTGACATGAAAGAGGGACAGAAAGAATAGGTGGCATGGACAGTGGGAAGGAGATGTGGTCGGGTTAGGCAGAGGCCGAATCAGGTAGGACCTCCGGATCATGGTAAGAATTTGGATTTTATTCAAAATGGCCCTTGTATGTTGTTGACGCTGTCTCCCCTAGCCCGCACTACTCCTCTTGAAACACTTCTAGCTCCTGACTGCCTTGCTGCTTTGTATATGCCCCCTTGACTACCTAGAAGACACTTCCTCTTGTTCTTTAAATGTCTAACTTGTTATCTTTCAAGTTTCAGTTTAAATATCACCTCAGGAAGACCATCCTTCCTAAGAATAATAAATTTTCCCTTGCCTTCCTCATTATTCTCAATCATCGCACCTTATCATTTCTTCCATGGTACTCAATATGTTTTTAAATGATCTGTGTATTGTTTCTTCACTGCCTCCACACTAAACAGCTGACTCCATAAGAGAGAGAAGACGTTTTGTTTATCAGTGAATACACAGTGCCTAGCAGCATACCTGGCATGGGTGGTCTGTCACTCAGTGTTTGTTGATTTAATAAGTGTGGAAGTTTGTCAGCATCTAAGTAGTTGGTGGTGTACTATATTGGTTTCACTTGGTTTTTAAAATGAAATGCAAGTCACTTCTTATTTGTTATGTCTCCTCAGCTAGATTATAAATAGGAACCTTGGAGAGAGAGCAAATGGGATGGAGAAGGGTGGGTGATTGTGGGGCAGTGGGCAGTGTTTATATTACATGTGTTGTAGTATGGGGAGAAGGAAGGCTTCAAGTTAATGAAATCCCTATTATATGTGCTGTGAACTATGTTAGATATGAAATCCTCACCACAGCCCTGCTAGATAATTATCCTCACTTTTATACATGGGCAAATTCAGAGAGATCAAGTCCCTTGCCCAAGGTCTCACATTAAGGGATGGTGCTGACCGTAAAGCCCATGCCCTTCCCATCTAGAGAAATTGGATTTGGAGACAGGCTTAGTCGGTGATTTGATTCTGTGTTATTAGCAGGCTTTCATTAGAGATTTCAGTTACCCCCACTTAAGAGTCCCAGTCGTATAACTATCCCTGTGTAGGACCTCAAAGGGCCTGACTGGAAACTACTGTCATTCTTTCTTTTGAACTAGAGCAGAGCTCATTTTAGCATTTTCCTTTTAATGTTTTTAATTCTATATTTATTTTTATTAATAACATATATTTTCATTAAAGGAAAAGAAGAAATACCAGCAAAATGGATACATAGTCTAAATGCTAGGTGCATCCATTGGTTAGGCTTCTCATTGTGCCTAGATGGGACTGCAACAACCTCTTCTTCCACTGACTTACCAGAATTACACACCATCATTTCCCCTCTAAATGGGATAGCTGCCTCAGGATGGCTGGGGAGACCTGCTAGAAAGGATGGGGCTGGCATCTTATCTGTGGGAGCCGTTTAGTCCTTATATGAGAGAAGAGATTCACTGAACTCCTAACATATGCTCATCAACCAAGCCCTATCAGTCCGTATGCAAATCAAGTAGTAGGTAGGAATATATACTTGAAAACACTTCCCCGCCTTCTACTTCACTACAATGTAATCCTTGGAATAAATCCTAGAAACAAGACAAAGTCTTCAGTTTCTATGGTATTTGCTTCTCTTATGGTTACCATCTGTTAGAGACTGAATTGTGATACTCCGAAAAAAGGTATGTTGAAGTTCTAACTTTCAGTACGAAATAATGTACCAAATTATTGCAGATATAATTAAGATAAAATGAGGTCATACAGCAATAGGATAGGATAAGCCACCATGACTACCCTCTCTTTAAGAAGATGACCATGTGAAGACAGAGACAGAATGTGAGGATGCCAGATGAGGACAAAGGCAAATTGGAATTATGCAGCTACAAGCCAAGGAATGCCAGACTGCCAGCAAACCATCAGCAGCTAGGAAGAGGCATGCATGGACTTTACTACAGGTTTCAGAGGGAACATGGCCCGTGGACACCTTGACTTTGGATTTATAACTTTCAGAACTCTGAGTCAATAAATGTCTGTTGTTTTAAGCCACCCAATCTGTGGTACTTTGTTATAACAGCTCTATGAAATTAATACACCATTTTACCTGGCAGGGCCTGAAATAGAGGAAAGAGATGTAGGCAGGCAGTGAGAAGGCTTGAGCTACTGCCCCAGTATGGCGGCAAGCCAGCTGTACAACCTCAAGCCAGTCACTGAACAACAGTTTCCTCATCTGTACAAACAGGGATAATGACAGCCACCCTGCCTATGTCAAAGATCTGCAGTGGTAACTAACAAGTATTCCTCCAGTGATGCTGTGACCAAGGTCTGACAGATACTAAGAAACAATTATGTAAAGACAGGGTTCCTGCCACAGGGAATTTTACAGTCTGGCTGAGAAAACTAGACACTTTCCTATGATAAGATAACTAGTATGGGCCAAGTGCCAAGTACGTGGTTTGGATCTTATTCACTATTGATGCTGAAAAAGGGAAGGATCCTGTGGAGTGGGGTGGAGAGGGAGACTTCATGAAGGGCCTTAGCAGAAGAGGAATTTATTAAAAGGATATTTGACATCTATAGGATCTTCAGGAACAACATGCAACATTATGCCCAGAACTGGTCCCAAGAAGCTATCAGTTTGGCCACTGCTGGATGCAAATACCAAAACTGAGACTGCCGGTACCACTTGACCCAGAGTGGATGATGCCTCTGCTGCCTCTGGAAAATAGATACAGTTACTATCACTGCCACTACTCTCAACAGAATGGAGGGTCATTTCATATTCACAACATTGGCTTTCAACTTCAAGCATAGAATGGGGGCAAATCATGGATATAACCTAGTCACATATTAACACTCTAGCTACATGCTGTCCAATAGAAATATAATGCAAGCCACATACAGAATTTTAAAGTTTCTAGTAGCCACGTAAGAAAGGTTTAAAAAAGCAAAAAAAAAAACAACAAAAAAACAAAACAAAACAAAAAAAACCAGCCTCTAATCCCAGCAATTTGGGAGGCCGAGATGGGAAGATTGCTTTAGACCAGGAATTTGAGACCAGCCTGGGTAATATAGTAAGACATTGTCTCTGCAAAAAAATATTAGCTGGGCATGGTGGTGCATTCCTGTAGTCCTAGTTACTCAGGAAGTTGAGGCAGGAGGATCACTTGAGCCCGAGAGTTCCAGGCTGCAGTGAGCTATGATTGTGACACTGCACTCCAGCCTGGGTGACATGGGGAGACCCTGACTCTAAAGCAAAACAAAAACCAGGTGAAACCAATTTTAATAATATATTTTATTTAGCCCAATATATCCAAAATATTTCAACATGTGACACTAGCCATACGTGAAGTGCTCAGTAGCCACATGTGGCCAGTGGCTACCATATTTGATAGCACAGCACTAATTGATAGGAAGGCCAGGAAAATTAGCACATGAACTTTTAATTTCAATAGTGAGAGGGGATTTCTGCTTCATGAGGAGGGCAATCTCCTAAACAGAGAAAGAGAATTAAGACATAGTCTTACAAATGGAAAATAAAGTTGAAGGAAAACCAAGACTGGATTGTAGAGAATGGAAAATGGTAAACTAAGGACGTTTAATTTCATCATGTAGTGACTGAGAGCCACTGAAGGTTTGTGAAATGAGGAAGCATTTTGAAAATTTAATAAAAGTACCATGCAGGAGTAGGTGATAAACTTAAAAAACACTTGAAGTTAGAATGTCTGGGCTTAGTTATGTTTTTTGTCTGTGCAGCTTTATACGAGTTGCCTCTCTGGATTTTTCTTCTCATCTTCAGACATGGTGCTTACAATATCTATCTCAGGCTTGTTGTGTTGTGAGGATTAAATTAAATGCTACATATGAAGATGACCAGGACCTGGTGCATTATTTAGGGTTCTCCAAAGAAACAGAACCACTAGAATATATACATTTTATATATATATATATATATATATATATGAGATTTATTATAAAAATTGGCTCATGTGGTTATAGAAGCCAAGAAATCCCACAATCTGCCATCTGTAAGCTGGAGAACCAGAAAAGCTAGTGGTGTAATTCAATCTGAGTCTGAAGGCCTGATAATCAGGGTGCTGAGAGTATGAATGCCGGCCTGAGTCTGAAAGCTCGAAAAACCAGGAGAGTTAATGTTCAAGGCAGGAGAAGATGCTCACCCACATTAGTGAGGGAGATCTTCTTTATTCAGCCTATGAATTCAAATGCTAATCTCTTTCTGAGACACCCTCACAGACACACCCAGACATAATATTTTATCACTTATTTGGGCTTCCCTTAGCCCAGTCAAGTTGACACATAAAATTAGCCATCACACCTGGCAAGCACTCAATACATGATGCTCAAATCTGAATGAATCTGAGTATCTGGTTAGAGGTCTAGATAAATAGTAAGGAGGTTGGATTATTTCCTAAAAGTCAAGAGGAGCTCTAGGGTAAAAACCCGGAAAATATGTATTTTAGATATCTCAATTCTGTCGCAGAGTGGACAAGTAAAAATGTGTAGTCGTTTTTTGCCTAGACCATGTCTTCCTGGAAGCCCTTACTGGTCATCCCTGGTCAGAGGTCATCTCTCCTTCCATGGCTTATTGTTCTCCTTTCGGTAGTATTACATTGCTGTGTGTTGGCCTCATGTCTTGTCTTCTTTACTATAATAGATAATACATGAGGGCATAGGCCATACCTTATTCACATTTGTATTTATCCCCTACAATTTCTTGAATTGAAAGTGTCCAAACAAATAGAAGCTGGATGATGAGTACCATGAGTATTCATTATATTATTCTTACTACTTTTGTGTATGCTTGGGATTTTTCATAATAAAAAATATTTTTAAAAAGACATCCAAGAAACTTCTGCTGCTAGATGGGGGTGCTAAGTACCAGTGTTTACTTCCTTCTCCTCTGTACATTGCACTAAAATGTCAGTAGCAGCACTTAATTTTTGTTGAAACTAATGAATGTTAAGCTTCAAGGCTCTTTGCAGGGAGCCAAAGCAGAGTTGTTCCCACGCAATGGCAAGGCCTGCAGACAGGGAAGTAGGTGGCATGGTCAAGGACCTGACCACTGAAGATCCTGTTGTTGGGTATCTTCCTGTTCTTAGCAGATCAGTGAAGGGCTGAGAATGGCTTTTCACAGTTAGTGGTTAGTACAGGACAGACTGCGGAGGCCGCACCAATTGAAGAAGACAAAAACAATTATTGTGTGGACCTTTGACCCCTGGCATGTATAAAAGCACTGAATAAAGCAGAACTTGGGTCGCTTCCCTATCAGGGGACCGTCCCTCCTAATCCCGCTTCTCTGTGTCTTTCTTTCATCATTCTTCCCACTACTTCTCGATGCATTCCTGAATAACCCCTGCGGCCAGACCGCAAGAGCTCTTCACTTGCAAGGGCCCTTTTCAAGGTCCTGGAAAATGCCTTAGCAATATGTTCATAAGTTTTTGTAAAATCTGCAAAAGTAGTATCTCTTAATCACAATTGGTTAAGGGCATTTCTCTTTCCACTTTGACTTACTGTCTGTCACAGTTGTATTTTGTCAGGTGGTATTAGAGTAGCTGTAATAACTTTGGATTCCAGCTAAGGGGAAGTTGAGTTTAAGATACATTTTTAAAAATTTGGTCAGAGGATATTTATGTGATTCATAGTTATGTCTGTGTCTAGTATCTTATTGATAACTATCCTAGTGGAGGAATAGCTTCCAGGAATACTTCTATAGTCCAGTGCCTGACTCTGTCTGCATTCTAACACAATGGGGCAGGACCAGAGTTTGTGTTGTAATATGAACATGTTCTGTGGCACCTGAACCCGAAGTATGTATAGAGCCAGAAGTTAGTCTATAGAAAATTCTTCCAAACTTTATAGCACATATGGAAAAGAAACATGTAGATAACACAGAAAAAGAAAAGACATGGTGGAATTTTTGCCAAATGAGATAACAATCTTAAGAACTCACATGCCATTACTCGTAACAAGTTGTCAAGCTGAAAAATATCTAAACTATCAATAATAAAAATTTTTTGATTAACCATGTTAGAAGAAAGACTGAATTATATTTCTATTCAATTTATTAAATTATAATAAAACAAAATCACCAATTAGACAGCATCTAGACAAAAAATATAGGACAAAACTACAGAGATATGTCAGGCAGTAAAATAATGTGCTTGTGTTATTTTTCCAGGTTTTGTGATGCTTATGGATTTTGTGTCAGCATTCTAGATTTATTTTTTCATTCTAAAGAAATATTTACTTTCTCACCTAAATTTATATTCAAAAGATGTATTTTTTTTCAAATTCAATGTCTTATCATGGACCTCTGCAATTACAGTTAGAGACGTCAACATCCCTCTCGAAGTAATTGACAGAACTACTAGGCAGAAAATCAGCAAATATATAGAAGACTTGAACAACAGAATTAATCAATAGGATCTAACTGACATTAATACAACACTCAGTAGAATGCACTTTTTTTTTTAAAGCATCCATGACACACTACATCTTTGGCCAGAAAACAAAACTATGCAGAATATGTCCTCTGAGCATAATGAAATTTAATTAGTAATCAATGAGAGAAAGGCAATGAGAGAATCTCTATACACCTGAAAATTAAACGACACATTTCTTTTTTTTTTTTTTTTTGAGATGAGTTTCGCTCTTGTCACCCAGGCTGGAGTGTGGTGGCACGATCTCGGCTCACTGCAACCTCTGCCTCTCAGGTTCAGGCGATTCTCCTGCCTCAGCCTCTCGAATAGCTGGGATTACAAGCCCCCACCACCACACCTGGCTAATTTTTGTATTTTTAGTAGTGACAAGGTTTCACCATGTTGGCCAGGCTTGTCTCGAGCTCCGGACCTCAAGTGATCTACCCACTTTGGCCTCCCAAAGTGCTGGGATTACAGGCGTGAGCCACTGCGCCTAGGCTAAATGACACACTTCTAAATAACACCTCAGCAAAGAGGAAGTCTCAAAGGAAAGTTTTAAAAAATATACAGAACGAATGGAAATGTAAATACAACATATCAAAGTTGGTGGAATGAAGCTAAGGAGGTGCTGAGAGGGAAATTCATAGCACTAAATGATTATATTCAAAAAAATAAAATGATTACCTTAGAAAATATCCCAAATTAATCACCTAAGTTTCTATCTCAAGAAAAACGAAGAGCAAAATAAACCCAAAACAAGCAGAAGGAAGGAAATAATAAAGATAAAAGCAGAAATCAATGAAATTGAAAAGTATAACAACAGGGAAATCAATAGAACATGAAGCTGGTTGATAAACCTCTAGCAAGCCTGACAAAATAAAAAGAGAAGGGACACAAATTACCAATATCAGTCATGAAACAAAATATAATTATAATTCTTGCAGCTATTAAAAGAATAAAAGAGAATACTATGGACTCATGTATACTTATAAATTAACAACTTTAGAAGAAATGGACCAATTCTTGAAAACCATAAATGACCAAAGCTCAAACAAGATGAAACAGAATAGTCCTATAATAGTGAAATAAATTGAACTGCCACTAAAACGCTCTGGAAAAAGAAATCTCCAAACTCAGATGGCTTCACTGGAAACTCTACCAAACATTCTGAGAAGAATTAGCTCTGATTTTAAACATTCTATCCTGGAGAATAAAAGAAGAGGGAATACTTATCTGCTCACTTTATGAGGCCAGTATTACTTTGATACCCAAACTAGACAAAAACAATAGAATAAAAGGAAATTACAGACCAATATTTCTCATAAACTTAGACACAGAAATCCTCAACAAAACATTGTTCTTTCTTGGAATCCAGGGGGAATTTGTTTCAAGCTCCTGAGAATACCAAATTCCACAGATACTTAAGTTTCTTATATAAAATGGCACAGTATTTGCATATAATCTAGGCATATCCTCTGTATATGTTAAATCACCTCTAGATGACTTTATAGACATTCTCTGCTTAACGACAGGAATACATTCTGAGAAATGCGTTTGGTGATTTTTTTTATCATGCATAACATCATATCATGTAGTTACACAAGCCTAGATGGTATAGCCTAGGACACACATAGGCTATGTGATCTAGCTTATTGCTCCTAGGCTACAAACTTATACAACATGCTACTGCACTGAATACCATAGGCAATGGTAACACAATGGTAGGTATGTGTATATTTAAACATAGAAAAGTTACAGCAAAAATATAGAGTGATAATTTTAGGAGATCATTGTTGGGTATGTGGTCTGTTATTGACTAAAATGTTGTTACGCACTTCATGACTGTAACACCTAATACAGGGTAAATGCTATGTAAATAGTTGTTATACTATGTTGGTTTTTATTTTTATTATTTTCATTGTTATATTGTTATTTTTATTGTTCTTTTTCTAAATATTTTTGACCTGCAGTTGGTTGAATTTATGGATGCAGAACCCACAGATATGCAAATCAAACCCAATAATATATTTTAAAAACATATGACATGGCAAGTAGGATTTATCCCTGGTTTGCATGGCTAGTTCAGTATTCAAAAATCAATGTGATCTATATTATCTACATACAACAGGCTACAGAAGAAAATTCATGTGTAATCACATCATTTGATACAGAAAAAGCATTTGACAAAATGCAACACCCATTCATGATAAAACCTGCATCTGTTCCCTGCCCAATAACTGCATAAATGGGAATAAATTTGTGACTATTGAGAATGAAGAATGTTCCATCAGCTGATGAGAGATTTGGTAAGTGTCTAGAAGACAGGGAATGATGGATGAACCAAGGTGGAAGACACACTCCAATCTAGAACATAAACTGCCTTATGGAGAGGCCCACGTGACGTGGAATTGTGGGAGGCCTCTGCCCAAAAGCTAGTGAAGAACTGAGGTTCTTAGTCCAACAGTTCATGAGGAACTCCCTGCCATCAATCATGTGAGAGAGCTTGGAAGTGACTCTCCCAGTCAAGGCTGCAGATGATAGCACAGCCTTGGCTGAAAGCTTTATGAGAGACCTTGAAGCAAGGGTACCTAGGTAAACCATGTTCAAATTCCTGACCGACAGAAACTGTGAAAAAAAATACTTCTTCTTATAAGCTGCTAAATCTTGGTATAATTTGGAAGGCAGACATGAGAAGGTATCAATTCCATTTCCAGAACTAATTGAACTGGTCATAGAGCAAGCCTGAAAATCTTTAATTATGACACCAATTATATATGTTTCTTCTTTTTTTGTTTCTCTTGTGCCTGTATCAACATTTCACTCATGATACACTAAACTTCCCTTCTTTTAAGCTCCACTTATTTCTTAAAACTTTCCAATTAAAGTGGCTGAATGCAATAATCAGCCAGAGACTCTGTGCTTTCCTGTCAAATGACAAAAAAAAACAACAAAAAAAAGGAAAACCCTCCGTCGGGGTAGAAATTCATAATTAGCCATATCCAATTCCTGGACATCTGGCTTTTAAATGAGACTGAGCATAGCAATGTCTGTTCCCTCGGCATTATTTTACTGAATGTGCTACATATTCTTCTAGTACTTAAAGGGACAGCACCAATGTAACTTGAATATCAAGTTACTAAAGATTTGTCTCAATTGTTTTTCATACTACCAAAATGTTAGCTATTTATCGTAGAAAATTTGGAAACTCCAGAAAATAACAAGAAGAAAGAAAAAAAATCTCACCATTGAAGATAAAAATTGTCACCATTTTGGTGGTGCTCTTTCCAGATTTACTTTAAAATGAAAGGTGTTTCAGAATAACAATATTGCCCTCAACAATAAATCCTCATTTTTAAAAAAGCATATTTTAATGAATAAAATTTAACAAAGAAAACCAAATCATTTATTTCACTGAAATTCACATCAATATCTTGACACAGTTTATGGTTTGGCTGATGACACTGGTAATCAGCCCTAACAACCAGTCTGAGTAGCTCAGGGGAACATCCCACAAGACCAAAGCAGCCCCAGCAGCATGTTGAGAGCAGTGGGATTCAAGAGAAACAACATATGTTTGCATCTGCTCTCCCTTCCTGGTGCTACTGCTCTCCCATCATTTGGGGTTGGGGAACCAAGATCTTTAGTGGACTGGAGCTAGCTTAAAGAACTGAGAGAAAGTCAGTTTAGAGATTTTATGAGTTGGCAATTACACACAGCTATTATTAAAAATTAAATAATATAAAATTGCAATTCAATAAATTATATTGAAAACAAAGGTAATGAACACTCAAAACTCATCACTTTCAAATCATTTTCTTACATTTAACAATTTCCTATGCTCCTGATGCCATTCCTGTTGTATCTGAATGATGGAAATACTGTATAATGTTCTAGGGCACATCTGTTTGAAACACTAAGTTCAATGATGTCACATTCGTAGTTTGAAATTGGCCAGAGTGAGAGCATTTACACCAGGGAACTCAAGAAATGCTCAAAATCTGGGCTTGACTTATTGTTTTGTTGATAGTCCAGTGAGGGAGAAAATGTTAATGCTGTAAATTAAAGTTAAAAGCGTGTCATGTCTGTTGCTCTTACTTTGCGAATAGCACGAAGATTGAGGAAATAAATATTATTCCAGTATTTAAAAACCATTATCAAATTCTTCCAAGTCACTCACATTATTGACAAATAAATAAAGTTCTAACACATATCTTTGTTTCACTTTCATCTTACTCATCAATGACAAATAAAATATCAGCCAGGATTCTTGTCAAAACTACACTTGTTTGTTATTTATAATGATAGGTTGGCTACAGATACAAAAGTTCAGCAAAAATCAATGAAACATTCATAAACAAAAATTATGAGAAATATTGGCTATATGAAATTTACGTTAAAGAGTATTTTCTGTTTTGCTAACATTTATACACTAGGTGCTATATACTCTTTTTTCTTTTTTTTTCTTTGAGATGGAGTCTTGCTCTGTTGCCCAGGCTGGAGTGCAATGACATGATCTCGGGTCACTGCAACCTCTGCCTCCCGGTGCAAGCGATTCTCCTGTCTTAGCCTCCTGAGTAGCTGGGATTACAGGCGTGCACCACCATGACTGGCTAATTTTTTTTTTTTTAGTAGAGTTGGGGGTTTCGCCATGTTGCCTAGGCTGGTCTTGAACTCCTGACCTCAAGTGATCCACCTGCGTCAGCCTCTCAAAGTGCTGGGAATTACAGGCGTGAGCCACTGCACCCAGCTTGTGCTATATACTCATCATATCAGTAAAATTTAAAAGAAACTTTAGTTGTGTGTGTGTGTGTGTGTTTCAGAGAGCTGGTTACTAATCATTTACCAGTGTACTACTGATTAGAAGCAAATGCTTCCTTTTGCCCTACTCGATTTAGCCCCCCAGCTAATGCCTTTCAGCAAGGTGTCAGCTGATGAATAAATAGGAAAAGTAAGTGAGAGAAAAATAAGGGCTGCAGGAAATAGAAGAGGGAGGAAGAATATAAAAGAAAGACAGGAAGGAAAAGAAAGATAAAGTTCTCCCTGACTTGCCTGTATACATCTTTCTTTCTCTCTACCTTTCACTATCAGCCAGCAGCTGTCTTTGAGAAAGGAGATAAATCATTGCACAACCATTTAGGAGTCCTGGAACCACAGATAGGTCAGGGATTAGCTGGTAACCCCATTCATAAGAGAGCTAAGAAGCCAGTAGTCTCCACCAGCAATGACCACAGTGATCTGGGTCAGAGTTTTTTGTTTTTGTTTTTCTAAATTGAGCTGTAATTTACATACAGCAAAATTCACCATTTGAAAGTATAGTTTAATAAGCTTTGACAAATGCAGACAGTCATGTAACCACCACAACAATCAAGATACAGAACATGTTTGTCATACTCAAAGGTTCACTTGAGCCTATTCATAGTCAACCCCCTCCCCATTTCCAGCTGCTGGCAACCACTGATTACTTCTCTGTCCCTCTCATTTTGTTTTTTTGCAGACTGTCCTATAGCTTATGAGTCCAGCTTCTTTCACTTAGCATAATGTGTTGGAGATTCCCCCATGTTGTCGCGTGTTTCAGTATTTCCTGTCTTTTTACTGCATTATATGGATGTACTATCATTTGTTACTCGTTCACTGGTTGAAAAACATTTGGGTGTTTTCAGTTTGGGGTGATTATTAATAAATGCATTATAAATATTTCTGTACAGTTTTTTGAGTGGACATATGTCTTCATTTCTCTTGAGTAAATACCTTGGAATGGGATTTTTGGGTCATATGGTAAGTGTATGTTTAACTTTATAAGAAACTGCCAATCACATATATTAAACGATGAGCATCTTTTCATGTGCTTATTTGCCATCTATATATTTGATTTGTTGAAGTGTCTGTTTCTAAATGAGACTTTAAAAAACTACTGAGTTGAGAGAGCTCTTTATGTATTTTGGAAATATGTCTTTTAATGAATATGTATTTTATAAATATTTTCTCACAGTCTGTAGCTTGTATTTTTAAGTGTCTTTTCAAGAGCAGAAGTTTTAAGTTTTAATGAAGTCCAAGTTACCAGTTTTTATTTCTTTTGTGGATCATGTTATAGGTGTTGTATCTAATGAACATTTGCCTAACCGAAGGTCACAAAATTTTTCTCCTATCACTATTTCTAGACATGTTGCAGGTTGTGTATTTAGGTTAATGATCTATTTTTACGTTAATTTTTGTACATGGTACAAGGTAAGGGTCTAGGTTCTCTCTTTTTAAATATATAGATGTCCAATTGTTCCAAAATCATTTATGATTATCATTTAAGACTTGTCTTTCTCCATTGAATTGACTTTGCACCTTTGTCGAAAACCAATTAACCATATGTATGTATATGGGTTGTGTTAGAATTTTTAAAAGAGACTTCTATGCCAGGGTCTACCAACTACTTTTCTAGGGAGGAGAACTAGTATCTCAGGGAGCCAGACTGTTCTCACTAGTTCTGAGAGATGAGTAAATTCCTAAAGCAGGAAGCTTTGAGGGAGACTCAAGCATAGGCTTGCTTTACCTTGAACTGAAAGAGACGGGTTATTGTCTGACTACTAGCTACCAGGCTCGTGGTGTTCCTCATGTGCCTGAACACTAGGCAATCCTGAATATGAGGAGACCTTCCATTTTTTTTTTCCAAAAAAGCAACTAAAAAAATGGTAGGCCAACCTGAAAATAATATACGCTTCTAAGGATATAGTCAAAACAGTCAAATGTCTCTTTCCAAAAACTTTGTTATAATTAACTATTTTTTATGAAAATCCCATATCACATAAAATGACGTGCATTTAAGAATGTTCTAGAGTTTTTCTCTCTCAGATATTATGACCTAGTTTTACTTAAGTTCCTTGCATGTATTTTCAGCGTTATAATCTTTGCCGACATAGAACCACTGCTGACGTCATCTTACCCCGGTTTTTTCCAAGCACATCAGCTTTGTTTCATTCAATCTGTTATTCGAAATACAGCACTTTTTGAATCCCAGCATGAAGCTGTCTTCAGCAATTTTATCATAAGCCACAAGTACCTATTTGCATAACATTATGGGAGTTGGTATTTTTATTCATTTTGAACCCATGCTTTTATAATTTCTACCTCATAATTAATTATAGTGTTTTTTTTAAACAAACATATTTAGAAATTGTACTGTGCCTCTTCCAGTCTCCCCATCGAGGAGGATGGGATAAGAGAAAAGAGGAAAGGAAGGCACTAAAAACCCTAAAACCCGAAATACAGGGATGGTGCAAAAGAAAAATGGGAAGGCCAGATTGATAAGAGGGTTGGGTCAACTCCCAGGTATGCCTTGTGGGTCAAGAGAGTGGGCACTGGGAGTTGGGTGGAGCACTATTGGCAGCAGGGTGACGGCAGTCTGGGGTCCCAGACGCCAGGGTCCCGGGGTTTCCTCCTTGTCTAATGAGGCAGAACTGGATTCAGGATTAAGAGGCTCACCAATATTGCCCATCAGTAGAATAGAACTTATATTTTGAGGGCTCACTGGTGAGTCCTGGGCTTCATTCTGCTCTCTGACTTGAAGACCTTCCAACATCCTTATAAAGTGCAAAGCAGTGAGTGAGTAGGTCTTCATTTATGTTTCCATGGATGGCAACTTAGTGCCTGTCTCTATGTTCCTGTAGAGGGCTGGGCAGTCTCTCTCTCTCTCTCTTTCTTTCTTTCTTTCTTTCTTTCTTTCTTTCTTTCTTTCTTTCTTTCTTTCTTCTTTCTTTCTTTCTTTCTTTCTTTCTTTCTTTCTTCTTTCTTTCTTTCTTTCTTTCTTTCTTTCTTTCTTTCTTTCTTCTTCCTTTCTTTCTTCTTCTTCTTCTTTTCTTTCTTTCTTTCTTTCTTTCTTTTGTGGTCTAAGTTTAACTCTGCCTTCTGAGGTCCTTTTCACTTCCTTTTGGAAAATATCTTTTGGCAGTAAAGTGGAGCTCACGTGGGTCTCCTAAGTCTCTTCTGCCCTGTTTCAAACTGTGTGTGTGTGCGTGTGTGTGTGTGTGTGTGTGCGTGTGTGAGTGTGTATTTTCAGGGGGCTTAGGAGCAGGTGTAGCTGTGTATGTTTGCATTTTGGCATCAGTGTTAGTTCGGAGTTCAATCAGAAGACAGATACCACATAGTAATTTGAACATCAGAAATTGAAATAGAGAACTATTAACAAAAGATTAGAGTAAGAGGAGATTGGCTAGTGAAAGGTAAAAATAACTTTAAGGCCGAAAGCAACCTAAGGGAGAGCAGCCACAACTCAGGGCTGAGCTAGAGCACCCAAGGAAGAGACTCCTCCATCTTGGGCTGAGATCCAGATCCAGACCTCATTGGTGGATGGTGCAACCATGGCTCACTGGATGGAGAAGAGGTTTGCTGAGGTCCTCTGCTGGTGGGACTACCTGGGAATCCCCGCTCTAGATTACCAGGGGAAGGTCCCCATGGGGAGGTGCCATGCCTTGGATCTCATTGCAAAGATCTGTGAGAGGATTTCTGGGGAGACATTTCTGGGGAAGTGCTGAGCTTAGGGTACTCCATTGCAAAGCAGCCTGAGAAGGTGATAGGGAACGATGCCCCTGGGGAGGTACCACTTATTACTGGCTGCTGGACACTGCTATCCCCTGTGCACTGGAGGAGCTGATGCTATGTAAGCCAGTGTGTACTGCAGGAGCTTGCTGAGAGGTGCATACCAGAAATAGGACAAGAAATCCCTTCTTCCTCCAGTGCCCTTCTAGCACCCTCTACTGACGAACATTATGCTAGCTGGCAGAAAAGAAATACTGAGTCTAACTCCATTATTGCAGAGCAGGCAGTGAAGGGTGAGTTCAGAATACATAGGTAATAAATTGATAATTGGCACAGCATCTCATGCCTGAAATGTTTAGGCTTCCTTCTCATTCTCATCTGAAGTCAATCTGCCTGGAGATGGGGACTTTTTAAGCTCCAAGCCCCATTGTGGGGTACACACTGCAGAAGACCCCTGCTCCAAGCCACAGGGGAGCTGTGTCATGGGACTGGGGACAATAAAGAAAATCCTCCTGCTAAAACCAGGAGAGCAGCAGCAGCATCACTAGATGTTGCCCAGGCTTTGGGTGGAAGTTGGATTCTGGTGTGGACTCTGTTGCCATCTGCAGACCAAAGTCTTCTGTGTCTGGTTAGAGGTAGGCAACCACTCTAGTTCTCCTTGTATGTAACGAACTTGGTCAGCCAGATGGAGATTGATGATTTCACTTTGGAACTACATATGTAGCAGTCCGCTGCCTGTCCTTATCTTTGCCATAATATCTTTCAGGCATGTCTCATGATGCCAAACACTGCAAACATGACAGTGGTAGTGAGCTAGTGTAAAGCAGACTGTCAGGGCCATCCCCATAACATCACTCAGCACAGGGGGTAGGGATTAGGCGGCAGGAAGGAGAGAAGGGGGAAGCTCCAGGTGTTCTGTGCCTCTGGCCATGGAAACCAAAGATACTTTCAGGTCTGTACAGAATTTCAAGGTGACTCAAGCTGGCTGCCTTGGGACACTGCTCTCAAGAAACACAGCTCCTGGTGACACTTGAGGGTCTTCCAGACAATGTAGCCAATTCATTCACTGTTGAGGAAAAAGTATCTTTCTGGCTTCAATGTGCCCTACCATCCCCCTACAACCACCCCATTTCCAAAGCATTCTGGCCTAGTTCCCAGTCATAACTTTCTTTCAAGAGCACCTCCCACTTGCTTGGGAATAATGGGTCAGAGGTGATAAAATTATCAGTGATCAAAGAGATTCCATTGCTGCCTTTCTGTCCATTGAAAATAAGCTGAGGCTGGTAAGAGCGAAGCATTGCATGAGTCATAAGATGGCTGGTGAAAATGACAGAATTTGAAGCTTCAAAGTAATCCATAATCTCAATCAAGAAAATACTAAATTTTGCCAGGAATAATGGTAAAATTTAGATTTTTTGCTGTTATTAAGAAAAAGAGTAGTATTTTAAAATAAAAGACTTGATTGCACCTAGATCTTTGCTTTCTGTGTAAGATTGCACTAAAACCTATCTGCTGTCTGTATTTGAAGTAGTTACAATCTTTCTGCAGCCTCGCTGTAGGAGATAGAGACCCCTAGATGAACTTGGAAACCCTAGAGCAGGGGGAACCTTTGACTCTCTTCTCTAGAACCCTGGGAGGAAATCACCCGACAGCGTGCTCCTTGCCAAACTGAGTAGAAATGGAAGGTTAAGTAGAGAGAAGGCTGGACACAGTGCCCACAGCCTGAACATGGCAGAAGCACACTGAGCTTTCCAATAGGTCCAGCAATAGGCATGACAGGGGCCATCTCGCCTTGGAGCATGGTGACCTATAGCCCAGGCTGTAGGGTGGGAAGCCGAAAAGATCAGTGTGAGGTTGAGTCTCCAAGCTTCATTTGAGCCAGAAGGGGCTGAATGGGGGGGGCCATGGTGGGCCTTTATCACATTTAGACAATAGGCTACAAGTTATCAGCTATAAAACCTTCAGCTGCAGCAAGGACACAAGCATCTGGGGCACAGCCAGATGAACCCCTGTACACAGATACATCCTGACGGGAAAGAGAAGATGAGAATCCTTGAGAGTGGATAGCAGCTCATGTATTGAATTTGAGCTCCAACTGTACTGAGCTTAAATCTTTAATTTGACTGAATATTTACTCCAAGAGACTAACCTTGAAACTGCAGTGACACAGTTACCTTGAGAGTGACAAGGCTGAGTTTACCTCCATCATTGAAAATGGAAACTTTAAAGTTAAATTGAATTCCACTATAGAGAAGTAAACTAAAATACATTTCTTCTCACTTCAGTTGTACATTGTGAATTTTAAATTCATTACACTATCATATTCTCCCTTTGAAGTCTTAAATAATTTATGTACTGTGGACAGCAATGTGACTCAGCTGTGACTTCAGCACTCCTTTATTGGCAGTGTCTGTGGAGCCCACACATAGACCTGGGGCAGATTTCCCGTCTCTGCCTCCTACAGAGAGGCTGGAGGGACGTTGTAACTACTCCTTTAAATAGAGGAAGCAGATAGGTTTTGGGCAATCTTACAAAGAAAACAAAGACTTAGGTGCAATCAAGTGCCTCATTTCAAAACACTGTTCTTTTTCTTAATAATAATAGCAAAAAGCTGAATTTTATCATTATCACTAGCAAAATTTAGTATTTTGTTGATTAAGCTTATGGATTACTTTGAAGCTTCAAATTCTATCATTTTCACCAGCGTCTGATGACTCATGGAACTCTTCATTCTTGCTGGCCTTGGCTTATTTTTGATGGGCAAACGGGAAACAATAGACATGTTTTTGATCATTGATAATTTTGACACCTCCAACCCATCATTCCCAAGCAAGTGGGAGGTGCCTCTGTCTCAGAGTCCATAGCACTTCTCAACTTCTCCCAGCTGACAATAGCCCAATGATGACACAGTTTTTTCAGAGGCCAGGACACATTACACATCCTATTAATTAAGTTTATGTGACCAAAAAAAATTTATTAAGCACTGATGGTATGCTAAGTGCCAGCCTATAAATCTTATGTTGAAAAATAGGAGGTTCCTTCAAGGAGCTCACTGAGGGAAGTAAGAGAGTGGACTGACAAATACAGCCTAATGAAAGCATTTGCTGAATAATCTAGGTGAAATCTCTCAAGTAATAGACTGCTTTTCCCTCTCCTTTGACGACTGAGAGGACAGAGTGAAAAAGAGCAACAAAGAGGCAAAACCAGGGACAAGAATAAGGCAATAAGTCAAGTTGGTGGTATCAAAGCAGGAATGAGAGAACTGTAATGATGGAAAAAATGCTGTAAAACCATTAGCTTGCCATCTGAGGAAAACTTGTCTGATATGTTTCTTCTAAAACTAGTTTCATCCTTCATTTACCATTAGTCAAAATTCATATTATTGCCCATGAGAGGTGCCCTTCTCTGATCCAAGTCCTTTCTAATTTGACCTGTGAGAAATCCAGTGGGTTGAAAGCACCGTGGTGCATTGTGGGAGGGAGTGGTCTGCTGGTAATGGAGCCATGTCAATATAGTCTGCTATGGCAGAAGAAGTAGGAGCTGGGAGCTGGTAGTTGAGGGACCAGGAAAGCAAGGAGATAATAAGAAAGAAAGGCATTATTTCCTTCCATTCAAGTGGCAGGAATGAAAGGCTTTAAGAAAATTATTACTTAAGGTAGAAGAGTCTTCTATTACAGGGCTCTGTCTTTCTTCTCTTATTAATTAAACACACACACACCCCTCACAACCTGCGTTACTTATCTAGTATTCTGAGAAGGAAGAGAGCTCAATTACTTTCGTAAAAAAATACTTTATGCTGAGACATGCAATGGAAGTTACTTTAAAATATAATAATCTTATCATTTGTATATAATTTCATTTTCCAAGTAATAGGTGTTTTCAAATAGAGTTTGCTTTGGCCTAATTCTTTAAAATGCACCTACAGCTAAACAATAAGTGAGTACAAAGGTGAGTATGTATTAATTCTAAAACTGATTCTATGTATGAGATGTTTTACTTTTTAAAAATGCTTACTGTAGTTTAATACTCATATTTCAAATCCCTTTATTGACCTGTACTGTCTCAGTAAAGCATTGATAACGTAGCATTAAATTAACATCCACAATAATTAATATCATAAACACGAGATTATGGCTTTCTTACAAAATGTAGCAGATGGGAGAAAGAGCTGAGAAAAACAAACCTCTTTTCAAAACATGGTATTTTAAAAACAGTTATTAAAACTGATAGCAAAGAATACAGAGCAGTAGCTTCAAAGTCACTTGTGTAATAACTAATTTCTTATTTACTTGCAGGAAATGTGCTTACGGCCAAAATATTATCTCACAAATTAGTCCACAGTACTTATATAAAGATGAAGCAGAACCTTTTAGCAAAATTTCACCATAAGGAACTACCCTGATGTATTGTTTCTGGGTCCAGTGCCCCAAATCCCAATTATGGACCTGCTTTTCAGGTGCTTTCTTTCAGGTGCTAAACAAAGAGGACATTGGATCTGCCTTTTGTAAGAAAACAAAAGGCTGTGGTTGGAGACATGTGATGCCCATCATTTGCTCCTATTGGCCAGAGGCAGAAAGGACCAGGGGAGGGAAGAAGAGATGAGGGCTACATTACTTAGAAACATCAAATTCTGATGCTGGGAATTTAGGAAAAGCATCCGTAAGAAGCCTGGAATTTCTCCTTCTCTGTGTTTTTTTCCTTTTCTTTTTACTCTAAAAAATTGGTATATAATAAATGTACATATCTTGGGGTACATGTGATAATTTAATACATTTATGTAATTTCAAAAGATCAAATCAGTGTAACTGGAATAGTCCTCACCTTAAATATTTGTCTTTTCTTTATGCTAGAAACATTCAAATTATTCTCCTCTAGCTATTTTGAAATGCACAATATATTATTGTTAACTATAGTCACCCTACTGATCTGTGGAATACTAGATCTGTTTCCTCTATCAAACTGTAAATTTGTTTCCATTAATCAACCTCTCTTTGCTTCCTGAAACAAAGACATCTAACCAGACCTTGGATGGATTCTTGTTCTGGGCTGAAAAGCTTGAAGAAAGGAGAGCGGCTGCAAGGACAGCAGCATTGGAGTGGTTTAGTCTTTCAGTTCTGCCTCTAGCTCCTTAGCTGAAAGCTTTTTCTTTGCCTTTAGAGGAACAAAGACCTCTGGGTCCTTAAGGTCCCCAGAGAACCATTTGGTCCCCACAGCACAAGTAATCCAGTGCAGCGTCTGTCTAAAACTACCAAAGCATCAGAAGGATCAAAATGATTCTGAAAATTGAGGCAAATCATCTAAATAATTCTACCAAAATTGTATTTTTGTTCAAACACATAGATGGCTGAGGCAAAAGTGGTCCTTTTGGCTTATCTTAGACAACAATGAAAATTATTTACATCATTTGGTAGGTTTAGATGAGAATTAAAACCTACATTTTTTTGAAAAAGTATATTAATGTAGATGAAACTGTTGGAATACATTTACC
Source organism: Hylobates moloch (assembly GCF_009828535.3). Taxonomy (NCBI): domain Eukaryota; kingdom Metazoa; phylum Chordata; class Mammalia; order Primates; family Hylobatidae; genus Hylobates; species Hylobates moloch. The sequence goes on from NW_026652281.1 coordinate 36,055,262, forward strand.
CATAGTACTTCTCAAGAGCAGATGGCAATGTCTAAAAGACAGATTCTGATGGCAAAATTGTAGCGTGCACTGTGAAATCTGCACATACCTTAACTTCAGGGGCATTAGTCATAATAGTGACCTACTTCACTGGGTTGTTAGGACATATGTAATATTCTAGGTAAAAGGAAGGAGATTCTTTGAGCCAACCAGCGTGTCTAACCTTCCCAGAATCCCATGATAACTTTCTTAATTTTCTTTTTTGGTTTATTTGTCTGAAGTTAATGTTAAGACAGGATATATTCTAATCTACATCCAAAGAGTTTAGAACTCATGGGCCCAAGAGTTTAGAGCTCATACTAATGCAAATTACCTACATCATTCCATTTAATACCAGAGTCATATGAACTCTGCACTGAACAGCCAAAGCTGCAAATAGTTGGCAAGAAAATGAATGGCCTGTCCCAAAAGAATGCTCTGCTTCAGGCTCTACCAAGGAGAAATTCTTCAGTAGAGCATATCAGCTGCCATGGGAAAACAGAAGCAAAGTTATGTCAGTGATTCTAGAACCCATACTGCTCCAACTTGAAAGTACGTTGGTGTTTGTTGAAAGCTCATTGTAGCATCATTGGCTATGATCAAGTTCTCACGGTAAAAGAAAAATAGTATCTTTTTTGTCAGGAAAGAATCTTTGTAATAAATATGATACATTTAAACTTGGATTTTCTTGTGGAAAATAGACTAGTTTTTTTAGAGGATAGCGCTAAGTTAAATTAATTTATGTATCTATAAAATGAGCTTCTCCATTTGTACATTCAATGACTCTAGCTGATTCTCCCAAAATATGTCACACAGTCAAACATTCCCACCAAGCTAAGAATAGAAACAAGCTGTTAGTAAGAGGAATAATGGTGAGAAGTAGACCTGCCAAGACTGAATAATTAAAAATGATCCAGAATTGAAAAAAGCAGAGTATTTTCCCCCACCTCCTTATGTTACAACATCTTACAACACTAGCACAAATGCTTCTGCGGTTTACAATGAAAATGGCAGAATTCCTTAGGCCAAGGGACTCAAGATATAAATTCTCCCCCTACTTTCCATACTGGGGCCATAGTGGAACAGATGCAGCTCTTTTGTCCTCTGGCTTTTCCAAATACAGATGACTAGTTTTTAGTTTTATTTATTTATTTTTGAGAGGGGCAGTCTCGCTATGTTTCCCAGTCTGGTCTTGAACTTCTTGGCTCCAGCGATCCTCCTGCCTCAGCCTCCCAAAGTGCTGGGACTACAGGTGTGAGCTATCACACTCAGCTCATCCTTCTTGTTTTTAATAAGTAAAGTGAAATCTTTTTATAAAAGGAACGTTGCTTAGCTATTCTCATCTCTAGTAAAGATGGAGAGACAGTAATAGGATTCGACTTCATCAGAAGGAGTTTAGGGTGAGCTAGGAAGAATTTCCTGCATCCAGGACTGATGAGGCACAGAACACCTCCCCATGATTGTGCTTTCCTGTCCCTGAAAGAATTTGCAGATGATGATACAGCATATATTTGGTGGGGTGGTAAGTGTAGTAATGGGATCAGGAATGCAGAATATTAGTTATGGAATAACAGGCTGCTCAGTTGCTAAGGAATCCTAAAAAAAGGGCATGAGTGACTAGCTGAGAGGGGTGGGGAGGAATGGATGGTTTCCTGGGTTTCACTGGGCGCCCAGATCTGACAAAGACAATGCAGCTGCAGAGATCAAGCAGCAAGCGTGGACAGCCAAGTCTGAATCCTAACTATCTTGCAGAGCTATTCTTAACATTGGCCTAACTTTCTTCCAGTGCAGGCCAGCCCCAACACACACAGTCCTCAGACTCACAGTAAAGTCTTGAGGCTTGGGTTCTAGGGGGAGAACAGAGGTCCATGGTTCCTCCAACAACTGTGCCCATATGCACATCCCATCTTCCAGCCCCATCTAATTTTCAAATGAATTCCCCAGCTTGGAAAATATTTGGGTAACAGACTCCCACCCATCATTCCACAGTGTGCAAAGCTGACTATTTGCACACTGTGGTGAGAGAAATCTAATAGGTGAAAAAAAGGTGGATGATTTTATTTTGCAGCAAAGTTGTGTTTGTTGTCATCCTGGACAAGTTGACCTCTGCAAACTTTTTGTTTTGAAGATTCCCCAAAACTATTTTAAGCAAAGTTTACAGCTTATCAAATAAATGGAGAAACTCCCTAGGGAATAACGTGTTAGAAAATTTGACTTCCCATTTCCCACATCTTCTAACTGACAGCCTATCAATGCTGTGCTACTTGTTTCCTCTGAGACAGGTTCTAACACGGATTGCGGCTTTCATTTGCTTGGTGGGATTTTTAAAAATTTCTGATGTTGTTATAACAAAGGGCTTTGCCATTTTTCTTTTAGCTGATGATAAAACATGGTAGAAATGATATTTGGCTGCTGTGTGGACACCAGGGAGATGGCAGGAAAGTGAAGAGAGTAGAGGAGACCTGGAGGAGGACATCAGCAGAGGAAAGGAAACCTAGCTCTCCTGCCCTGAGCAAGCGTTGCTGTAGGAGAGAGAAGGTTGGGTTCATGCTCTCTGGATCTCTTTGATGTCTTTGTCCATTCTTTTTAAAAGCTGGCTCAAAGGAAGAAAGCTCAGGGCTCTGTTTCTAAAGATTTATATTTTACCCTTATAGCAATATTATTAGTTCATGGGCTTGGAGACTTAGTAAGTGACATTGGTTCGTGGGATTATACAAAGGACATCACAACCCAATGGAAAAAATCTTTCCCCAAACTTTCATTGAGATTCACTGCTTTATTAAGACATTAACTTTTCCTGGAAGGCTCTGTTTAATTTAGAAAGAAGAAAAGAGAAAACGTTGGTAGGGAAGAACTGTTATGTCATTACCAGACATTATAATGTGATGACTAGCCAATAGAATATAGGACATGGAACAGGTGGGTTCTTTTCTATTTTAAATATGAAATATAATTTAGGTATAGTAAATTTTACCCTTTTAGTGTACAGTGTTGCAAGTGTTGACAAACACATATAGTCATGTAACCACCACCACATTCAAGATATGGAGCAGTTTTCATCACATCAAAACATTTTTACTTATATCAGGAAAATATCAGATATTATCCATATCCCTTGTGGTTAAACCCTTCCCCAATCCCTAGCAACGACTGATCTGTTTTCTGTTCCCCTAGCGTTACCTTTTCCAGGCAATGTCATATAAATAGTCTCATACAATATACAGCCCTTTTAATCTGGTTTTTTTCACTTAGCATAATGTATTTGAAATCTATCCATGTTCTTTTGTGTTTTAACAGTTTGTCCCTTTTTTAGTCTTGATTCTTATGTCATTGTAGGGATGCACCAGAATTTATTCGTTCATTCCCCAGTTAAGGAACTGCTATGGAATGACTTCTGTCCCCCGCAGATTCACACGTTGAAACCCTAACTCCCAATTGATTGGATTTGCATAGGTCCTTTAGGAGGCAATAAAGGTTAAATGAGGTCATAAAGGTGGGGCCCTAACCCAATAAGGTTGGAGCCCTTATAAGAAGAGGAAGAAACATCAGGTCTCTCTCTCTGCAAGCACACAGACTAAGTAAGGAGAGGTTACAGGAGCACACAATGAGAAGGCAGCTCTCTGCAAGCCAGGAAAAGAGCCCTCGCCAGAAATCAAATCGACTGGCACCTTAATCTCGAACTTCCAGTCTCCAGAGCTGTAAGTAAATAAATTTCAGTTGTTTAAGTCATCCAGTCTGTGGTATTTTGTTATGGCAATCGAAGCAGCCTGGTGGTCAGAAGGAAAAATCTAGCTAGGATTCTAGCCACCGACTGTGAGTTACTAATAAGCAATAGTCATTTGATAACTTAGTCATGCCCTAAAAGGAGTGGCCATGGTGGCTAGTCTCTGCCGTTTAGTGAGCTAGATAAAGATCAGTGAGAATAACTGAGGGCCCACAGCTGGAGCATAATGGAGAAAAATGGAGGAAAAGCCAGAATGAGAAAAGATGACTTACTCAACAGACATCGTAATAATGCTACTAACTGCTTCTTATTTTAATGGGTAGTTTTGCCTAAAACGATTCAGCAGTGTAAATGCTTAATTCCTTCCTTCTACCAAGGGGGAAAAAAGAACTTAGTCCCTCTCAGGGGAACATTCAGGGAGTCCTCCTTGGATAAAAGATGTTTAAGAAAGAGGCCATTTCCTAGAGTGTTTGTTAAAAAGCAAGTTCCAAGACCCTACCTGCAGGGAAACGTAGAAATCTGCATTTTTAAAAAGTCAGATAATTATGATGCAGATAGTCCTAGAAGTTGCTTTTCAAAAACAGTTTTTCAGAAATGGTTGATGCTTTCACTGTACCACTTGTATACATCGAGGGAAATGCCACATTTTAATTATATCATGACTTAGATTCAGGTCCTACTTTCCAGAAAGATGCATAATACCTATTCGTACATTTATATACTTACACATACAACTAACATACAGACTGTGATTGTTTGTTTCAGTATATTCATTCAGAGAAACCCAGACACATTGCTATTACTGAGACAATGCATCAAAATGTAGATCATTGTCCTTCCGGGATCCATGGGTTACTGTGCGTAAAATCCTTCAGTCAAATCATAGATGTCAGGGCTGCTAAATGCACATCCTTTCACACCTTTTAGTGGGTTGAACCCTGAAAGGAGAGAGTTCCTGTGGGCGTCACCACAGGGTGTTAGAGGAAGACAGCTGTCCTTGGCTTCTGGTCAAGAATCTGCAATGAAAAATGAATGTTTCAGTACTTCTGAATAGTTTGCTTAATAATTTGGAAAGCAGAATGCATCTCTCTGATGCTCACTAAGCATTTTTGGCAAGTAATTGAAACACATTTATCTTCTCTGACATTACCTAATGGAGCTATCTACTTTCCCGGAACATGCTGAAACTGACTGGCTAAAATATGTGCATTTTGCACTCTACAATAAGGTGTGTGTGTGTCCCACAGATGGAAGCAGCCCACCTTGGGCACCCAGCCTGAAAAGTGAAACTAATGAGTTCTCTAGTAGCTGTTCAGTAAGTTGTTGGTTATTTTAACCTCTGAGATCTGAGTAAGGTCTCAGATCTTTTAGGGCTGGACTCTGGGCATTAAAAAAAGTTTTAATTTAAGCCTATCAAAATATATTCCAGTTAAAAAAACATTTCATTTTAAACTGAGTGTGAGGGGAAACAGAAGTTAATTAAAAGGAATACTGTATGTGCTGTAACCATGTTTTAATTCCTGAACCCTGAGAAAGTAGTGATAGTAGAAAAATGTGACTTATTGGGACATTTATATAAATAGCTTTAGAATAAGAGTCTATGATGATGATGATGATGATAATGATGATGAAGAATAATAAGAAGAAAAAGAACTGGTCAAAATTTTTTGGTTCATAGCATCTTAAGAAAGTCTCATTAGACATAGACGGTCTCCAAATTAAGAAAAAAAAATTAAAAAGGTAGGGAACAGTTAAAGAAAGGTGGAATCCAGGACCTCTGCTTACATTTAATCAGTCCTCAAATTTATCTAAGAAAAGTCACAAATCTTGGAAACGAAAGGTGAAACTGTGGATTTTCATGGGTGCAGTCAAGTATGTACAGGCTCCTCCTAACTACGTGAAGAGAGATAATTCTAGGGGACAGGCTGCTTTCACTGTAGGGGCACGTTCACTACTCTGATTAAAAAGCTTGGCACAGCAAAGTTTCCAAAACCTGTCTTTACTAATTCATACCTCCCAGTTGAACACCCAACACTGTCAGCCTAGTTTTTCATTACAAGAAAGGTGATAAAATCAAATATTGTTAAGATGGGCTCTTCATATGAAAACCTATTTGGATTTGATCCAGTTTCATAGAATTTCTGAACATCTATTGAAAACTCTGAGTAAACTTTGAGTAATCAAGAGTTGCAGATGGATATAAATATATCCATCATCCACTGTGAAAAGTGCAGCAAATACATGTTGTTTATGCTCTGGGATTCTTGTCTTTTAAGATGGGTTGCAAATATTACATGTTATGTTTTAGATTTAAGGTTCGAGAGGAATCAGGGGAGACATAGTTAAAGCCAGTCAATATATTTTGAATTGTGACTGTTCTCATCCGAGAACCAAAAGGAATTCCCTGGGGCAGTCTTTGAATCTCTTGTTTTCATTTTTGCTTAGGAAGTATTTATTTTCACTACTCAAAGAGAAAAAAAAAAGAGGATTTTTTTATTTCTACCCCTTCCCAAAGGGAAGTGGATGATGCATAATAAGTTAAAGAAACTCAGGTTCTGGCTGGACATGGTAATTCATATCTGTAATCCCAGTGCTTTGGGAGGCTGAGATGGGAGGATTTCTTGAGCCCAGGAGTTCAAGACAAGCCTGGGCAAAATTGAGAGACTCTGTCTCCATGAAGAAATTTGAAAAATTAGCCAGGCATAGGTGGTGCATGCCTGTAGTCTCAGCTACTCAGGAGGCTGAGGTGAAAAGATTGCTTGAGCTCAGGAATTTGAGGCTTTAATGAGTGAGTTATGATTGTGCCACTGCACTGCAGCCTGGGCAATAGAGTGAGATCCTGCCAAAAAAAAAAAAAAAGAAACCCAGGTTTAAAATTGGATTCATGAAATGATTATAATTATGTTGAAATTATCTATATATGCAGCTAAAACTTAAAGGAGACATGTGGAAAATGAGGACAAATGATTTGTTGGAAAGTGATATTTTAGATGAATAATTTTTATTCTAAATTTTCAATACAGTTATTATGTTGCTTGCAGAAAAATAACATTCTTTAAAAACTCTGATTGATGCTCGGAGTTGCCAAGATGGCCGAATAGCAACAGCTCCAGTCTGCAGCTCCCAGCATGATCGACAGAGAATATGGGTGGTTTCTGCATTTCCAACTGAGGTACCTGGATCATCTCACTGGGACAGGTTGGATAGTGGGAGCAGCCCATGGAGGGTGAGCTGAAGCAGGGCAGGGCATTGCCTCACCTGGGAAGCACAAGGGATTGGGGGATTTCCCTTTCCTAGCCAAGGGAAGCCATGACAGTCTACCTGGAAAAATGGGACACTCCACACCCAAATACTGTGCTTTTCCCAAGGTCTTAGCAACCAAAAGATAAGGTGATTCTCTCCTGTGCCTGGCTCAGCAGGTCCCATGTCCATGGAGCCTTGCTCACTGCTAGCGCAGCAGTCTGAGGATGATCTACGAGGTGGCAGCCTGGCTGGGGAGGGGCGTCTGCCATTGCTGAGGCTTGAGTAGGTAAACAAAGCGGCCGGGAAGCTTGAACTGGGTGGAGCCCACCGCAGCTCAACAAGGCCTACTGCCTCTAGACGCCACATCTGTGGGCAGGGCATAGCTGAACAAAAGGCAGCAGACAACTTCTGCAGACTTAAACGCCCCTGTCTGACAGCTCTGAAGAGAGCAGTTGTTCTCCCAGCACGGCATTTGAGCTCTGAGAACGGACATACTACCTTCTCAAGTGGGTCCCTGACCCCCATGTAGCCTAACTGCGACACCTCTCAATAGGGGCCAATGGACACCTCATATAGGCAGCTGCCCTCTGGGACGAAGCTTCCAGAGGCAGGATCAAGCAGCAATATTTGCTGTTCTGCAATATTTGCTGTTCTACAGCCTCTGCTGATGATACCCAGGCAAACAGGGTCTGGAGTGGAACTCCAGCAAACTTCAACAGACCTGCAGCTGAGGGACCTGACTGCTAGAAGGAAAACTAACAAACAGAAAGGAATAGCCTCAACATCAACAAAAAGTTCATCTACACCAAAAGCCCATCTGTAGGTCACCAACATCAAAGATCAAAGGTAGATAAAACCACAAAAATGGAAGAAATAGAGCAGAAAAGCTGAAAATTCTAAAAATCAGAACACCCCTTCTCCTCCAAAGGATCAGAGCTTCTCACCAGCAATGGAAAAAAGCTGGACAGAGAATGAATTTGACAAGTTGACAGAAGCAAGCTTCAGAAGGTTGGTAATAGGAAACTTCTCTGAGCTAAAGGAGGATTTTCGAACCCATTGCAAGGAAACTAAAAACCTTGAAGAAAGATTAGACGAATGGCTAACTAGAATAAACAGTGTAGAGAAGACCTTAAATGACCTGATGGAGCTGAAAACCATGGAATGAGAACATCATGATGCATGCACAAGCTTCAATAGCTGATTCAATCAAGTGGAAGAAAGGGTATCAGTGACTGAAGATTCAATTAACGAAATGAAGCGAGAAGAGAAGATTAGAGAAAAAGAGAGTAAAAAGAGACAAAGAAAGCCTCTGAGAAATATGTACTATGCGAAAAGAACAAATCTGATTGACTAGTGTACCTGAAAGTAATGGTGAGAATGGAACCAAGTTGGAAAACACTCTTCAGGATATTATCCAGGAGAACTTCCCCAACCTAGCAAGGCAGGCCAACATTCAAATTCAGGAAACACAGATAACACCACAAAGATACTCTCAAGACGTGCAACACCAAGACACATAATTGTCAAATTCACCAAGTTTCAAATAAAGGAAAAAGTGTTAAGGGCAACCAGAGAGAAAGGTCGAGTTAAGCACAAAGGGAAGCCCACCAGACTAACAGCAGATCTCTCAGCAGAAACTCTACAAGCCAGAAGAGAGTGGGGGCCAATATTCAACATTCTTAAGGAAAAGAATTTTAAACCCATAATTTCATATCCAGCCAAACTAAGCTTCATAAATGAAGGAGAAATGAAATCCTTTACAAACAAGCAAATGCTGAGAGATTTTTTCACCACCAGGCCTGCCTTACAAGAGCTCCTGAAGGAAGCACTCAACATGTAAAAGAACAACTGGTATCAGCCGCTGCAAAAACATACCAAATTGTAAAGACCATCAATGCTATGAAGAAACTGCATAAATTAACTGGCAAAATAACCAGTGAACATCATAATGACAGGATCAAATTCACACATAACAATATTAACCTTAAATGTAAATGGGCTAAATGCCCCAATTAAAAGACACAGAAAGGCAAATTGGATAAAGAGTCAAGACCCATCAGTGTGCTGTATTCAGGAGACCCATCTCACGTGCAAGGACACACATAGACTCAAAATAAAGGGATGGAGGAAGATCTACCAAGCAAATGGACAGCAAAAAAAAAAAAAAAAAAAGCAGAGGTTGCAATCCTAGTCTCTGATAAAACAGACTTTAAATCAATAAAGATCAAAAGAGACAAAGAAGGCCATTACATAATGGTAAAGGGATCAATTCAACAAGAAGAGTTAACTATCCTAAATATATATGCACCCAATACATGAGCACCCAGATTCATAAAGCAAGTCCTTAGAGACCTACAAAGAGACTTAGTCTCCCACACAGTAATAATGGGAGACTTTAACACCCCACTGTCAATTTTAGACAGATCAATGAGACAGAAGGTTAACAAGGATATCCAGGCGCTGAACTCAGCTCTGCACCAAGCAGACATAATAGACATCTACAGAACTCTCCACCCCAAATCAACTGAATATAAATTCTTTTCAGCACCACATTACACTTGTTCTAAAATTGACCACATAATTGGAAGTAAAGCACTCCTCAGCAAATGTAAAAGAACAGAAATTACAACAAACTGTCTCTCAGACCACGGTGCAACCAAACTAGAACTCAGGATTAAGAAACTCCCTCAAAACAGCACAACTACGTGGAAACTGAACAACTTGCTACTGAATGACTACTGGGTAAATAAAAAATAAAGGCAGAAATAAAGATGTTCCTTGAAACCAATGAGAACAAAGACACAACATACCAGAATCTCTGGGAAACATTTAAAGCAGAGTGTAGAGGAAAATTTATGGCACTAAATGCCCACAAGAGAAAGCAGGAAAGATCTAAAATTGACACCTTAACATCACAATTAAAAGAACTAGAGAAGCAAGAACAAACAAATTCAAAAGCTAGCAGAAGGCAAGGTATAAGTAAGATCAGAGCAGAACTGAAAGAGATAGAGACACGAAAAATCCTTCAAAAGACTTGGAACCAACCCAAATGTCCAACAACAATAGACTGGATTAAGAAAATGTGGCACATATACACCATGGAATACTATGCAGCCATAAAAAATGATGAGTTCGTGTCCTTTGTAGGGACATGGATGAAACTGGAAAACATCATTCTCAGTAAACTATCGCAAGGACAAAAAACCAAACACCGCATGTTCTCACTCATAGGTGGGAATTGAACAATGAGAACTCATGGACACAGGAAGGGGAACATCACATTCTGGGTACTGTTGTGGGGTGGGGGGAGACGATAAGGGTGAGAAACAAATGGCACATGGATACATATAAAAAATGCACATTGTCACATGTACCCTAAAACTAAATATAATTAAATCCTTCAAAAAATCAATGAATCCAGAAGCTTGTTTTTTGAAAAGATCAACAAAATTGATAACTAGCAAGACTAATAAAGAAGAAGAGAGAGAAGAATCAAATAGACACAAAAAAAAATGATAAAGGGGATATCACCACTGATCCCATAGAAATACAAACTACCATCAGAGAATACTATAAACACCTCTACACAAATAAACTAGAAAATCTAGAAGAAATGGATAAATTCCTTGACACATACACCCTCCCAAGACTAAACCAGGAAGAAGTTCAATCTCTGAATAGACCGATAACAGGCTCTGAAATTGAGGCAATAGTTAATAGCCTACCAACCAAAAAACGTCCAGGACCAGACGGATTCACAGCCGAATTCTACCAGAGGTACAAAGAGAAGCTGGTACCATTCCTTCTGAAACTATTCCAATCAATAGAAAAAGAGGGAATCCTCCCTAACTCATTATGTGAGGCCAGCATCATCCTGATACCAAAGCCTGGCAGAAACACAACAAAAAAAGAGAATTTTAGACCAATATCCCTGATGAACATTGATGCAAAAATCCTCAGTAAAATAGTGGCAAACCAAATCCAGCAGCACATCAAAAAGCTTATCCACCATGATCAAGTCGGCTTCATCCTTGGGATGCAAGGCTGGTTCAACATATGCAAATCAATAAACGTATTCTATCACGTAAACAGAACCAACAACAAAAACCACATGATTATCTCAACAGATGCAGAATACGCCTTTGACAAAATTCAACAGCACTTCATGCTAAAAACTCTCAATAAATTAGGTATTGATGGAACATATCTCAAAATAATAAGAGCTATTTATGACAAACCCACAGCCAATATCATACTGAATGGGCAAAAGCTGGAAGCATTCCCTTTGAAAACTGGCACAAGACAGGGATGCCCTCTCTCATGACTCCTATTCAACATAGTGTTGGAAGTTCTGGCCAGGGCAATCAGGCAAGAGAAAGAAATAAAGGGTATTCAATTAGGAAAAGAGGAAGTCAAATTGTCCCTGTTTGCAGATGACATGATTGTATATTTAGAAAACCCCATCATCTCAGCCCAAAATCTCCTTAAGCTGATAAGCAACTTCAGCAAAGTCTCAGGATACAAAATCAATGTGCAAAAATCACAAGCATTCCAATACACCATTAGCAGACAAACAGCCAAATCATGAGTGAACTCCCAATCACAATTGCTTCAAAGAGAATAAAATGCCTAGGAATCAAACTTACAAGCAATGTGAAGGACCTCTTCAAGGAACTACAAACCACTGCTCAATGAAATAAAAGAGGACACAAACAAATGGAAGAATATTCCATGCTCATGGGTAGGAAGAATCAATATTGTGAAAATGGCCATATTGCCCACAGTAGTTTATAGATTCAATGCCATCCCCATCAAGCTACCAATGACTTTCTTCACAGAACTGGAAAAAACTACTTTAAAGTTCATGTGGAACCAAAAAAGAGCCTGCATTGCCAAGACAATCCTAAACAAAAAAACAAAGTTGGAGGCATCATGCCACCTGACTTCAAACTATACTACATGGCTACAGTAACCAAAACAGCATGGTACTGGTACCAAAACAGATATATAGATCAATGGAACAGAACAGAGGCCTCAGAAATAACACCACACATCTACAACCATCTGATCTTTGACAAGTCAGACAAAAACAAGAAATGGGGAAAGGATTTCATATTTAAGAAATGGTGCTGGGAAAACTGGCTAGCCATATGTAGAAAGTTAAAACTGGATCCCTTCCTTACACCTTATACAAAAATTAATTCAAGACGGATTAAAGACTTTAATGTTAGACTGAAAACCATAAAAACCCTAGCAGAAAACCTAGGCAATACCATTCAGGACATAGGCATGGGCAAAGACTTCATGACTAAAACACCAAAAGCAATGGCAAGAAAAACCAAAATAGACAAATGGGATCTAATTAAACTAAAGAGCTTCTGCACAGCAACAGAAACTACTGTCAGAGTGAACAGACAACCTACGAATGGGAGAAAATTTTTACAATCTACCCATCTGACAAAGGGCTAATATCCAGCATCTACAAAGAACTTTAACAAATTTACAAGAAAAAACCAAACAACCCCACCAAAACGTGGGCAAAGGATATGAACAGAAACTTCTCAAAAGAAGACATCTATGCAGCCAACAGACACATGAAAAAATGCTCATCATCACGGGTCATCAGAGAAATGCAAATCAAAACCACAATGAGATATCATCTCATGCCAGATAGAATGGCAGTCATTAAAAAGTCAGGAAACAACAGATGCTGGAGAGGATGTGGAGAAATAGGAACAGTTTTACACTATTCTTGGGAGTGCAAATTGGTTCAACCATTGTGGAAGACAGTGTGGTTAAAGTAGGGACTTGAACAAATATTTATACATTGATGTTCACAACAAGCATATCAACAATAGTCAAAAGTAGAAGTAACCCAAATGTCCATCAACAGATGAATGGATAAACGAAGTGTGATATATACATATAATAAAATATTATTCAGCCTTAAAAAGGAAGAAAATTCTGACATGCTATAACATGAATGAACCTTGAAGACATGCTAAGTGAAATAAGTCAATCATAAAAGGACAAATATTGTATGGGATTCCTCTTTGATGAAGTTCCTAGAGGAGACAAAAGCATAGAGGCAGAAAGTAGAATGGTAGTTGCCAGGGGTTGGGGGAAGGAGGAAATGCAGAGTTTGTGTTGAGTGCAGACAGAATTTCAACTGGGAAGATTGAAAAGTTCTGGAAATGAACGGTGGTGATGATTGCACAACAATATAAATGTGCTTAATATCATACAACTGTACACTTAAAAATGGTTAAGGTGATAAATTTTAAGTTGAGTGTATTTCACCACAACAAAAAAAAATCTGATGAAATGCACATTCTTTTTTTTTCCTGTAAAACAAGTCATATCACAGTAAATACACGTTCTAATTCTCTTATTCTAGGTAGTACATCCTGGGGTCCTCATTCCTATCTTTCTCTATATTCACATTTCCCTTCTCTCTGCTCTCAATAAGATTGTTGTAGATTAATTGCCCCAATCTGAGCACTGCACATTTTCTTTTCTGACCACTTCAGCTGTCAGTTTCTATGCTGATGGATTCGCCTTTGAATAACAAGTATTAAATAATTGTGTAATGTGTGGGGGGTGCTGTGGTCAGTGCTGTGGGCAATACGGTGGAATATGGGCCCAATGAATTGCAGCCATGCTCTGACAAGATAGGGTATTGGAAGACAGGGCACATGGGACACAGACAATACCTCCAAAGGAAGATAACGCATGATAGTCCCACTGTGAGTCATACACATCAGAACTGCTTTGGGAACTTTGAGAGAGAACTGAGAGAGATGAGGTTGAAACAAGCTTTGGAGAATGATAGGATTTGATTATATGGAGATGGGACGCATTGAACGCAGAGAAAATGTGTCAGTTACTTATGAACATGTGCAGACTTTTTAAACCTTAGCACCATTGAGATTTTGTACTGTGCACTTTTTATTGTGGGAGCCTTCCTGTACATTTTAGGATGCTTAGCATCTTCCCTGGCCTCTAGATACTAGATGCCATTAACTCCCTCCTTCACCCCAGTTGTAACAATAAAAAATGTCTCCAAACACTTCTAATCTTTTCTGGAGGGCAAAAAAAAAAAACAAAAAACCCAAAAAACTCCTCCTCCCCACCCCAAATTTGAAAACTGCTGCTATATGGAACCTGTCTCAGGGAAACATCAGTTTGAATAGGGCAGAAAGTCCATTCCTGAGAGCGTCTTTCAAAATCTGTGTATTCCAAGTGCTCATTTTCGCACCTGTTATGTATGGATAGTTTTTAAGTCTTTTGTTCATTACTGTTTAAATGGTGCTATATGCAGGCTGATCCTATCTTTAAAAGAGTGTGGATAGGCAGAGCCTAGAAGTTGAAGGATCATTTAGGAAGTTTTTTAATAGTTTGGAAAATAGATATAAAGACCTAAACCGAGGCTGTCATAATTGCGGTAGAAAGGGGAATTGTGCGTGAATTTGTGTGAAGGAAGGACAAACAGAACTTGGGGGCAGGAGGCAATACATCTGGGCAAGCTGAGTAGAAGAAAAGAGAGGCCAGGGTCTTCTTGAGAAGAAGATAAATCAGTGTAGATGTAAACTTAAGTCTCTTGATAACTGAGGGTTGAACGTGAACAAGATATTGTGAACAAGTTATTAATTATTTCAAATCATGGAAATAACTTCAAGTCAAGTTGAATGTGGAATCATCTATAGGTAAAGGAGGTAGGCAAATTTAGACTTTATTTAGTCCTTTTTTTTTTTTTGAGATGGAGTTTCACTCTTGTTGCCCAGGCTGGAGTGCAATGGCACGATCTCGGCTCACTGAAACCTCTGCTTCCTGGGTTGATGTGGTTCTTCTGCCTCAGCCTCCTGAGTAGCTGGAATTACAGGCAGCTGCCACCATGCCTGGCTAATTTTTGTGTTTTTAGTAGAGACGGGGTTTTACCATGTTGGCTAGGCTGGTCTTGAACTCCTGACTTGAAGAGATCTGCTGTCCTCGGCATCCCAAAGTGCTGGGATTACAGGTGTGAGCCTCCGCGCCTGGCTTAGATTTTATTTAGTCTTCTCTCAGAAAGAAAAGATTGTAAGAAGAAGGAGAAAAGCACTGCAAAATCTTTTTTCTCAGTAATACCTATTTGAGATGTAAGTATGAATATTCTCTGATTTGGGATTTGGAAATCTGCATTTGGAACTCAGCGTGTCCCTTTAAAAGCTCTCAGAGAATTAAAAACTTTGTGCTTTTAAAAATTCTAAACCATTTCTCCATTTTCACAGAGGAAATACAGACAAAGCAAGGGCAAAATTTCAGCATGAGGGCCTCCCCTGGCTCACAGTCTCGGATGTTGCTAAGCTGGTGAGCATCGTATTGTCATTTGAGAAAGCCAGCTGCATAGCTAGATAGAGTGAGCCTGTCTCTTCAATTCCGAGACTGTAATTATGCTAAAATGGGATCTTGCAGCAGTGAATATAAAGAGAAGCCTTGGAATATATCTCCTACACTAAACAACTTTATGGTTGAAAGGAAGCAATTACTAAGAACAAGACGAGACTAAGTAAAAACAGCATAGCTTTCCAACTTGGGTATTGACAGTATTGTGCTGACCTCAAACAGTCTTTGCTTCCTCCCTGCAACCCACCGAAAGCCATAATAAGTCCAGCTTGCTAGCCTGATTTTTAAATCAAGTGGAAATAATTTTTAAAAATGAAACTGCCCTCCCCTCACTCAATTTAAAGCAACTTTCTAGAGGGACTTAATAATATCAGCAATCCCACCGAATAGTTATCCCTGTCACCAAGACTTAGAAAGTTATTAGGTATTCACGTAAGCCCTTCGCTACTTGATGAATCAGCTCTACCTTCCTAAGTTATCACCATCCAGCTGCAAGTAGAGCTGTCTGGGGATAGTACAGATTTGAAAACAGTAGAAAAGGAGGATTCTTAATTCTTTTACTTCATGATTAAAGGTGGCAGAAAAAGGAAATTGGGTATAGAACAAGATTATGTATAAGATGGAAAACCGAAAATTAGATCCACCTACAATAGCGCACCCTACCACCTCCTCATTCTGACTTTGCAGTCTGCAATTGAACAGGTTCATTCTACCCCTCTATCTGCAAAGTGTATTATAAGTTTATGTGAAAGCAGGTGGTGTTTGAGAGCAAGCACGCTCAGGCCAGGTCTGCACAAGTTAATTAGATCACTTAGCTCTCTCGATAATTCTAGAACCCAAAATATCAACTTTTACCTAAATTATACAGATGGTCATGCTTGGCGACACTGATCACTCACTCTTCTGGAGTGATATGAGTCTTATGCTCTAACCCAAAGAGTGAGAGTCTTATGCTCTTACCCAAAGCATAAGACAACACAAAGAAATAAGATAGGCGATATTGAGATGAAATAATAAAAAATATCATGATCTTTAAATGATATGATTGTCTTTCTAGAAAATTTAAGGCAAAGAAAAACAATGAGGTCTAATGAGAGATATCAGTAAGAAAGTCAGGAATGGCTACAAACATACCAAAATCAATAGGTTTCTTACACACCAGCAATAATATTATAAAATATGATGTGTAAGTGAGAGGAATTATTTAATTAAATCAAGATATTTGCATCCAACGTAACTGTATACTATGGTCATTACAAGGATGGTGTACATCTCTATAACATGACATGGAAAGAGATCTAAAATGTTTGGTAAAAGGAAATAGCGAAGTCCAAACAGTGTGTAAAGTATCAAAGTAAATAAAATTATATATGTATACATGTATGTGCATATGGGTGTGTGTATGTTTATACACTCATGTGCCACATAATATTTTTGGTTAATGATGAACCACATATACAACAGTGATCCAAAAATATAATGCAGCTGAAAAATTCCTATTGCCTAGTAATGTGGTAGCCATCATAGTGTCTTCACACAAAGCATTGCTCATCTGTTTGTGGTGATGCTGGTGTAAACAAACCTACTGCACTATGAGTCATATACAAAGTATAGCAATACAATTATGTACTGTATAATACTTGATAATGATAATAAACAACTGTTACTGGTTTATGTGTTTACCGTATTACACTTTTTATCATTATTTTGGAGTATGCTCCTTCTACTTATATGTATTAAAAGGTTGACTGTAGGCAGGGAGCAGTGGCTCATGCCTGTATTCCCAGCACTTTGGGAGGCCAAGGCAGGTGGATCACTTGAGGTCAGGAGTTCGAGACCAGCCTGGCTAACATGGTTAAACCCCGTCTCTACTAAAAATACAAAAATTAGCTGAGCATGGTGGCACGCACCTGTAATCCCAGTTACTCAGGAGGCTGAGGCAGGAGAATCGCTTGTACCTGGAAGGTGAAGTTGCAGTGAGCCGAGATCGTGCCACTGCACTCCAGCCTGGGCACCAGAGAGAGACTCCGTCTCGAAAAAAAAAAAAAAAAGAAAAAAATTAACTGTAAAACAGCCTCAGACAGGTCCTTCACAAGGTATTCCAGAAGAAGGCATTGTTGTCACGGGAGATGACAACTCCATGTGTGTTATAGCCTCTGAAGACCTTCCAGGGGGACAAGATGTGGAGGAAGAAGACAGTGATATTGATGATCCTGACCCTGCTGAGACCTAGGATGATGTGTATGTTTGTGTCTTAGTTTTTAACAAAAGCTTAAAAAGTTAAAAAAAAAAAAGGAAAAAAGCTTATAAAATAAGGATAGAAAATATTTTCGTACAGCTGTACAATGTTTCTGTGTGTATGTGTGGGTTAATTTTATTTTTTAGAGATGTGGTTTTACTATATTTCCCAGGCTGGTCTAGAACTCCTGGGCTCAAGCGATCCTCCCGCCTCAGCTTCCCAAAGTGCTGGGATTACAAGTGTGAGCCACCATGTCCAGCAGTGTTTTAAGCTAAGTGGTACTATAGAAGAGTCAAAAAGCTTACAAATTTAAATATTTATAAAGGAAAAATGTTACAGTAAACTAAGCCTAAATTATTATTAAAGCAAGAACAAATTTTAAAATAAATTGAGTGTGGCCTAAGCATATAGTGTTTATAAAGTCTACAGTAGCACACAGTAATATCCTAGACCTTCACAGTCACTCGCCACTTACTCACTGACTTACCCAGAGCAACTTCCGGTCCTGTAAGCTCCATTCGTGGTAAGTGCCTTACACAAGTGCACCATTTTTAAAAAAAATATTTTATGCTGCATTTTTATTGTATGTTTTCAATGTTTAAATACACTAATACTTACCATTGTGCTACAATTGCCTACAGTATTCAGCACAGTAACATGCTGTACAGGTTTGTAGCCTAGGAACAATAGACTATATCTATATATACAGCTATATATAGCCCAGGAGAATTAGATTATATATATGTAGTCTAGGTGTGCAGTAGGCTATACCATTTTAGTTCGTGTAAGTATACTCCATTATGTTCACACAATGATGAAATTGCTTAATTTCTCAGAATGAAGAATGTATTCCTTCAGTAGGGATACATTCATTTCTCAGAACTATCCCTGTTGTTAAGTGACACATGACTGGATATAAAGAATACATAATACATACGTAAGTATCTGGAAAATAATCTGGAAGAACATAACGCATCCATTTAAAGTGGTTTTCTTACAGGTGGAGAAGAGCTGGAATTATGGCTTTCTCTTTCTCTAGTCTATATTTCTCTAATATTTTTACATGACAATTATGTATTATATTTGAAATCCAAGGAAGAGACCAAGTCCAGTGGCTCACATTTGTAATCCCAACACTTTGGGAGGCCAAGGCAGGAGGATTGCTTGAACCCAGGAGTTCAAGACCAGCCTGTGTGACATAGGGAGTCCTGGTGTCTTAAAAAAAAATTATCCAGGCAAGGTGATGCGTGCCTGTGGTCCCAGCTAGTCAGGAGGATGAAGCCGGAGAATAGCTTGAGCCTGGGAGAGCGAGGCTGCAGTGAGGTGTGATAGCGCCACTGCACTCCAGCCTGGGTGACAGAGCTAGACTCTGTCTCAAAAACAAACACAGAAAAAGCCAAAGAAAGCAATGAATACTAAAAATCTAAAAAAGAAAAATTAAATGTTAAGAATCTTCTTGAGCTCTCCTTTCATAGAGAATTTAAAAGCTTACCTCCTTAAGATTGAAATTGAAAATGAATAGCTACCAAAATGGGAATAGAATGTTCTAAGCTTCAGGTCAGTAAGAAAAGTAGCTGTGTGCTAATATTGTTAAATCAAAATATATTTTAAAAGGTAGACCTAGCATTGGAAATTTCCTACTCTCTCTAGTGTTTAAATCAACCTCTTTAAACATTATATATTTTTCTGATTATGTCGGTAATTCATGTTGATTCCAAGAATTTAGAAAATACCAAAAACAACAAAGAAGGAAACAGAAATAACCTATAATCATGTTTTTCAGAGATAACCAAAATTAATATTAATATTTTTGTGTATATGTATTACCCTTTAGTCTTTTAATTAACACTTATGTATATTTTTAAAAAAGAGATCATAACTATTTTCATCTGACAACACATAATGAAGGTGTCCCCTTGCCATTCTTCGGAATAGCGTTGAATATTACCATAACTTCTTATTTTTGTAATAAATATTACTATAATCCATACATTTATGTTAAATTTTTTAGTTAAAAAAATTAGAAACAGGCTGGTTGTGGTGGCTCATGCCTGTAATCCTAGCATTTTGGGAGGCCGAGATGGGCGGACTGCCTGAGCTCAGGAGTTTGAGACCAGCCTGGGCAATATGGTGAAATCCCTTCTCTACTAAAATACAAAAAATTAGCTAGGCGTGGCAGTGTGTGCCTGTAGTTCCAGCTACTCAGGAGGCTGAGGCAGGAGAATCACTTGAACCCGGGAGGCGGGGGTTGCAGTGAGACAAGGTCACGCCACTGCACTCCAGCCTGGGCAACAGAGCGACACTCTGCCTCAAAAACAAACAAACTAAAAAAATACATGAGTCAAAGGACTTTTTCTGTGTTATTTACAGCTATGTCCCCAGTGCAGGGGACACAGCCTGATTCTTAGTAGAGAATAAACATTAATGAATGAATCTCATTTCCCCAGGCCAGTAGGGCTTAAGCCTTAGTATATATAAGTATTATCAGGAGAACTTGTTAATGTACAATTCCAAGATCTCAGCCCCAGATATACTGATTCAGATGTCTTTGATGGGGCCGGAGTGATTCTGATATTGGGACCAACCTTTGGGAAACACTGCCTTAAGCTAAATACATAGAAGAATTACTGGATCAAAAGCACAAGGTTTTGAAGACCTCTGATTTATATTGTTAATTTACCTTCCTGAAAAGTTTTGCCAACTTACTGCTTTAAAGCAACCTCCTTCTACCTTGTGACATGTAAAACTGCCTATTTTGTGGTCTCTCATCAACACTGTGTATTACTGATTTTAAAAATCATGACTGATTTGATAGGAATGAGGAAGAAATAATAAACAGCTTCTTATTAAAGATACAGAAAGTCATAAAAGAAAGTCACAATCACCTAAATTCACACCATCTGGAATGAACTACTCTTACCTCTTGGCATAATTCTTTCTAAACTTTTTTGCTTTTTTTTTTCTGCTTTATTGAGGCATAGTTGACAAATACAAATTGTATATATTCAAGGTGTACGAAGCGATGATTTGATATACATATGCACTGTGAAACGATTGCCACAACTAAGCTGATTAACGTATCTGCCACCTCACATAGTTACCTTTTTTGTGGTGAAAATACTTAAGATCCACTCAGTAAATTTCAAGTACATAATACATTATTACTAACTATAGTTACCATGCTATACATTAGGTCCCCAGAAATTATTCATCTTATAAGTGCAAGTTTGTTCCCTTTGACCAATATCTACTTTTTCCACTCCCTCAATTTTTGCTTTTTAAAGAAAACAATCATTATTGTTGTTTTAAAAATGGTACATGCTTATTATAGAGAATGTGTATAATGAAAAAGAACAAATACGAAGGTTAAAAACAGCCCAGATTGCACCATGTAGACATGATTAGACTTAATATAAGAAATGACTTCAGACATCATTCTCTCTCTTCTTTTATTTACTCTTTTAATTTTTTTTTTAAAACTTTTAGGTTCAGGGGTACATGTGCAGGTTTATTATACAGGTAATTGTGTGTCACGGAGCTTTGGTGTACAGATTATTTTGTCACCCAGGTAATAAGCATAGTTCCTGATGGGTAGTTTTTCCATCTCTCCCTCCTCCCACCCTACATCCTCAAGCAGGCCCCAGTGTCTGTTGTTCCCTTTTTGTGTCCATGTGTATTCAATGTTTAACTCCCACTTATAAGTGAGAACATGTGATATTCTGTTCCAGTGTTAGTTCACTTAGGATAATTACCTCTGGCTCCATCCATGTTGCCACATAGGACATGATCTCATTTTTTTTTTATGGCCGTGTGGTATTCTATAGTGTATATGTACCACATTTTAATTATCCAGTCTATCACTGATAGTCATTTAGGTTGATTCCATGTTTTTGCTATTGTGAATAGTGCTGCAATAAACATATGCATGCACAAGTCTTTATGGTATAATAGAGCTATTTATATTCCTTTGGGTATTGTATTAGTCTGTTTCATGCTATTGATAAAGACATATCTGAGACTGGGAAGAAAAAGAGATTTAATTGGACTTATAGTTCCACATGGCTAGGGAGGCCTCAGAATCATGGTGGGAGGCAAAAGGCACTTCTTACATGGCAGCGGCAAGAGAAAATGAGGAAGAAGCAAAAGTAGAAATCCCTGATAAACCCATCAGACCTTGTGAGACTTACTCACTATCATGAGAATAGCATGGGGAACACTGGCCTCCATGATTCTATTACCTCCCTCTGGGTCCCTCCCACAACATGTGGGAATACCGGGAGATATAATTCAAGTTGAGATTTGGGTGAGGACACAGCAAAACCATATCAGGTATATACCCATTAATGAGATTGTTGGATCAAATGGTAATTCTGTTTTAAGTTCTTTGAGAAATCATCACACTGCTTGCCACAATGGCTGAACTAATTTACATCTCCATCAGCATGTATAAGTGTTCTCTTTTCTTTTTTTTTTTTAAGTGTTCTCTTTTCTCTGCAACCCCTGCAGCATCTGTTATTTTTTGACTTTTTAATAATAGCCATTCTAACTAGTGCAAGATAGTATCCTTGTGGGTTTGATTTGTATTTCTCTAATGATTAGTAATGTTGAGCATCTTCTCATATGCCCTTTGACGGCATGTATGACTTCTTTTGAAAAGTGTCTCTTCATCCCACTTTTTAATGGGATTTTTTATTTTTTCCTGTTAATTTGTTCAAGTTCCTTATAGATTCTGGATATTAGACCTTTGTCAGATATATAGTTTGCAAATATTTTCTTCCATTCTGTAGGCTGTTTACTCTGTTCATAGCTGCTCTTTAGTTTAATTAGGTCCCATTTGTCAATTTTTGTTTTCGTTGCAATGGCTTTTGGCATCTTTCATCATGAAATCTTTGCTGGGGCCTATGTCCAGAATGGTATTTCCTAGGTTGTCACCCAGGGTTTTTTATAGTTTTAGATTTTGCATTTAAATCTTTAATCCATCTTGAGTTGATTTTTGTATATGGTGTAAGAAAGGGGTCCAGTTTCAGTCTTCTGCATATGGCTAGCCAGTTATCCTAGCATGATTTATTGAATAGGGAGTCCTTTCCCCATTGCTTGTTTTTGTTGATTTTGTCGAATATCAGATGATGGTAGGTGTGTGACATAGTTTCTGGGCTCTCTATTCTGTTCCATTGATTTATGTATCTATTTTTGTAGCAGTACCATGCTGTTTTGGTTACTGTAGCCTTGTAGTATAGTTTGAAATGTAAATAGTGAAATGACACTGGCTTTTTTTTTTTCTTAGGATTGCCTTGGCTATTCCAGCTCTTTTTGGGTTCAACATGAATTTTATTGATCTGCATATGTTGAAACCTGGCATCCCAGGGATAAAGCATACTTGATCGTGGTGGAGTAGCTTTCTGATGTGCTGCTAGATTTGTTTTTATAGTATTTTGTTGAGGATTTTTGCATCTATATTCATCTTTTGCCTGATGTTTTTGTATGTGTCTGTGTGTTTCTGCCAGGTTTTGGTATCAGTATGATGCTAGCCCCTTAGGATGAGTTAGGGAACAGTCCTTTCTCCTCATGTCTTGGGAACAGTTTTAGAAGGAATGGTACCAGCTCTTCTTTATATGTCTGGTAGAATTTGTCCGTGATTCCGTCTAGTCTTGGGTTTTTTATGTTGGTAGGCTTTTTGTTTTTACTGATTCAATTTTAGAACTCGTTATTGTTTGGTTCAGGGATTCAATTTCTTCCTGGTTCAATCTTGGCATATTTCCAGGAATTTATCAATTTCTTCTAGGTTTTCTAGTTTGTGTGCATAGAGGTGTTCATAGCAGTCTGTCAGGATTTTTTTTGTATTTCTGTTGGGTTAGTGTTAATGTCCCCTTTGTCACTTCTCATTGTTTTTATTTGGCTCTTCTCTTATGTTTTCTTTGTTAGTCTAGATAGCAATCTATCAGTCTTATTTATTCTTTCAAAGAATCCAACTCCTGGATTCACTTATCTTTTCTATAGTTTTTCCACATCTCAATTACCTTCAGTTCAGCTTCGATTTTGGTTATTTCTTGTCTTCTTCTAGCTTTGGGGTTGGTTTGCTCTGGCTTCTCTAGTTCTTTTAGTTGTGATGTTAGGTTGTTAAGTGAGATCTTTCTAACTTGTTGATGTGGGCATTTAGTGCTATAAATTTCCCTCTTAACACTGCTTTAGCTGTGTCCCAGATATTCTGGTACATTGTATGTTTGTTCTCATTAATTTCACAGAACTTCTTAATTTCTGCCTAATTTCATTATTTACTCAAAAGTCATTCAGGAGCAGGTTGCTTAATTCCGTTGTAATTGCATGGTTTTGAGTGATTTTTTTAAAGTCTTGATTTCTGTTTTTATTATGCTGTTTCAGAGAGTGTGTTTGGTATGATTTTGGTTCTTTTGCATTTGCTGAGGATGGTTTTATGTTTGATTGTTGGTCAATTTTAGAGTATGTGCCATATGGCGAAGAGAAGAATGTGTATTATATATATTTTATTGTTTTGGGGTAGAGAGTTCTGTAGATGTCTGTTAGGCCCATTTGGTCAAGTGTCAAGCTCAGGTCCTGAATATCTTTGTTAGTTTTCTGTCTTGATGATCTGTCTAATACTGTCAGTGGGGTGTTGATGTCTCTATTTATTGTGTGTGTAGGTTCTAAGTCTCTCCATAGGTCTCTAAGAACTTGCTTTATGAATCTCGGTCATCCTGTGTTGAGTGCATATGTAATTAGGATAATTAGGTCTTCTTGTTGAATTGAACCTTTTACCATTATGTAATGCCCTTCTTTGTCTTTTTTGACCATTGTTGTAATGCCCTTCTTGTCTTTTTGACCATTGTTGGTTTAATGTCTGTTTTGTCTGAAATTACAATGGAAATCTCTGCTTTTTTTCTGTTTTTTCTTTGCTTGGTAATTGTTTCTCCATCCCTTTACTTTGAGGCTATGGGTGTCATTGCATTTGAGATGAATCTCTTGAAGACAGCACACAGTTGGGTCTTGCTTGTTTATCCAACTTGCCATTCTGCCTTTAAATTGGGGCATTTAGCCTGTTTACATTCAAGGTTAATATTGACATGTACAGATTTGATCCCGTCATCATGTTGTTAGCTGGTTGTTATGCAGACTTAATTGTGTGGCTGCTTTGTAGTGTCAATGGCCTATATACTTAAGTGTATTTTTGTGGTAGCCAGTAATGCTCTTTCCTTTTGAAATTTAGCACTCCCTTAAAGATCTCTTGTAAAATAAGTCTAACGGTAACCAATCCCCCTAGCATTTACTTGTCTGAAAAGGATTTTATCTCTCTTTCACGTATGAAGCTTAGTTTGGCTGGATGTGAAATTCTTGGTTGGAATTTCTTTTCTTTATGAATATTAAATATAGGCCCCCAATCTCTTCTGGCTTGTAGCATTTCTGCTGAAAGGTCTGTTTTTAGCTTGATGGGATTCCCTTTGCAGGTGACCTGACCTTTCTCTCTAGCTGCCTTTAACATTTTGTCTTTAATTTTGACCTTGGAGAATCTGATGACTGTGTGTCTTGTTGATGATCATCTTGTATAGTATCTTGCAGGGGTTCTCTGCATTTCCTGAATTTGAATGTTGGCCTCTCTGCTGCGCTTGGGGACATTCTCATGGATGATATTCTCAAATATGTTTTCCAAGTTGCTTGCTTTCTCTTCCTTTCTTTCAGGGATGCCAATGAATCGTACATTTGGTCTCTTTACATAATCCCATATTTTTCAGAAATTTTCTTCGTTCTTCTTTATTATTTTTTATTTATTTTTGTCTGACTGGTTTATTTCAGAGAACTGGTCTTTGAGCTCTAAGATTCTTTCCTCAGTTTCGTTGATTCTGCTGTAAATACTTGTGATTGTATTAAGAAATTCTTGAAGTGAGTTTTTCAGTTCTATCAGATCTGTTTGATTCTTTCCTAAAATGGCCATTTCATCTTTACTGTCCTGTGTAATTTTATTGTGTTCCTTAGATTTTTTTTGGACTGGGTTTTGACTTTCTCCTGAATGTCAATGATCTTCATTCCTATCCATAATCTGAATAATATTTATGTCTGTCATTTCAGTCACTTCAGATTGGTTAAGAACAGGGGAACTAGTGTGATTATTTGGAGGTAAGAAAACACTCTGACTCTTTGAGTTGCCAGAGTTCTTGAGCTGGTTCTTTCTCATCTCTGTAGGCTGGGCTGGTGATCCTTCAATGTTTGAAGTTGCTGTCCTTCGAATGTTTTTTTTTCTTTTTATCTTCTTTGATGCCCTTGGGGGTTTGATTGTGGTAAAAGGTGGGTTCAGTCAACTGAGTTCATTTCTGGAAGATTTTAGGGAACCAAGGCCCAGGTCAGCACCCCTGGTCTGCATGTTCTAGCTTTGTTGGGCTGGTACCAGGTCCATGCCTTTGTTCTCTGGCCCTTTGAAATTAGGAACCTGCTGCACTGGAGGAGCCAAGGTGTTCTTGGTCTACTGGCCACAACACTCCAATGAGTGGTACCAGCCAAAGTGCTTCACAGGGGGTGCCAGCAGCCATGGCAGCATGGCAGAATCCATGTGCCTAGACATATTTCTATGCACGTCTACAGATGGATGAATAAAAGATAGAGAAATAGATGGCTGGCTGGCTTGTTGAAGAACAAGACTGGAATGCTTCTGTAAAAGTTGTCAGAATAAAAATAGTCACTTGTGTTTAAAAAAAACAACAACAAAAACTCTGACAAATAAAGCCAAGGAAGGCCATGAAGAGAAGGATTCACATGCATAAATACTTGGTGACAAAAACGTTGCACAAAGGCCATCACAACCTTACACAAAAAATAGTTCTGCAAGAATATTTGCCCCCCACTGCCTGTCCAAACTTGGAATGGTGTCACCCTTGTTATTGATCCTTGTAACCCAAGGAAAATTATCTCAAAACAACTATGTGATCCTCCTCATTTTTCATTTAAAAGCCTGTGTCTTCCTTTACCTCCTTGAATATGCATATAGTTTACATGGCACACACATTCCCATTGCAATGCTTTATTCCTGAATATGTATAATTTTCTTTTAGAGACTGTCTCTGTTATTTAGGTTGACACTTTTATAAAAGTGGAAACATACTACAGATAATCATGGGTATGCTATCTTTCATATTACCTGGGATCTATTCTGTCTTCTGGGATTTTGTTAATTGTTCTATATCAGGGTTCATACTTCCCATTTGAGCATGTATTCTGTTCTTTTCATTGGTTCTTAGGTTGGGTTATCTCAGAAGCAGAACCTGAGACAAGAAAGTGAGTGGAAGCAGTTTATTTGAGAGAAAGTCCCAGGAAGCACTGGTAGGTGAGTGGAAAAGTAAGGAAG
Organism: Hylobates moloch; assembly: GCF_009828535.3. Classification (NCBI taxonomy): domain Eukaryota; kingdom Metazoa; phylum Chordata; class Mammalia; order Primates; family Hylobatidae; genus Hylobates; species Hylobates moloch. The sequence continues at coordinate 36,082,214 of NW_026652281.1, forward strand.
GGAAGGAAAGAAAGCTAGTAAAGTGTGTGCCAGTAAAAGGTTACTTTTGTGGGCCATAGGAGCAGCTCAATCCCACCAAGGAACTCTGGGAGGCAGTGCAGAACACATATCAGAGTTACTGCAATTGAGAGTGGAGAAATTGGATATTTATCCCACCTGTTGTCAGTCATTGGTTGAGCATTGCTGGCAGGAGGCATTAACTTCCCAGCACCTTCTGCCTGCCCCACAAGAGGCCAAATGGGCTCTGCTGATCAAAAGAACCCTCAGAGGCTGGGTGTGGTGGCTCATGCCTGTAATTCCAGCACTTTGAGAGACCAAGGCAGGCGGATCACTCAAGTTCAGGAGTTCAAGACCAGCCTGGCCAACATGGTGAAACCCTATATGTACTAAAAATACAAAAAATTAGCTGGATATAGTGGCACGTGCCTGTAGTCCTAGCTACTTGGGAGGCTGAGGCAGGAGAATCACTTGAATCTGGGAGGTGGAGGTTGCAGTGAACCAAGATCATGCCATCTGCACTCCAGGCTGGGTGAGAGAGCGAGACTCTGTCTCAAAAACAAAACAAAACAAAAAAACCCTCAGCTGTAGGTGGTTGCATTTGGAAGCTCAAAAACCAGATATAGGAATTGTGAATGCTGAGGTGGTGTGGGCAGGGCCCCAACAGTGTTGGTATTATTCGGGGGTTTTGGATTGTTTTCCCAATTCAGTCTGGAACGCTGGAGCCTTCTATACTTTTCAGAGCATCAGAGCCATTGCTCACTTCTCTATTTATCCCTTTTCCTCCAGCATTCATTCCTATCATTTCTCAGTCAGAAGATGAGAGAGATACGCATACACACTCAGTACATATATTCTGTTTTGATTTGGAGGCTTTGGTAAGAATCTTCCAGATTTTGTTGACTGTCTTATACTGTTTCTGGGGCCAGCAGAAATAAAGGTAGCAGCTTAGCCTTCCTGTGTAACTGGTTTCTCTGTTCTGTTCTAGAAATTGGTGCTCCTCCCAAGCCCTTCCTGCCAGTCACCTCTCACAGTTTTTAAAGTTATCATATGATGATTTAAAAGTGTGTCCACAAATTCTTTGACATTCTTCCTCCAAAGGGCAGAGGCTAATTCCCCTCCTCCTGAGTGTGGGCTGGACTTGATGATTCTTCTTAACTAAATTATTTATAGAGATGAGGTCTTGCTATGTTGGCCAGGTTGGTCATGAACTCCTGGCCTCAAACAATCCTCCTGCCCTGGCCTTCCAAAGTGCTGGGATTACAGGTGTGAGCCACCGTGCGTGGCCTTGATGATTCTCTTCTAATGAATAAAATACAGTGTAAGTAAGGGTATGTGACTAGGAGATCAAAAGCATCCCAATTCCCCCCAGCTTGCACTCTTGGATCACTGACTCTGAGGGAAGCCAACTGCCCTATTGTGAAGCTACTCACCAGCTCTGCAGTGAGATCCACAAGATGATTCTGTGAGCAGTTATGAGGAATGAAAGCCTCCAGAAAACAGCCACATGAGACAGTTAGGAAGAGGACCCTCTGGCACCTGCCAAGTCTCTAGACGGCAAAACCTGAGCCAGAATCACCCAGCTAAGCTTCTCTCAGGTTCTTGGCTCATGAAAACTGTGAAAAGAAATGTTTGTTCTTTTAAGCCATTGAGTTTTGGGGTGGTAATTGGTAAGTGGCAGTAGATAACTATTAATAATAAAATTGTATTAGATTTTTCCATCTCCTAGTTTGGTTCTTTTTGATTAATTTAAGGCTGACTTAAAAAAAAATATATATATATATAAATATATATATATCTTTATATTTTTTTTAAAGACGGAGTCGTGCTCTTTCTCCCGGGCTGGACTGCAGTAGCGCTATCTCGGCTCACTGCAAGCTCTGCCTCCCGAGTTCGTGCCATTCTCCTGCCTCAGCCTCCCGAGTAGCTGGGATTACAGACGCCTGCCACCGCGCCCGGCTAATTTTTTGTATTTTTAGTAGAGACTTGGTTTCACTGTGTTAGCCAAGATGGTCTCGATCTCCTGACCTCGTGATCCGTCCGCCTCGGCCTCCCAAAGTGCTGCGATTACAGGCATGAGCCACCACGCGCAGCAAAAATATTGTTTGCTCTCCTTTTAAAATGTGTAGTTTTTCACCATATTAAACAAGAACTTTGATACTCTTTGCCTCGAATATGGCATAGTGTTAAACTTTGCTTTTCTCTTTCTCTCTGTCTTCTTTCTTTCTCTTTCTTTCCTTTCTTTCTTTCTTTCTTTCTTTCTTTCTTTCTTTCTTTCTTTCTTTCTTTCTTCTTTTTCTCTCTTTCTTTCTCTCTCTCTCTCTTTCCTTCCTTCCTTCTTCCTTCCTTCCTTGCTTGCTTGCTTGCTTGCCTTCTCTCTCTCTCTCTTTCTTTCTTTTTCTTTTTCTTTCTTTCCTTCTTTCCTCGCTCTGTCACCCAGGCTGGAGTGCAGTGGTGCAATCTCGGCTCACTGCGAGCTCCGCCTCCCAGGTTCACGCCATTCTCCTGCCTCAGCCTCCCTAGTACCTGGGACTACAGGCGCCCACCACCACGCCCGGCTAATTTTTTGTTTTTTTAGTAGAGACGGGGTTTCACCGTGTTAGCCAGGATGGTCTCGATCTCCTGACCTCGTGATCCTCCTGCCTCGACTTTCAAAGTGCTGGGATTACAGGCGTGAGCCACCGCGCTTGGCCTAACCTTTGCTTTTCACTCTCTTTTTTTTGAAACAGGGTCTTGCTCTGTCACCCAGGCTGGAGTGCAATAATGCATCCTCAGTTCACTGCAACCTTCGCCTCCTGGCCTCAAGCATTCCTCCCATTTCAGCCTCTTGAGTAGCTGGGACTTCAAGTGCATACCACCACGGCTAGCTAACTTTTGTTTTTTTTTTTTTTTTTTTAATATAGAGATGGGGTTTTGCCAGGCTGGTCGTGAACTCCCGGACTCAAGTGATCGATCTGCCTTGGTCTCCCAAAGTGCTAGGATTATAGGTGACAGCTACTGCACTTGGCCATTCCTTTTTATTATACGTAGTCATTGGAGATCTGGGGCAACTTTCGTCATTTTATTTCTGTGACAACAGTGAAGAGGTAATTTATTCAGTGTGTCCTTCCCCCTCACATTTTACCTATAAAGAGAACAATGTGGAAAGGTTAATGCTCCTAATTCATAGAGACACTAACAAGTTCTAGACAAAAGAAGCTTTAATGTAGCCTCCAAAAACCTCTTCAACTTTTGTGGTTTTTTTCTCACCTACTTCTAACAATCCTCTTGGTTTCTCTGGATTCTTAATAACTTCAGTCACTGACACCACTACTTTTCTCTCTTTCTGGTTCATACTGATTAGAAGTGGCTGTTCCTCTGCATCACCAGGTTCATAACCTCAATTTTCTCTGTTTGAAATCTCTTAAGAAATATTTTTTCCTATAAATTTCACATCTGCATTTTATTTTTAGAAATATTGCATGAAGGACACAGAACAAAGGACAGAATCTGATGAGTGGGGAGATTATGACCTCGTGAAGTTAAAGCAGAGTCTCTTAACCTAGAAACTAGAGAAAGCAGGTATTCCCTTTGAAGCAACTCTTACACCTCCATTTTGTAATAATTTAAATCACTTTAAAATAAAAAAATTATGTTGAAATATAAGCATGGGAGAACAGAGTTCCAAGACATACTTGATGATTTGAAAAAAAAAAACTCTGGTAAAAATACACCCTTCAAAATGTAGAGTACAAAATAGTACATATTCTATGATAAAAGTCATGTAAAAAGGATGGGTATACATGGATATAGATTTGGAACTAAAGAAATGTAAATAGTTATTTTATTTAGGCCTAGACACCACAGGTACACTTTTTGAAACCATAAAAGCAAAACCTTTCTGGAAGGAAGATATATAACTACATATGCTTGGGTGGATTTCTGTAAACATACTGCAATGAAGAATTTTTAAAACTAAATTGGGGCCAGGTGCGGTGACTCACACCTGTAATCCCAGCACTTTGGGAGGCTGAGGCGGGTGGATCACTTGAGGCCAGGTGTTTGAGACCAGCCTGGCCAACATGGTGAAACCCCATCTCTATTAAAAATACAAAAATTAGCTGGGTGTGGTGGTGCACACCTGTAATTCCAGCTACTTGGGAGGCTGAGGCAGAGAATCACTTGAACCTGGGAGGTGGAGGTTGCAGTGAGCCGAGATCATGCCACTGCACTCGAGTCTGGGCAACAGAGCAAAACTCAGCCTCAAAAAAAAAAAAAAAAAAAAAGGTAAATTGGGCGGGGGTTATGAAGGAGAGAGAAAGAGAGCATTCTTTCCTTCTCGCTGAAGTGGGTTTGTGAGATAAGACTTCACTTGTATCTGTTTTAAAACTTTTCTATGCTTCTTTTCCTCTCCCACTTGGCCCCATTTTGCTGTGGTCTGTTTTTCTTCTCCTCTCTTGATAGAAAATCTCCAAATTACTGTATGACTGATTATTTTGCCTGAACAAAAATAATGTTAATAAAACTTCCAAAAACTGAAGTATGATAAGTTTCAATTTAAAAATCAGACCAACAAGGTTGTGTCTCAAGAGCTGAGCATGCTGTCACTTTTGGCTTCTAAGAAAAAACCAACAGCCTGCCTCAGTCTTCTACGGGTGTTTTCAGCCCTCTGAGTGTGGAAATAACCTAAGGGAGGGAGCAAAGGCCATACAATTGGAAGAAATAAATAGGCCTGCTTATTAGGTCTCCCTATAAAACTATTTATGATCTGTTATGCCTCATCTATTAAAGAACATAAAAAGCACCACAGGTCACATTACAGATGTGCATGTGGTTAACTTTAAAAATGCGGCTGTCTCCAGAAGGAATTTCGTTTGAAGAAGGGCCAGTTGCAGTGTAATGTCAAACTGTTTCCATCTGCCCTGTGGACTGCTGAACACTGATCTTTTATGTCAGGGTCAGCAAGGCCGTTTTCTTCCCTGGGCAAAAAAAAAAAGAGGGCAGTGGAGGTATACATCAGGCCAGAGGTGGCAAATCTCTACAGAGAGGACTCTGGCTATGAGATGATGGCTGGGTAGAGGTGACCTTGCGGAAGGCCAGGTGGGTGTGTTCAGGAATCTGGGTACACTGTAACAGATGGGAAGTCCTGGCTGGGATGCATCTGTAACGGCAAGCTTGTAAAGTAGTATATAGCCCTGCTGTGGCAGTGAATCCCTGGCTTGGCATCTTTGGGAGAGCTGAGGTCTGCTATCTTTTTATAAATGAACCGCAGCTCAGGGTGTGCGTGGTGGCTCCCACCTGTAATCCCAGCACTTTGGGAGGCCAAGTCGGGCAGATCAAGAGGTCAGGAGTTTGAGACCAGCCTGGCCAACATGGTGAAACCCAGTCTCTACTAAAAATACAAAAATTAGCTGGGCGTGGTGGTGGACACCTGTAGTCCCAGCTACTTGGGAGGCTGAGGCCAGAGAATCGCTTGAACCTGGGAGGCAGAGGTTGCAGTGAGCTGAGATCGCGCCACTGATTCCAGCCTGGATGATGACTGAGACTCCATCTGGAAAAAAAAAAAAAAAAAGAAAAAAAAGAACTGCAGCTCAGTTTCTTATGTTCCATTTCATCCTGTGACCTGACCTCACGCTATATGGGTCAAAATAGATGTCTTTGAAATGCATGTGGTTTCCCTAAGTGATTTTAGTGTCAAAACTTCTGGAATTTGCTTAAAACATAAATCCACATCCCTTTTCACCTTCCAGTCTTCATTTTTCATTTTTTCCTTGTAAGTATCAGTATCTATATTTTTTTATTTATATCTTTTTTTCTTAGCTTTAAATCTAGGCTTTGTGATCCTTACCTTATTATCACAGATTTCTTCTCTATTTCTTATCTCAAATGTCTTCCTGCTTTATTGTCTGTGGCCATACTCTCTACCTTTTCTGAAAGATTCTCTAGAGATTCTACACTAGGTCAGATTTTTGCTATTGGCAGGACAGACTTCATCCCTGCACTCACATGTGGCAGAAGAGACTAGCTGTTTTTCATATGTCAGCTCAAAAGATGAGGGATTTGAGGGTAAGACCATTGTAAGTGGCTTTCATTTTCTTTGTACTCTAAAAATTCTTTACAAATGTTCAATAATAAACTTTTATTACTTTAATTTACAATTTTAAAAGATGAGATATATATCACGAATAGCCTTGGCTTCCTTTCATAAACCACTATGGCTCTATTATTTTATCCAAATCCGTTTTGAAGTTTTATATTTTAATCTTTTAACTTATGAGTTCAAGAGCATTGTAAATTGCCACTCATGATGAAGTAGTGATGTCTTTGATTTATTAAAGACAAATATCTAAGTTTGTCATTTTAGAGAACTGTCCTTCTTTAGTCAAACATTGAATATTAGTCATGATTCTCATAAAACTTGCAAATGAATATAAAACATCTAAGTGCTATTCTTCTTTATTTTTTGTGTCTCTGTGGTAAGTAGTAAAATGATTTATAGCAAAGCCACTAATGTCCATTTAGCAGATGTTTGCTGGGTATGGCTACACCAGAGGCTGGCTGTCCTTGTTAAGAGCATGTGACCTGGAGTCAGTGTGAGCTGGGTTTGTGTCCTCACTTATCACTTCTTACGTCACCTTTTTTTTTGCATGGAGGGGTTGAGAAACGGGTGTGTGGCAGCAGGAGGAGAGAGCAAGGGGGCAAATGGAAGGGAGGTAGCAAAAGAGAGGATGGAGGTGGGGGAGAAGCGAGTGGGAGGAACCAAGAGGATGAAGTAAGGAAGCAGGTGGGAGGAGAAAGAGGAAAGCAAGAGAGGATGGGAAGGTGGTGAGAAGTGAGGGATGGGACCAGGGGAAGAGTGAGAGGCGAGGCCAGGAGGAAAAAGTGAGGGGGCAGGTCCTTGTCATCTGAAACCAATTTTTCACCATTCTGAGCCTTTTTTTTCTGACTTGCAAAATAGGGACGATAATAGCACCTACCTCATAAGATTAATCATATAACTGTTATGATGATTATGTAATATAATCTACAAAATCCAAAGTGGAGGAAACACTACAAGATGACTTTCAGTTTCTTCAATAAATAAACTGTAAAGAAAATAAAGATGTTTTGCTCTGGAGGAGGGGAAGAGAGAAAGAGGACGGCAGAGAGAGCCAGCCTAAGCACATAGTACATTTAACACTACATTAATTTAAAGTTTTAGCTATTTATACTATGTGCTGTCCAAATTAACTATACAACAGTTTACCGAAATCAAATAAATGTTCATGACATTCTACTAAGTGTACTTCTAGGTCGTCCTGTCATTCAATGAATGTTATGCTGTCCCCGCCAGGCCATTTGGGGTTACAGTGAAAGATAATGACAAACCTCACTCTTGGTCCTGGCTTTGATGATTATTAGATGTGACATCTTGAACAAATAATTGCTCCAGTTCTACATTTACTCAGTTATAAAAGTCGGATGAATATAATACCTGCCTCACAAGGCTATTGTGAAGATTCATTACACCATTAGGTGTAATGCTTAGCACCGTACCTAACACTCAAAAAGTATTCAATAAATAAATGCTGCTTCCCATTATTGTTATCACAATAATCCACATTTCCCCTGCCCTCAATAAGCTTATTGTCTGACAGGGGAGATAAGACACATCTGACATGTCCTCAGAGAACTATAGCTCAAGGCCCAAGGTGAGGAATGGTGCAAGCTACATACAGGTGTTGTGGGAACACAGGAGAGAGTGGAGGGGTTTGAATAGAGGGGACCAAAGTCGGGAGGTTCGTGTCCAGACCAGCGACATTTTTTAAAGAGCCACTCCTCTGACTGTAGGAGCTGCAATCTCTGGGTTTTGAGTTCTCTCTTCAGAGAACTGCAGGGTAAACTGCTGTGAATGCAGACTGGACATCCCCTGAGATGCCACCACCCCTGCGCTTAGTGTGTCTTCCTGCCTAATGCATTCAAGTTACTGCCATGCAGCAGGCAGTTGATGGAAGCCTGGGAGGAGTAGGGCACTCTGGCTGAGCTGAAGGGGACAGATAAATAAATCTCACCTAAACATTGAGAGAGCGCAAGCACTAGGGTAAAGGGGGATTAAGAATTCCTCTGCAGAGGGGTTCAGGGACCTCACTGGGAGGAGGAACTTGAAGCTGCATGGGAACTTTTCTAAGGTACCTGATTCTCTTTGCCGTCCTGTCTACGGTGCTCAGGGCACCAAGGCCAAGAGGTAGTGATGTGAGTAGGAGGAGCCCTGGATTTGATTCAAAGGATCGATGTGAGTCCTAACTTCACTACTTACAGAGCGGCCTTGGGCAAGTTGCATAACCACACTTGACTGCAATTTCCTCAACCATAAAACAGGTTTAATAATACCTGCCCTGAGTATCTCATGGGAGTATTGTGAGGATTGAGTGAGTCAATGTATATGAAACATGAGTTATTATTGCCAGTGACTTCGGTGTCTTTGTCCTTGGCTTTGGATATGCTTTGAGTGTCTTAAAATGAATTAATCACTCAAGTAAGTGTTTCTGCGACTAGCCTTGACCAGGACAGATAAATAGGAAACCTGTTTCTTTAAAGGTCATTTACATTTAGGTATGCTTCAAACATTTTCTTCATTTATTTCTCCCCTCAGGGAAATCCCTGTTCTTTGCATGATAGAATACTTACTCATCTTTTTATAATTCAACATAAACACTGTAATCACTTTAAAGTCACTGGTAGGAAAAGCAGACTCCATCATTTGCTATAAAAGGTAAAAGATGACCTTGTCTGAAATATAGGATGTAATTATTTCAGATTCTGAAAAAAACTGTTCTTTGAATAAACCATGACTTTCCTTTGCATGTTTCCTTTTAAGAAAACTGCAAGCTCTAGCAAGAAAGATACCACAAAAATAGAAACGCCAATCTCTAAAGATCCCAAGACTCTTTCAAAATAATAAATGATTAATTTTTTTCAATCTTCCTTAATATGATTAATCTTATTTTAGAGATGAGGCAAGGGAAGCCAACAGAAGTTATGGGACCTGCCCAAGGTTATAAGCAGCCAAGCCTGGCATAGAAGCTTGGCTTCTATGATTTGGAGCTCAGCACTTCTTCTAATGAAAGGGTCTCAGTTTAGTACAATTACTGAGTATGAAAAACGTCATATGCACTGTGGGAGACATCATCTAAGAGCCCATAATCTACTAGGGACCACCTCCCCAAAAAAAGTGTAAAGCAAACAGCAGTGAATACTATAATTAGATGTCAAGATGTCATAAAAGAAGAGGAGGGGAAGAGATTAATTATGACTCAGGCAGAAGGGAAGTCTGCGTATATTTTTACAGAGGAGGTGGGATTTGAGCTGAGGCTTTGGGAATGGGTTGGACATGTATAAGAAAAGATGGGAAGTGGGACCAAAGGGATGTCATCCCGGGTAGAGTGCTGGTTTGCATCAACAACTAGGGATTGGAAAGCAAAGGAAACACTCTTACAAAACAGCAAGTAGAACTGGGTTGTTCACAGAATAGAGATCAGATTGCCAAGGATTTTAAATTGTAAATTGAAGAGGTTGGATTTTGTTAGCCATGATAAGCCATTACTGGCTTCTGGGTAGGGAAGACATGAGATAACTGTTCTAATACAAAATACCAATACAATACAAAAAAGACCCATACTCTGCTCCCAAAGTAACCCGTGCTTATGAATATGCCAAGAAGTGTTAGGGGTAGTAGGAGTAGGATGCTTTGGAGGCACAGACTAGGGGTATCCAAATCAGGGAAGGCTTCCTGGAGGAGGTTTTTACTCTAGCTAAGTCTGGAAAATGAATAGAGATTGGTTAGGTGAGTAGGGCACAGAAGTGCATTCTAGGAAATGACACTTGAAAGGTAAGAACTAGCATGAGAGGTTCAGGGAACAATCAGCTCCATGTGACAGGTCACAGCTGTGTGCAGTAGTGGGTGGAGGAAAAAGGATAGGAGATGAAGCCAGAAAGGTCAGTGAGCCTAGAGCATGAGAAGTTGTATGTGCTAGCTAAGAGAATAAACTTCAACCTGAGAGCTTGTAAAGGGTTTCTAAGTAGCAGAGGGACTCTGTTAGACAGGTTAAGTTTTGTTAAAATAGTTCTATTTCTAGTAAGAGCTTGACCTAGGTCAGTGGCAGGCCATGAGACTAGAAAAAAACTTAATTTGGATGGAGATTTCAGACTAACGCAGAGTGGAATTAAAAATCAAGACAAAGTCAGTGTGGTTTTGTTGCACTCAGGGTGTCTGGCCTGAGGGTATGTGACGTTTATGATTTAATGCTGATAAAAGATATGAGAGATGATGGTGTTTCTATGTCCTCAAATTATTCTACTTCTGAGCATCACTTAAAACAGTTGCCACCTCCTTAAAATTTTTCTCCTCTCTTGATCGTGTGATACCATAAGCTTCCTGTTCTGTTGACTTTTTTTTTCTTTTCTTTTTTTTTTTAAAAAGAAGGTCTCACTACTTAGTCACCCAGGCTGGAGTGCAGTGGTACAATCATGGCTCACTGCAGCCTTGACCTCCCAGGCTCAAGTGATCCTCCCACCTCAACCTCCCCACCTCAGCCTCTTGAATACCTGGGACTACAGTTGTGCACTACCACTCCTGGCTAGTTTTTAAAGTTTTTTTTATAGAGACGGGGTCTCCCTATGTTGCCCAGGCTACTGTCAAACTCCTGGGTTCAAGTGATCTTCCTGCCTTGGCCTCCCAAAGTGCTGGAATTACAGGCATAAGCCACCATGCCTGGCCTGGTGGCGCCTTTTTAATTTCATTTGCTGCCTCTTTGTCCTCTACCTAACTTCCAAATATTGGAGTTCCATCACAGGGCCTCTTCTCTTCTCTAGCTATCCAATCTCTGCAGGTAAGCTCATCCAATCTCCCAGTTTAAGCATTTTATATATATATATATACACACACACATATATATATTCCCTGATGATCCCCATATCTACAGTTCTGACCACTCCTTAGAGTTCCTGACTCATGTATCTAAATGTGTACTTGATGTTTCCATTCGGATGTCACACAGACATTTCAGATTTTATGAGTATAAAATTACACTTTTTATTTTTCTGCTTCATCTTGTTTCTTTTATCCTCAGTTAAATGTTATCACCATCCACCCCGTTGCTCAAGCAAGATCATCCATGATGCCTTCCTTTGCTTCACCCAATCCATTAGCAAGTATAGACCATTCTACTCTTTTTTTTTTTTTTTGAGATGGAGTTTTGCTCTGTTGCCCAGGGTGGAGTGAAGTGACGTGATCTCGGCTCGCTGCAACCTCTGCCTCCCAGGTTTAAGCAATTCTCCTGCTTCTGCCTCCCAAGTATCTGGGATTGGGATTACAGGTGCCTGCTACCACACCCAGCTAATTTTTGTATTTTTAGTAGAGACGGGGTTTCACCATGATGGTCAGGCTGGTCTTCAGCTCCTGACCTCAGGTGATCCACCCGCCTCGGCCTCCTAAAGTGCTAGGAGTACAGGCATGAGCCACTGCGCCCGGCCCCATTCTGCTTTTAAAATACACCCCAACCTGCCCATTCCTTTTCCTCACCTCTGTTAATGTCACGGTACAAGCCTCCATCTTCTGTGGCCTGGACTCCTGCTTTGCATGTGTACCCAGGCTTCACTAAGAAGCATGTAGCATAACATTCCCATTATGGCCTGCAAGTCTGCGTTGTCTGCCCATTCCTACAAGTTCAAACCCATCTTGCTTTACTCTCCTCCTTGCTCACCCCCTTTCAAATCTTTTTTTCAGTTTCTCTAATATGTGCACATTCTTGATTGAGTTCCCTGGAAATGGTTTAGGGGCAAGGTAGGGGGTGATCTGGAAGGAGTGAGGGCATGAGAATAGTGGAAAGAAAAGGAAAAGACCAAAACAAGTGCATTTTTTGAGACTGCTGTTTTGGGCAATAAGGCTCTATTCTGCTGAGATCTCCCAAAATGTATACAGAATGCCTTCCAGAGATGTGAACCTAAAGGACAGGAGACTGGGACATTGTCTACCAGCTCCTGTCCCTGACAATTGAGGGTTGCCTGAGGGTCATTAGCACAAGCTGCCCTGTGGCACTATCAGAGAAAGTAGAAAGAAGCTCAGAAGCTTGAGGTGGGTGGCTGTCAGCTGGAGGTGAGTCTGGGCTTTCAGGGAATTATTCATCACAGCTGTGATTGAAAACAGGCAGGCTGAGGGGCTACTCTGAGAGGCTGCTCCAAGCTTTTTTTTGTGTTAGTAGCTTCTTACATGCTGTTCCCTTGGCCTCCATGGACTTCTCTTCCTCCCAACTCTGTGAGTAGCTGGAGTCCTTCCATCCTTTAGATCTCAGCTTAAATATCATTTCCTCAGAGACACCTTCCCTGTTCTGCCACTCTAAATTATATCTCTGTTGGTGGTCTCCGTCATAGTACCTTCAGGGCATCTGCCAGGATTTATGATTATATATTTTCGTGTTACATGTTATGTTTGTCGTCCACATGAGTCTGTAACTCTCTCTTTTGTTCATCTCTGAACATCCAGTGCCAGGCATTATATCTGGCAAATAGTAGGTCCACAATTAATGAATGAAAGAGAAAAAGCTATAAGCCTAAATATGTAGCCCAGAAATGTGTCTCAGGTCCATCTTTTGGCAGCACAGGCAGGGGGCCTTGTTCTCCATCAAGCCTGCCTAGCTGTTGAGAGAGCTCAGGTTTTGTGAGCAATAACTGGGACAATAGTGGGAGAAGTTTTAGTAGACCATATCAGCAAGGAAGGATTTGACAAGTGTTTGTGGAGCTTTCACTGTGGGTCAGACCCTGTCTAGGTGAAGGGGATAGAAAAAGTGTGAAGACCCAGTACTATTCTCATAGAGTGGTCATGGGAATCAAAGAAACTTACAAGTGGCAAAGTGATTGGAAGACTGTAAAGCACTAGGCAATGTGAGGCCTTTTGATGGTGAAAGGTTGGGCTAGGCCGGGCATAGTGGCTCATGCCTGTAATCCCAGCCACTCAGGAAGGTGAGGCAGGAGACTCGCTGGAACCTAGGAGGCAGAGGTTACAGTGAGCCAAGATTGAGCCACTGCACTCCTTGGGCAACAAGAGTGAAACTCTGTCTCAAAAAAAAAAAAAAAAAGCTTGGGCTACATAGTTCTAAGGAGCCTTCTGGCTTTTAATCCAAGGCATTTGTTATCAAGTGGGGCAGGGAGGATGAGTGTGTTGAGATCTGAGGGAGATTCTTGAACTATTTAAACGAAGGGGGTGCTTGAAAATAGTTTTGCTCACAGCTCTCAAGAGCTGCCCAGCACTTTGGACGATGGTTTCAGATATAGAGCGCAGCTGTGCAGTTCCCAAGCCGGGGAAGACATTGGTTCTGTGCCGCTTTCTCTATGGTAAGTGAGTAGCTAGGTAGGATTAAGTCTGATACGCTTTCTTTACACTAAACTTTCAGCTCATAACTGGATACATTTTTCTTTGTAGTAATAGCTAAAAATGAATGGTAACATTGAATAAAATTTGGTGTAATTTATCTCTAAACTTGCAACTCAAAAAATAAATTTTTACATTAAATATGTTCTGTGGTAGCATCTGCTTTAACTACAGTATCTACTAATGCAGAATCTGAGTGTTAGAAAGACCCTAAGAAATAAATTTATTCATTGCCCCATGTCTCTGAGTCTCCTAAACTGCTGCTCAGTGTAGACTCTCCATTCATGTCTAAGTGTTCAGAACTTCCCAGGAATTCAGAGATAACATTCTGAAAGCATTGGCATGTCCCCAAGGGATAGTGGAATGAGTAAGGCCTGGGAATTGGGAAACTTTCTTTCCAGTTCCACTCAGCCACTACCTGCTGTGCAGACACAGGGACAAATGCCTCTGGTCTCAGTTTCTCTACTTGTAAAGTGTTACTTGACTTTTCAGATTTAATTGTTCATGGAAGACACAGAGAGACCGTACAGTACATTTATTAAGAGCTTGATTCCTGGAGCCAGACTGTCTGGATTCAAGTCTGTGCTTGAGAGAGTGTTGGCCTAGAAGATATAGAAGCCCTAAACACACATGGATGCTGAAATAAATACGTGTGGCTTAAAATATTTGAATGAAAATAATAGTAATTTTGACTATTGTATTAACAGTAGTGTCAAGTATTGGCATAAGTTGTATTGGATTATAACAATAGTGTTAGGGTAGTATTAGTAGCACCCTGGGGTCCCATAAAAATCTAAGCTTCTGTTTCTTTGGGAAACTGACTTATTTTTCCTTTTAAATAAAGAGGAAAGGGTCCTCCCCAAGATTTTTTTTTCCTTGTAGTCCTAATTATTTTGCAGCATTGGAAAAACAAAACCAGTGTTTAATTTTTTAGTGTTTTAAGTATATTCTCTTTCTTCTGAAGTGGTACAATCATTAACAAAATGTTCTCAGTTAGATCCTCCTGCAACCTTCACTAGATATGCCACCAGTGAAAAAGATTTATCTAAATAGAAACTTTCAAAAAATTTAAATCAGTAAGAAATTAAATTCAAACTAATTTCAAAGATGATTCCTATATAAGTGTTTTGAACTTAGGCCTCCAAAAAAGAAACGTGGTAGGGAGGAGAGTGATAGCAAACCCCCTCCTCTTCGCCATGTAGGGGAGGAAAAACATCTTTATCTCCCACTTCCTAGGTTCGTGGCTGAAGTCTCTTTTACCTAAGACAGACTAACAGAGAAAATTAGACACATTAGTTAATGTAGGTTTTACATGACATGAGTCTTTATAAGGAAATGAAAACCCAAAGAAACAGTTTTATATATATCTATATCTATATCTATATCTATATCTATATCTATATCTATATATCTTAGGTTTAATGAAGAGTGGACAGTCGTGGAGTAATATGATTGGGCAAAACAGTATGATCTGATGGTAAAAAACCAAGGGAAACTTAGCAAGTCCTGTTTGTTCAGATTCTTCTCTGTGACGTTTTGTGTTCGGAGATAAGGATGCTCCTTTCTTCTGGATATAGTGAGGGCATCTCTAAAGTGAGGATCTTAAGAACTGCTTCAGAATAAGGTCAGAAAATCTCCCCTAGGTTTTATGAACAGCTACAGGAGAAAAGGGTGGGAGAAGTTCAGAGAGACTTTACTGCTTCTGTTTTATCTCAAATGCCAAGGTGCCATATTTGGGGGTAGCATGTCCTCAACCCCATTACTCATTTCCCACAAACTGGGAAATTTTGAGTTGACTGTAAGGAAATATCGAGTTCTCACCGAGAGGCTCAGTCATGAAAAAGGAGGTACTGTAATTTTGTTTGCTTCCATACAGCATATAAAAAATGATCTGGAAAACTTTCTTTGGAGACAGGTTTGTGAGCCTAAGCACACAGCTTCAGGTTGCCCCTGCTCCTTTCATTCTTGCTTACTGGGCACAGCCCTGTCTGCAGCAGTCCCTGAATGTGGCCTAAAAGGCAAAAAAGTACTACACCCCAGTGGGCTTTCTCATCCCTGTACAATTATGTATATAGGCCATCTCCAGCCTCATTCACCCTCTCCCAGCATTTCTGCTTTCTGGTTTCAGTTCACCTCCTAGGGTCCTCGACAAATCAGTTTCCATCTTTGCAGCCACAGACTCTTGCCCAGAAAGTTGTAGTGTGCCTTTGTGTACTGTCTGTTCAGTTTCAGGGGCCATCCATTTGAAGATATGCTGGAGTTCTGCTTCTTTCCTACTTTTCTCCACATCTTGCAGACAGAAGTGTGTCGAGGATGACTCCTCCACCCTCCCCAACACTCCCAATCTTATAAGTTGGGTTGGAAAGAGCTGTTTTCCCCACGCAGGGAACTCTGTCGGTCATCCCGATTTCTTTGGTTGTCTGGAGAAAAAATGCAAAACACTGCATCCACCCTTTCCTGTTTCTCTTCCAGGCAGCAGCTGGTGGGTGCAGTGACCCCAGCCTCAGAGCTGCTTTGGGCAGCTTCTGACCTCTTCTCGATACATAGGGCTCCATCAGTTCTGTTGTGAGCTGCATGTTGCAGAATTCTCATCTCTCCTATTTGGAGAGAAGGATTTAAATGTTTGAAGAAAGGTTATAAAGCATTCCTGTTTCCTAGTGACACAGCATTCAACCACATTCAACTCCTGCTAGTTTTGGGAGAGGCAGCTCTTACAGAGTAGAGCTCTAAGAAGAATACTGTGTTTTGTAGACACGGATTGCCTCCCTGGAGATTCAAGGGAATGCCTTAGGCCATAATAGCCTGGAGGCCAAGAAGAAATTTCTGCCCTGGAATAACAATTGATCTTTGAGTTCTGATTTTGACTGGGTTGTTCCCCCTTCTACTCTACTGCCCTCCACTGCCTCCCCATCCCCTAATCCAGAACAGACACTCCGGTAGCATGGATAGCCGGGGAAAGAGACTGCCAATGAGCAGTGACAGGGGGTCTAAAGTTGAGTCCATTTGCCCATTTTGGGGGTATAAATTGTGGACCAGTTGCAAGAATGTGTAACAGAATACACATTTGGGATTTGTGGTCACTGAGATAATGATAGCTGATACTTTATAATGTTTTCCATGTAACAGACACTGTATGAAGTACTTCACTTATAGAAACTATTTTATCACTATAATAAATCTTTGAAGTGCTTCCTCTTACTTTCCTTTCTTTTCTCTTCTTTTCTTTGGAGACAGGGTCTCCCTCTGTTGCCCAGGCAAGTGCAGTGGCAGGGTCATAGCTCACTGCAGCCTTGAACTCATGGGCTCAAGTGGCCCGCCTGCTTCAGCCTCCTGAGTAGCTGAGACTACAAGTGTGCACTACCATGCCAAGATAATTTTATTTTATTCTATTTTTTTTTTGGTGAAGATGGCATCTTGCTATGTTACCCAGGCTGGTCTTAAACTCCTGGCCTCAGGCAATCATCCTGTCTCAGCCTCCCCAGCAGTTAGGACTACAGGTGTACACCACCATGACTGGCTAATTTTTATTTTATTTTATTTTTTGTAGAGACAGGGTCTATGTTGCCCAGGCTGGTCTCAAACTTCTGGCCTTAAGCCATCCTCTGGCCTTGGCCTCCTGAAGTATTGGGATTACAGGTGGGGAGCCACTCTATCTGGCTGAGGTGGTTGATTTTATTATTATCCTCCCTTTATAGTTGAGGAGACTAAAACTTGGAGAGGTTAAGCAACTCGTGTAAGAGCACACAATTAGTAAGTTACTTGAGTACAGTTCAAATCCTGCTCTGGTGTCTGCAGTTTTAATCACAGCCCTATACTCTGACCTTTCCAGGAGATTATTAGTTTAACGATCTCTAAGGTTCCCAATCTTTGTTTTATGGGTTAGAGACACAAGAAGTTTGGAGACATAGGAGGCTACTCCTAGTGTTATGCAGGGCTGTTGACGAAAAGAACCCATTGCGTAGAAGAGTTGAGACGAATTATAATTTTGATCTGAAAATGAAATGAAATAAAATAAAATAGAAGAAAACCAGAAAATATTGACTAGGGAAGGAAAATGAAAAGAAGAGAAAAAGGGGAAGGATAGTGAAACTACATTTATTCATTTAGTTACTAAATGAGTGTCTCTTACATGCCAGGCAACGTGTTAAGCCTTGTGCTAGACGCTGGAAACTAACGGCTTACAAAAAAAGAAGACACGGTTTTGCCTCTGGGGAACTTTTACAGGTTGAACATCCCTAATCTGAGAATCCAAAATCCAAAATGCTTCCGTATCTGAAATTTTTAAAGCACCAACATGAGCCACAAGTAGAAAATGTCACACCTGACCTCATGTGATGGGTCATACTCAAAACACAGTCAAAACTTTGCGTCATGTACAAAATTACTTAAAATATTGTAGAAAATTACCTTCAGGTTACATGTATAAGGTGCATGTGAAACATAAATGAATTTTCTTTAGACTTGGGTCCCATCTCTAAGATATCTCATTATATATATGGAAATGTTCCAAAATCCCAAAATCCCTGAAATCTGAAACCCTTCTGGTCCTAAGCATTACAGATAGGAGATACTTAACCTGTAGTTTACGGGGGAGGGGGAGGGGTGAGTGACCTTCATCAAATAGCCTCATACATAAATTTCAAATTATAACCCTTATTTAGTGCTATGAAGGAAAATTCATGGGGCTTAAAATAGCATAATAGGGGCCTGACCTAGTCTGCCTCCTGGTTAAGACGTGTAGGACAGAGATTTGATGAATTGCCTCTCTTAGGGGAAAGTGAAGTTGATTCTGATATTCTTGAGTGAATAAAACTTGTAGACAAGGTAGTCATCTTAGTGTTTCATTAGAAAAAGTTTGACAAGGAACCACAATGGGCATGATTTTTGCCTTTAAACTCTCCTCTCCTTCCCCTACTTTTTCAAATTTTAACCTATTTCTTCTGGTCCAGTGTCCCTTTCTCTACACTGTACCTCCTAAGCCACTGTCATTTCCTCATCAGTAACAGTTTTTCATTGGACAATTGTCTACTGAAGGGTTAATTTGTCAACAAGTCCACTCTCATGCCTCAGCTTGGCAAAAACATTTGGGAACCAGTTGTCTAACCTAAATTTCCCTCCATCCTGCTGTGTACCCCTAGAAGGTTTATCTGAACCAAAAGGCTGCAATATTCTTCATTGTTTGTTATACTCATTCTCTGAGTCTCATTTTATTTTATTTTATTTTTTGAGACAGGGTCTCACTCTGCTGCCCAGGCTGGAGTGCCATCACCTTCCTGGGCTCGACCTTCCCAGGCTCAGGTGATTCTCCCACCTCAGATTCCTGAGTAGCTGGGGCTGCAGGTAAATGCCACCATGCCGAACTTTTTTTTTTTTTTTTAGGAGAAGAATTTTTGCCATGTTGCCTTGGCTGGTTTCAAAGTCCTAGGCTTAAGTGATCCACCCACCTCGGCTTCCCAAAATGCTAGGATAACAGGTGTGAGCCACCAGTCCTGGCTCTGTCTCTAGATTGAAGACTATTTTGGCATTATTTTTTTCACCACATATGCAATGTATAATTTGTTATATAGAAAAATGCATAAAGTAAATCCCATTTCTTTTATTCTCCCTTCACTCCACGATGGGAAAGATTGAAACACTCAGAATTCTAAGATAATGATAAAACAAGTAATTGTACAGCAGTCTAGAATATCTTATGTCATAGTTAATACTGACTTTGTATGTTATGGGTAATATTGCTTTTCAAACTGACATTTTTGAAGGTCAAAAAAATCTGATTAGCTTACAGTGCTTTAGCCATTAGGAGTTATATTTAGTTGAAAATTAGGAGAATGGTTGTTATTTTTACCACTAATACGCTACAACTGCTCTTTGCCAAGGATGTTCTTCATGTGGACATGGAGTGATGCCCAAAATGTTAGGTCATTGCCTCTTGACAGAGGCTTCTTGTGCCTAGATTTCAAAATTTACAGCCTCTGTGCAAGTCAGTAGACAGCAGGGTAAAAACACACATACTTGAAACATATTGCCATGTTCTCCCTTCCCATTAAAACTACTGTCCACGGGCCAGGTGTGGTGGCTCATCATGCCTGTCATCCCAACACTTTGGTATGCTGAGGCAGGAAGATTGCTTGAGCCCAGGAGTTTGAGACCAGCCTGGGCAATATAGTAAGATCTTGTCTCTACAAAAAATTTAAAAATTAGCCAGGTGTGGTAGCATGCGCCTGTAGTCCCAGCTACTCAGGAGGCTGAGGTGGGAGGATTGCTTGAGCTCAGGAGGTGGAGGCTGCAGTGAGCTGAAATTGTTCTATAGCACTCCAGCCCGGGCCACAGAGCGAGACCCTGTCCCAAGAAAACAATACAAAACAAAACAAACTACTGCCCACAACCAGGGCATAAAAACAGACACCAGAAGTCAAGAGACAGTATTTACTATTTCCTTGTAGGGCATACCAGAGATTTTGGCAAGATGCCCTGAGAGAAAGGACCTCAGCATCTCAGGGAGTTGAGCCCAGCTGCCTCCTCAGGCTGCATAATTTTTAAAAGGCTGTGTCTCCCTCATTTCTGAGAATGTTTCCTAGCCTGAGGTGGGCTGCAAGATTCTAGAAGCTTCTGCTCTAGGCACTTGAAAGGGACCCCAGGTAACTACCCTGACACCTTTCGACCTGAGCTTTCACTTCCAGGTGACTGCCTCAGCCTGCTTGTCCTGCCTCCTAGGAATAGGTTTGTAGGAATTTCATTACTGAGAGAGGTCAAGTGGAAACTATTGCTCAGAGAGAAAATTGTACTTCCCAAATGGTATAAGTCAAAGTGAGTAGCGTGCATTTTGTCATTCATTCAGGCAGTATCAGTTGAGCAGCATTATTTGACAGTCCTGGGCTGGGGCTGGGGTGTACAGTGGTGAGCAAATAGCCCTGGGCCGTCTCCTAGTGGAGCATGCTGTCTACTAGGGGAGAGAGAGACTGGTAAAAATGACTACACAAATAAGTGATTACAACTGTGAGAAGTGCTGAGTAAAGCAAGGTAGGAAGCCAGGAGAGTGCAGGTGAGCGTGGCAGGTTCCTGGTGAGCTGAGCCCTGTAGGGCATTGCCCTTTTTGTCTGTTGCACTTGGCTGTCTCCTGCCTGTGGCCTTATGGTCTGCTCTGAAACACAGACACCTAGTGCGGCAGGGCTTTCATGGGGAGTAACCCATTTACAGTATAGTGTCTTTGTTCAGCCCTTGGTGGTTTGTCCCTGGGTGGCCTCTGGTATCTGTGGAATCAGAGTCTGGGCTCTCAAAATAAGAGGGGTGTTCTTCTGAGTCTTTCTCTGCAACATTTAAATTATTTAGATAAGGCATTTGACTAGGAGGTATAACTAAGAGTCACTACACTTTACAAAGCATTTTAACCACATGATTTCAGCTTGTTCTCATGCCAGCCCCACAAAGTAGGTTTTTGTTAATCATTCCCAATTTGCAAAGTGAATAAGTAGGCAAGATTGGTGTTTCAGCTTTTCATTCCCTTGCTTTGCTTATCGTAACACTTAATACACTTTATTGTCATGACTTGTTTAATTGTGCACTTCACCCATGGGATTGTAAACTTTACAAAGGCAGCTATAATCACTGCTACATCCCCAGCGTCCAGGAAGTGCCAGTACATAGCAATAATTATTTGTTAAAATAAATAAATAAGCGAATGAATACATTGTGCCTAAGAAAATCTGTGTTATGATAGAAGAAAAAGACACTGAATTAATTTTCCAGTGAGATGTAACTGAACAAGACTACGGAATTCAAGGCCACAGTAAATGTAAGGGCCAACCCAACTTTTCACATGCCTGAACTGAAAATTTGTAAAAGACACGTGAAAACACATAACACTTATCTTAAGCCTCTGCCACAATATTACTACCTCTACCTCTGACTCATCAGCCCTGGTGCCAAAAGGCACAATAAGAACCCTCTCTCCCCCTTCAATTTCCTGCTCTGCCTCATGTCAAGATAATCTCCAAGCAGGGTTCCTTTGCACGTTGAAGCTGCAACCAGAAGTCCTGAATGGCTGCGTTAGAAGCCTGATGTCATCAGGACAGGGGTAAAATGGGACTGGCTTTAGCACCTGGACCCCAAACTTTCCCTACCCAGAAGTTTCCCTTCTCTGTTCTCTACCAACCTCTTCCCCACTTTCCATACCCACTTGCTGTGTGCAATCCAACGCTCTGCTTGTCAGTAGTGCTCTTGCTCTTGATTCTTCACTGGCACGGGAAAGACATCCAGACCAGAAGAATCTAGCAAACAGGAAGACCTCAGGAATCATTTGGTTCTATTAATACTATCTAGACTGGGGGAAGGGTGTTTCCCAGTTTCACACTGAATCGGGTGTTTACTGTTCTAGGCCTTTGCTGCTGGACCCAGAAAAGATTGTAACTTGAGAGCCAGACCTGCACCACGGTAAGCCTGTGACCCCCAGCTGTTATACCACCAACTCTGTTGTCACTATTCTGGGGTGTTGAGTTTCCTGCCCTAACAACTGTTAAAAGAATTTCACTTGAGTAAATAATGTGCAACTATTTTATAGTGGCTTAGGCATATAGGATTTTGGGTGATGGCTGGATATTGTGTACTCAATAGCATGTTCAAACACAGTGAGATTAGTGCTCCAGGTCTCTCTCAGACCACTCCCACAACATTATTTTTATTTGAATGGAAGCTTTGTCTGGATAAGGCCAACAATGCAGAGATCCATGCAAGTTTTTCTAAGTCATTAGTGGTTCCATTTCAAATAATGACTACTAAGGGGGGAAAGCTGGGGTCATCAAGGAAGAGGTCTTGAATGTATTAGTACTTCAAAGGGAGAAAGAGTAAAACATGAGTATTTTAAGTTTATATTCTCCAGATTACCCACTATAAAAAATTGACTCTCACTGGAAGCAATGAAAGTGTCATAAGAGTATTTATAAATAAAATTGTGAATGGATCAGGAGTCAGGAAAGTGGTTGCTGGTCTCACTTCTGCCTCTTAACTACTTGTGTAACTGTAGTTGAGCTGCCATTTCTCTCTTGTAAACCTCATTCTCCTCATTTGCAAAACGATGGGGCTGGATTGGGTAATCTCTACAGTGCCCTTCGCAGCAATTAAATTCTCTGGTTTTATGAAGTATTGTAAATATCTAAAGGAAACCAGTACAATCTGTTGTTTTCAGTGAAGTTGGCTTCTAAGCTGTCACCAAGAAGGAACTTTTTAAGCCACAAACCAGTAAGTGGCATTTCAGTGAAACACTTTGTAACTGAATATAAATCACATTTAAAAAATCAAACCATACTGAAGTCTATCTGGGAATGTTTAACCGCATTGATTATTTCAACATGACTTGAAAAAAATGTAATTAATGATAATATTCAAAAGAGAGATAACTCTAGTAGTATTACTGTACTATAAAGAAAATACAAAACAATACAATCTCTGGTTATTATTGTGGGATTCATTTTTTTTAATGTCATTTCAAAACATATGTAGTTGGGAAAAGAATGCCTGCTTCAAACCTTGCTAGAAGGCAATTTGTATGTTAGGAAGTACTGTCTCTGAGAGCTCAGAAAGCAAGGACTCTTCTATAATTTTATACAAGGATGACATCATTATGATATGAGTCTAGATATTTTTTTAGAAGTTAAGCCCCACAGGACAAAGCCTTGGTTTGGATGAGTAATGTGAAACACATCACAGGGCAATTTGCTAGTGATGCAGGATTCTTCTTGGTCATTCTGCCAGCTGGAGACCCCTGGCTGGTGACAACCCTGCCCAGGTGGATGGCGGCACGTTAACAGCCCTCTCAGCTCTGTTGCCCTGCTCTTGCCTGTGGCTCTGAGACTTGCTCAGCCCCACCACTGTTACAGCCTTCTTTGTACCCATGTTTGGTGGGTCGCGAGCTCTTGTCCTTTGTCTAAGAAGAAGGACAATATGCTGATAATTGAAGTGTGAGGAGGCAGAGAATAATTTTATTGAGTGAGAAAACAGCTCTCAGTGGAGAGGGGTTGTGAGGGTGGTCAACTACCTGGAGTCAGGTGGTTTTTCTCCCCTAGTGTGGCTGAGTCCAGGGCTTTTATGGGCTCAGAATAGGGGTGTGCATGTTGATTGGTTTGTGAGTATGCAAAAAAAGGTTAAAACAAAGACACCACTCAAAGGTGGACATGACAGTGTAAAAAACCAATTAGGGAAGGGTAGGTATCTGTAAAATAGGTGAAGGGTGGGGATCAATCAGAGGAAAGCACACCAAACAGGAAGACAGCTTCTCAACCCAGTTGGCGGATTTGACTTGTAGCTTGGCTTTCAGGATTTAAAATGTTTTCGGCTTGGAGGTGGGGTTTCACTGGAGATCTGCCCCTATCTGCCTAGGCATTTGTGTGCCTCCTCCCTCTATCACTAGGTACATGATGTTATATTGTTAGAAAAAAGGTAAGTACGTTCGGTGTTCTCTATTGTTGGTGACCAAAGGTTACTTCAGTAAACTATCTTCTGAGGTTAGCAGATAAACTTCAGATGAACAAACAACAAATCAATATTTGTTTCTACAACATATTAATCACAGAGTAAGACTCCCCACAAATTTCAATCTTCTTATTTCATCTGCGGCTGAAAATGCTTTCTCAAGACATGGATTCTATGAACTGAAAGGGTGATTATAATAGTGCTCCACTGCAATGTTTCTTGTTCATTAGCTATGCTTGTGCCCAGAATAAAACTGTGGAGCCTGAGTTCAGGAGCCCTGGCCTCCTACATGGGAGCTGAGTGATGAAATTTCCTGGCAGGATGCAGTACACTTACGAGGCATTCTGGGAGAAGAGTGCTTAGGTGAATTCAGAGCTAAAGGGAGAAAGAATTTTGTCTTGCCATCTACTTTAAATAATTCCCCCATGAGACAAGAGTCAAGGTAGGTTCCAAAGAGAAAAAATGATCAGAAAGGTGATAAAGTCATTCCATGCAAGCATTTAGAAGACAAGAATGGCATAACCTATTTTCTTTGAAACTCCCAAACACCACACCTGCACATAGAGGGATCATGACTAGGTAGACTTGAAATTCTTTGGGTAAAAATGTGACTATGGCTTGAATGTCCCCTCCAAAACTCATGCTGAAATTTAACTGCCAATATAACAGTATTGGGAGGTGGGGCTTTTAAGAGGTTATTAGGTCACTAGGGTTCTGCCTTTATGAATGGATTAATATTGTTATCATGGGAGTGGGTTAGTTTTCATAGGAGTGTGCTTGCGATAAAAAGGTAAGTTTGACCACAGATTTTTCTCTGTCTCTTGCACTCATTTGCTCTTTTACTCTTAGGCCGTGAGATAACTCACCAGCTGACAGTGCCATGTTCTTGGACTTCCCAGTCTCCAGAACCATGAGCCAAATAAACTTCCATCATTTATAAATTGCCCAGTCTGTGGTATTCTGTTATAGCAAAGGAAAACAGACTAGACAAATACTATCTTAGGCATATTTGATTTTTTCAGTGTTCTCCAGAATTCCTAGTATTTAGTAAGCCCTTACTAAATACATGTTCAAATAACGAATATTGTGTTGCCATTGATGTTCTCAGACTGATTAGTTTTAATTTACTTAAATTTAAGTAAATGGTGTCATCTGTATACCTGTGTGAAAGGATAGCTTTTTGAGCAACACTGTGTTTATAAATCACCTCAAGGTGCCTTTATGTTTCTCAATTTCTACTCCTTTAATTAAATGATTTGGTAAGAAAACCTTGTTTCCTGTCCTTTTTACAGTGCTACATCTCTCAGAAGTTTTATGTAGGTAAATGTAGTAGCTCTCTGGGTGCTAACCTACTGCTCTTTCCTTGCCACTGAAAGTAGCATGCTGATAAATATTGTCTGTAGCCCAGCAGTGAGCATAAAAATTTTCTGAGGGTCTTGCTAAAATATAAATTTCTAAAAACACTCCAGAGATGATCACTTACTAGGTCTAGATTGGGGCTCAGAAACCTCATTCACAACAAGCACTCTAGGTGATTCCGATGTAGGTGTGCTTCAGCTGGTATTGCCACAGCAATATTGTGTCATGACGTCCCCCTCACCCCCCAAATCTCAGTGGCAGAAAATAAGCATCTTCTTCTCACTCACCCACATGGAGATAAAGTTTAGTTCAGTTTATCTAGCCTGAACTTGGCTTTCAGGTATTCGTTGGGTCCAAATCTGTTCCACGTGTCTCTCATCCTCCCTGAACCAGCATCTGTTTGAGGAAAGTTCTTCTCACTGAGAAAAACAGTGTGTGAGATGGCAAACCTGACCCTCACGCACATGCTGAGTCTTCACTGAAACTTGTCCACTAACATCCCACTGGCCCAAAAGTGTCCCATGGCCAAGGTTAACATCAAGGAAGAAGAAATGTATTTGTTTCATAGAATTCTGATAGGGGAAGTAAATATTTTCTGAACAATAATCCACTATAAACTAGTATAAAAATTTTTACTTTAAAAAGCATTAGAGTCTCTTGAACCATCCAGAGGAGGTGAATGCAAGGTCAACTTTTTTATTTAGTTAGTAATGCAATAAACGATTTATGAGTAACTACCAAATGCCAGACAGACAGATAATTAGTTATTGCCTGTCTGTAAAGAGTCCAGTCCAGAGACAGATGAGTAAATAGATAATTACAAGCAATGATACCATATAACAGAAGTGACAGAGTTATTTTTGAAAATCTAAAACAGACCAGGAAAGCAAAAAATAATGTTTGTTCTCTGTAAGCCAGAAATTATAAAGAATCCTTAAAATATGGGAGACACATGGAATCATATTGTAAGATGAAATCAAGTCCTGGGGAACTCACTGAAGAAGATTGCTGCAAGTGATAAAAGTGGTTCCCGGAATGTTCCAGACCACAGGTTGTAGACATGAGGGCAGCAGGAAGCCTGGGATGTCTGCAGCCTGGCAACCAGCAAAATGTCTCAGCAGTGACTTTCATTGGCTCAGATTGGGGCACTCATCCAATGCCTAGACCATTCTGTGACGTGGATTGGCCTGATGTGGATCACAGACCCACTCCTGAAGGGAAGAGGTAAGGTGGTGAGCCACATGAACAAACAGTGTAGGAGGCGATTTCCCAAGGGAAAATCAAGGTTCTGGCAAAAGGACAGATGTCCTCCACCCTGGAATACTATACAGATTTAAAAATATTTATTTATACCTATTTGGAAATACCTTCAAGGTAGTTGCTGGGTAAAATTTTCAAATGCAGGATATTTTATACAGAACATTTATGTGATTCAGTCATATATTTTTGTATGTACAGGAATATATCTGAAAAGGCATATAAACATAATAGAAGGCTTACACATCAAACTCCTAGCAATAGTCAGTACTTACCTTGGGGAGGGGACTGCAGTTGGGGATGAGGTATTATAGAAAGTGACTTTGAGTTTACTTATATTATTTGGGGCTGAATGTCTTTCTCCTTACTGGAACTCCCAAGACAATACAGTCCTGGAATAAGAGATCGGCAGTGGGGATAAACAGCAGATGATAGTTTTGAGAGGATGCAGGCTTTGTTGACCTATGGAATGTTAGGACAGGCGGGATGTGTGGGAGAGGGAGTAGTTAAGGTGACTCCCAGGTGTCTAGATAGGCAATTATGTGGTGCCACTCACTAAGAGAGGGGGAACAGGAAAAAGTTAAGTTTATGGATGAAGGTTTTGAGATTGTCTGAAGACATGTTAGTTTTGAGGGTATTGTGGGGCATCCAGGTAAAGACATCCAACAGAAAATCTGGGGTCTGTACTGACGTCAGACTTTTCTCTGCCCAGAAAAATCTTTCAATGTTTCATTAAACATTTTAAAAAGAGGGCGGGTGCAGTGGCTCATGCCTGTAATCCCTGCACTTTGGGAGGCAGAGGCAGGCGGATCACTTGAGGTCAGGAGTTCAAGACCAGCCTGGCCAACATGGTGAAACCCTGTCTCTACTAAAAATACAAAAATTAGTCAGGCATAGTGATACATGCCTGTAGTCCCAACTATTCGGAAGGCTGAGGCAGGAGAATCGCTTGAACCTGGGAGGTAAAGGTTGAAGTGAGCTGAGATTGCACCACTGCACTCCAGAGCAAAGACTCTGTCTCAAAAACCAACAAACAACAACAACAAAAAAACCTCAAACATTTAAAAAAGAAACCAATCCACAGAAAACAGAATATGTAGTGCTTAGTTACTTACCAAAGGAGAGGCAGCCCAGCAGGGCTAGTTTTTTCCTGGGGTCTCGGACTTCAACTCACCAGACTTTCTCTGATAAATACTATTCTCTTGTTTCATTTGCCAGGATGACATTAATGGTGTAATTTGCTATAAAGACAGAGGCTGAGAAATTTACTCCTGGGGAGTTAAAAACAGAAGGTGCACAAAGACGTGTGTGAGACATAAATTGCCTTGCATGTAAAGGGCTCTCTTGGCAGAGGATTGCTGGGGGAGAGATACAGTCCTCACAGCCTGAACCTCAACTCTCAAAACTCCTCACTTCAGCCCTCTCAACTCTCAAAACTCCTCACTTCAGCACCCATTTCTTCCAACTGCTTATACAACTTTCTCTTTTTCTGCTTCAACGCTCAGAGTTTTCAGCGGCATTGACAAACAGTAAGAATCAGGACTAATGGCCATAAACCTTGATGGCAATGACATTCTGATTCCCCTGGGAACCAAGTTCTGCACCTGGCACTTCAGTGCAAGAAGCAAAGAAGTACAAAGGAGCCTTTCACTCCGGATTCTTTTTCCCCATTTTGAAAAAGGGACGCCTGGGATGAGGGGAACCTTCCTCTCCCACAACAAAAGCTGAAAACTTAAACCCACCTTGTGCCTAGCCACCAGCCTTTCTGGAAAATCTTCCCCTGCTTGTCTCTTTATGTTTCACAGCTATTGGAACTGGGTTGTTCAAATAAGTACCTGACCTTGTTTGTCAGATGAGAAACAGAAAATGCTGACACTGAATTCTTTCATTTGCTTCTGCTGCTAACAGAGCAGTAATACAGAATCTCAGACACTTCAGCGGCTTTGGCCAGGCTGGGAGTATAGAATAATGAATGCATAAAGCTCCTTGACAGGAACCTTCTCTCCCCTCCCAACACTGCATTCTGTGCTGAAAAGGAGGGAGGGAGGCCATTAGCAAGGAGTAAGCGCAAAATGAAGTGGTTTGGAGCCATGCTGAGGATAAAGGCCAATTTCAGCCAATGCTGTTTGACCTGCTGGTACTGTTTTTTGCTTTTTTTTTTTTTGTCGGAGTCCTGCTGTTACTTTTGTCACAGGAAGAAAATGAGTCTCATAAAAACATAGGTTTTGTCTTATTCATCTCCAGGACTTAGCACAGAACCTAGACTAATGAAGGTAGACTTTAAAGAGATTATGGGAGAGCATGTTTTGCATTTGAAAGGTAAATAGCTTTTATTTTCAATTTGCAGAAAGGGAACATAGGTTTGGAGATGTGAAGAGACTTGTTCGAAATACAAAGCTAGTAAATAGAGGTATCTTTGCAGGTAAGCAACAGAAAACAACTCTGGCATATTTAGCCAAAAAGGTCATTAATTGGAGAGATATTGGGATACAGAGAGCATGGGAATCTAGAAACCTAAATCAGAAAAGGGACAGGTGTTAAGATAGATACAAGCATAGAGTATTGGATAGATACAGATACAACCATCCCATCTAGCAGTCAATTCACGCCAAAGTTTTTCCCCATTCTTGCTATCGTTCTGCTCAAGATGGTAGAAGTGCTGGGAGAAATTATGGGATGGACTGAGCTCATTTCCACTTTGGAGAAGGGTGGGAAAGACATGGTTTCCAAGACTTAAGAGTTTCATCGAGTCTACATACAGTGGGACAAAAAAGATTGTTCCCCCAAAGGAAAATGAGTTGCTGTTAGAAACAGGGAATGGGTACAGAGTACCCCCAAAATTCAAGTGTTCACCCCAGAAAGCTAGAGTTCAAGTCATGTAGATTTGATGCCAAAGTTTGCATCCTTTCACTATGCCAGCATGGTTGTATGCAGTGGTTCTCAACCAGTGTTAATTTTGTCCCTCTACCCCCAGGGACATTTGACAATGTCTGGAGGTATATTTGGTTGTTACAACTGGGAGGAGGTGCTACTGGCATCTAGCGGATAGAGGCCAGAGACGATGCCAAAAATCGTAGAATGCACAGGACAGCCCCACAAAAAAAATTATCCAGCCCAAAATATCAACAGTGCCAAAGTTGAGCAACTCTGGTATAAACAAAGACAGGGGATTGAGGTAATAAACTATAGGTTTTAGAAAATTCAGTAATTCAATTTGGTAGAAGTATCAATTACATATAGAAAAACAAAAGAGAAAAAACTAAAAATAAAGCTTTAAATCAGATTTTGTGGGGCCTTGAATGCCAGCCTATATTGTCTAGACTGCACTTAATGGACTGGATGCCTCTTAGCCTAAAATTATATCTTCATTCACTGGGCCTGGCAGGTCTCCATGTTTATTCTGAAGTTTATTTCTAGAAGATCTTTGGAGCACATGATCAAATGACATGAGACAGCTAATGACAAGGCCCTTATTGTCCCCAGCCTGTGCGAAGAGTCAGGATCGTTCCCAAAAGTTTTGCTTCTCTATGCTTCTTATATCTCTCAAGCATATGATATTTGAAAAGTGATGGCTTCTTAGAGCGCATGCTCCTGCTAAAGAGATTAACACTATTTTCACATCCTTTCAAATCATACAGCCACCAAATAATCTTTATTCTTTCCAGGATACCCTGTTTTAAAAATTAACATATTTCACTGATTCACATTTTTTTTCACATCTCTGAAATCAGGAGGTACTTATGACCAATAATGTGCCCTAGTTTTATTGGTAGCACTTACAAATGTTTTATATAAAATAATGGCACTTTTGATCAATGGAACTTTAAATTCAATGAAATATATTTGTTTTCTTTCATCGTCATTGGTTAAATTTTATTCACACTCATTTAAAAGAACTGGCTGTTGGCATTGTATGTGGGTATTAGTGTTGAACTCTTGCAGAGTGCTAAGGAACATACAGAATATCATGACGGAACTGGCCCCTCTCTGTCATCATTATTTTATAATTAGAATTACAGCTCTCGTGTTGAACAGAAGAGGTTTTGTAACTATGCAACCATCTCCCCAGTGGGAACATCCAGGGCCTGCCGCCAATGAAATGTTTCGTCTGTGTTTCAAAGCTTTCAAAGAGTATGTGAAAGAAACATTCATTCAGGTCGAATTGCCTTGGCATATGCTTTTGGGCTGTTCTTATTTTATACAGACTTCTTGGTCCATCATTAGATAATTTTATTTGTACAAAGGAAATGGAATAAAATTTACTTCTACATCCTTTCTCTATTTCTCATCTTTATCTTCCAACAGGGCTTCCTCCTTTCCTTTTTCTTCACCATATATCAGTAAGATTAATATGTAATGAGATTCACCCTCCTGCAATGTATCCGCCTAAGAAACAAAGACGTAAGTAAGACTAAAGAAGGAGAGTGAAGAGATGAATAGAGGTGAAGCTTAAGCTACTGTGGATTTCCAGGAAATATTTATGAGCTAATTTAAATACTAATGAACTGGTAGTCTGACAGCAGAGGGAAGACACAAGAGCATAGAATCTCAGCTGGGCTGCGGGTTGTCTTATATCTACACAAGCTGTACAGTAGAACAGCCACATTTTCAGCCTCCTGCTGAACAGACATTTCAAAATGCTGTTTGGCAAAAAATTGACATTTTCCCACTGATTTCAATTTTTTATTTCTATCAGAGTACTTACTAATCTATTTGAATCCCATATTGAAGAAGATATATAGGGTCTGAATATAAAAACCACTTCACCCAACCCTTTTCTTTGAATGGCTACTGTACTGGAACGACTCTTTAAATTTTCTTTTTCTGTCCCCTTTAAGAATCCACCAAATACCCTTTCTTGCAAGTTCCTATGCAGCAGCTTGAACAGTGTCTCAAGAGTGTAGTAAGAGGTAATTTATCTGAAAATGCCTCCTGTCCCAACCTGACTGCAGAAAAATACATCAGTTGCCTATGGGTTAGACAAGATAAAAACACTTGCTATTATAATAAAACAAATTTAACTTCCAAAGAGCTTTTTACATATATTGCCTTAAGCACGACAATCTGCTGACTTGATTCAAAGTAAACAACTGGCTTTTGTGGTTCTAAGTCATATTTCAAAGTTCCCCACACAGATTTGTTGTTACGGCTTATTCAGTTGAGATTTTTTTTTTTTTTTTTTTGCATTTTTCCTATCATAAAGAAGCTAATAAGGTAAAGACAAAAGTTGGGTGAGCAACCCAGAGAGTCTCTGGAAAAGTAGTCATTTTTAGAATTGAGGAGCCTTAGGTCCCAAAAGTTAAAAAGCAGAAGCTAGGGTCACATCATCTAGAAACCCTGCACACATGCTCTTATGTGCCCCAGGGATGTGGTGGCTGGGGCTCAAATGAGGCCAGTGAGATGCTTACCTCAGGCGCAAAATATAAGGTGGTACTAAAAAACCTAAGAATCAAGATAATACCAATTTTATGCAATATTTTAAAAAATTAAAATTAATGCAAAGTTGGATAGTGTGATGTCTCCATGTCTGTTCTTTTTACTCAGATTGCTTTGGCAGTTCGGGGTCTTTTGTTTTTCTATATTAATGTTAGGATTTGTTTTTCTATTTCTGTGAAAATATCATTGGAATTTTGATAGGGATTGTATTGAATCTGTTGATTGCTTTGGGCAATATGGACATTTTAACAATGTTAATTCTTTTAATCTAAGAACATGAGATATCTTTCATTTATTTGTGTCTTTTTCTCTTTCTTTCAAAATGTTTTATAGTTTTCAGCATACAGATCTTTCACTTCCTTGGCTGAATTTGTTCCTAAATATTTTTTTTTTTGTAGCTATTGTAAATAAGATTCTTTCCTGATTTTTTTTTCAGATTCTTCATTGTCAGTGTATAGAAATGTTACTGATTTTTGTATGCTGATTTTTCATTTTGCAACTTTACTGAATAGATAATTCTGAAAGGAAACTTACAAGTAGCCAACAGGTATATGAAAAAAAGGTCAACATTACTAATCATCAGAGAAATTTAAATTAAAAACACAATGAGATATCATCTCACACTTGTTAGTATGGCTTTTCTCAGAAAGACAAAATGGAACTCTTGCACGCTGTTGGTGGGAATGTAAATTAGTACAGCCATTACAGAGAACAGTATGGAGGTTAATCAAAAACTTAAAAATAGAACTACCATATGATCCAGCAATCTCACTACTGGATATGCATCCATAGGAAATGAAATCAGTATCTCAACGAGATATATGCACTTTCATGTTCATTGCAGCATTATTCACAATAGCCAAGAAATGGAATCAACTGCAGTGTCCATCAACAGATGAATGGATCAAAAAATTATAGTATTCATTGGGTGCAGTGGCTCACACATATAATTCCAACACTTTAGGAGGCTGAGCCAAGAAGGATCCCTCGAGGCCAGGAGTCTGAGACCAGTCTGGGCAACAGAGCAAGACTCCATCTCTACAAACAGTTTTTTTTTTTTTTTTTTTTGAGACGGAGTCTCGCTCTGTCGCCCAGGCTGGAGTGCAGTGACGCAATCTCGGCTCACTGCAAGCTCCGCCTCCCGGGTTCACGCCATTATCCTGCCTCAGCCTCTCCAAGTAGCTGGGACTACAGGCGCCCGCCACCAGGCCTGGCTAATTTTTTTTTGGTATTTTTAGTAGAGACGGGGTTTCACCGTGGTCTCGATATCCTGAGCTCGTGATCTGCCCACCTCGGCCTCCCAAAGTGCTAGGATTACAAGCGTGAGCCACCACGCCCTGCCAACAGTTTTTTTTTTTTAAATTAGCTGGGCATGGTGGCACGTGCCTCTAGTCCTAGATACTCAGGAGCCTGAGGCAGGAGGATCCCTTGAGCCCAGGAGTTTGAGGATGCAGTGAGCTATTATCACAACACTGCACTCCAGCCTGGGCAACAGAGCGAGACTCTGTCTCCAAAAAAGAAAAAGGAAAAAAAGAAAATGTCGTACATAGTGAAATTCTATTCAGCCTTGAAAATAGAAAGAAATGCCGATATTTGTGACAACATGAATGAACCTAGAGGACATTAAATAAAACAAGCCAGGCACAGAAAGACACATATTGCATGATCTCACTTATGTGTGGAATCTTAGAAAGTTGAACTAATAGAAATAGAGAATAGGAAGGTAATTGCCAGGGATAGGGGAGATATTGGTCAAAGGATACAAAATTTCAGTTAGATAAGAGGGTTAATTTCAAGAGTTCTATTGTACTACATAGTGACTACAGTAAATAATAATGTATTATATTCTTGAAAATGATTAAAAGTAGATTTTAAGTGTCCTTACCACAAAAAAGAGATAAGTATATGAAGTAATACATATATTAATTAGCTCAATTTAGCCATTCCACAACGTATACATATTTTCAAACGACGTGTTGTGTACTGTAAATATATAAAGTTTTTGTTGGTCAATGAAAAACATAAATACTTTTAAAGTTTCTGTTCTTTAACCTATCTAGGAATTTATATTTTATAGTGATCATCAGAAATGCAGTATATCACGAATGCAATGAGCCTAAGTGCTCATCACTGTAGTATTTTCAAGAGCAAAAACAGACACATCTTAAGTATTCAAAATTAGGGGAAGCAATAACTAAATCATAGTTCAGCCATATGGTGAAATTTTGCCATCATTCGTACAGTAGAAAGGCTAATGGAATAAGGTACATCACTTAGGATAGCAAACCAAGGGGTTCAAATAATAATGATACTTATTATCTCACATAATAAGAATTTGGGAGGTAGGAAAAAAGGCAGAGTTAGTTATTCTGGCAAAGACTGATTTTTGTCATCTAATGTTTATTCTCATTTTTTCTCAGAAAGAGAACGCTGACTTTTTGATGGGCACATGGCCACCCTCAAAATGACTTTTCCCAGCATCTATAAATACTAAATACAGGTCAATGTGATATAAACAAAAATGTCATACAACTTCCAAAAACTGTCATTAAAATGAGGGAGTGGGGAGTGCATTCCCCCTGCTGTTGACTGGAATTCAGATGTGGTATCTGGAGAGTAGCCTGAGAATGGCAGGGAA
Source organism: Hylobates moloch (assembly GCF_009828535.3). Lineage (NCBI taxonomy): Eukaryota > Metazoa > Chordata > Mammalia > Primates > Hylobatidae > Hylobates > Hylobates moloch. The sequence goes on from NW_026652281.1 coordinate 36,116,749, forward strand.
ATAAGAGGAAAGGTACAGGATCTCTAACATAAAGGAGGATTGCATTTCTTCTGGAAAGCTTAGACTGCTTTTACATGAGAGGGAAATAAACTGCTATTAAACCACTGTTATTTTGGGTTTTTTGACACACACATCTGAACCTTAAAAAATGCAAAATATTCATGATGGATAAAATAGCAACTTTTTTTCTTTCTTTTTTTTTTTTAGATGGAGTTTTACTCTTGTCATCTAGGCTGGAGTGCAGTGGTGTGATCTTGGCTCACTATAACCTCTGCCTCCCAGGTTCAAGAGATTCTCCTGCCTCAGCCTCCCAAGTAGCTGGGGTTATAGGCATGTGCCACCATGCCTGGCTAATTTTGTGTTTTTAGTAGAGATGGGGCTTCACCATGTTGGTCAGGCTGGTCTCAAACCGCTGATCTCGAGTGATCCACTGGCCTTTGCCTCCCAAAGTGTTGAGATTACAGGAGTGAGCTACAATGCCCAGTCAAAATAGCAAAATTGTGAATAAAAATTAGATCCAACAGTGCCATGTCACACCATATGAGAACCTCAGACAAAAGGGAAAATGTGCACTCCTATAAACGTATTTCCATGTCTTTTTAGTGTTTTTTTCCCCAGAGGTAGATTATGAATGTATTATTGATAAGTTTGCTTCCATTAAAGCCAGGAAAGTAAAATTATTTTTAAAAATTCTGTATGGGATATAAGTAAACTGCTTACACTTAAAATAATTTGAGTTTCCATATACCAACTTCTCAATTTTTCCATATCTTATCAACAACTTGAATGTTCTGGTCAGTGTTGCAGGAAGTCAGGGACCCCGAACGGAGGGACCGGCTGGAGCCACGGCAGAGGAACTGAAATTGTGAAGATTTCATGGACATCGACCAGTTCCCAAATAATACTTTCATAATTTCTTATGCCTGTCTTACTTTAATCTCTTAATCTTGTTATCTTCGTAAGCTGAGGATGTATGTCACCTCAGAGGCACTATGATACCAATTGATTGTAAAACATGTGTTTGAACAATATGAAATCAGTGCACCTTGAAAAAGAACCGAAAAACAGTGACTTCAGGGAACAAGGGAAGACAACCATAAGGTCTGACTGCCTGCGGGGTTGGGCAAAAGAGAGCCATATTTTTCTTCTTGCAGAGAGCCTATAAACAAATGTGCAAGTAGGGAAGACATCGCTAAATTCTTTTCCTAGCAAGGAATATTAATAATTAATACCCTGGGGAAGGAATGCTTTCCTGGGGGGAGGTCTATAAATGGCTGCTCTGGGAGGGTCTGTCTTATGCAGTTGAGATAAGGACTGAAATACACCCTGGTCTCCTGCAGTACCCTCAGGCTTACCAGGGTGGGGAAAAACCCAGCCCTGGTAAATTTGAGGTCAGACTGGTTCTCTGCTCTCGAACTCTGTTTTCTGTTGTTTAAGATGTTTATCAAGACAATACATGCACCGCAGAACATAGACCCTTATCAGTAATTCTGCTTTTGCCCTTTGCCTTGTGATCTTTGCTTTTGCCCTTTGCCTTGTGATCTTTGTTCTCCTTTTTGCCCTTTGAAGCACGTGATCTTTGTGACCTACTCCCTGTTTGTACACCCCCTCTCCTTTTGAAATCCTTAATAAAACCTGCTGGTTTTGCGGCTCAGGTGGGCATCATGGTCCCACCGATATATGATGTCACCCCTGGAAGCCCATCCGTAAAATTCCTCTCTTTGTACTCTTTCTTTTTATTTCTCAGCCGGCTGACACTTATGGAAGATAGCAAGAACCTATGTAGAAATGTTGGGCACAGGTTCCCCCGATAGGTCAGAACTCTGCTTGTAGTAGCATTGCGCAGGGATAGCCCAGAAGATGTGTAAAGATGTCAACATGTGAGTCTGAGAAACCAGCCTGAAAGTAATGTTAGGACCTCTCATCAAGGATGTTCTGTTACTCATGACTGTATTTCATTTTATGTGCCGCATTTGTGGACCACTGTATTAGGATACCGCCTTAACAGACAATCTACCTTGCTTACGGTGAAGAAAATGTATTCTCATTTAAACAGAAGTCCAGAGGGAGGTGGCTGCAGGATGGTTAATTCAACAAGTCAATGATACCCACCAGGTCTTAGGATGCATCTTCCCGCCCTGTCAAGTGCAGCAGTTGGCTTCATCTTTGACTGCCTCCTCTCACAGGTAGAAGGCTGCCTTGGTTCTTGGAGGCCCATGCAAATCTAAAAATGCTTCTCAAAAGGAAACGAGGGGATTTCCCCCCCTTTATATTCTCATTGTAAGAGTGAAGACTGGGCAATATGGTGAAACCCCATTTCTACAAAAATTCAAAATTTAGCTGGTAATATTTTGGGCTAGCGTTGAAAAAAAAAAAGAACAACAACAGCAAAATTAGCTGAGTGTGGTGGTGTGCACTTGTAGCTCCAGCTATTTGGGGATGCTGAGGTGAGAGGATCACTTGAGCCCAGGATGTCGAGGCTGCAGTGAGCCATGATTGTGCCACTGCACTCCAGCCTGGGTGACAAGGTGAGACCCTGTCTCAAAAAAAAAAAAAAAACTTTTTTAGAAGAAGCCTTCCAGCAGACCTTTTCCACATTTCCACATCTCATTGGCTAGAACTAGATCACAGGCTACCATGAAACCAGTCACTGAGAAAAGAATGGAATGATGATGGGAGGCTTAAGTTAACCAAGATTTACCCTAAGTCATACAAAGGAGAGATAGTCACCCAAGCAAAGTTATGGCTTGGCAGTGAGGCAGATGGAAGAAACCGCTGTCAGCTGGGAAGCCTGCAGCATCTGCTACAATGTCAATTATGTGTTGTCAGGCATTGGGTGGAAAATATATCACTAATCTCTGTATCAGGCTCATCATTTATCAGTGCAGGAAATGGCCATGGTGTTATGTAAGGCAAATTCCAAAAGTCTTCAATGAAACAATATAGTTAGGTCCATACCTGCCAGCTGGCAGCAGGATAAATTCCAAATAGATCATAGAACTAAATGTGAAAACTTTACTGCTATTAAATGAACACACTGGAGAACACCAGGAGCAAAGCCAAAAGATAATTGATGAACTGAGGGAGAAATTGTAATTCATATCATAGATAATCAGCTAATCTCCTGATTGTATAAGAACTCCTACAAATTGGTAAGAAAAAAAGCCATCAACATATATAATAACATAGAATAAACAAAGGATATGAAAATCCAACTTGCAAAAAAGACCACAAAGATTTCTTAAATATATGAAAACTTGTTCAACTTTGCTTCATTTATATAATGAGAAATGAACATTAAAACTATCCTAAGATATCATTGCCAGCTATTAGATTGGCGAAAATGCCAAAATTTGATACCACACTCTGTTGGTGGTTTTAGAGAAGCAGTCACTATCATAAAGAGCCAGAGAGAATGTAACTCCTACGGAGGGCAATTTGGCAATATATGTTAGATGCCTATACCCTTTGGTCCAGCAGTTCTGTTTCTGAGAATGCAGTTGTGGATTCTATAGATTCTACATTTTACAGATGTATTTAATTACATGCCAAAAGATTTTTCAGGACTAGTGTTTAACTGAAACACATAAGACCTGACATAGTTTGGATATTTGTCCCCTCCAAATCACATATTAAAATGTGATCCTCAATGTTGGAGGTAGGGTCCAGTGGGAAGTGTTCGAGTCAGGAGGGCAGATCCCTCGTGAATGGTTTGGTGTTATTCTCATGGGATTGAGTGAATTCTCACTCTTAGTTACCATGAGCTGTGCCAGTTAAGAGTCTGGCACCTCCCTCCCCTCTCTCTTTCCTCCTCATTTGCCAAGTGATGCCAGCTCCTCTCCCCTTCTGTCATGAGTGGAAGTTTCCTGAGGCCCTTACCAGAAGCAGATATTGGTGCCATACTTCTTGTACAGCCTGCAGAACGATGAGCCAAATAAACCTCTTTTCTTTACTAATTACCTAGCCTCAGATATTCCTTTACAGCAGTGCAAATGGACTAAGGCAACACCCAACTGTTTGGTTCATGCCTGGTACTCCCCTAAAAGGTTGATGACCATGGTATACTTAAATTGGAAAACTTTAAATATTACCCCTGTAGGTATGTAGGAGTATATTTTTTTTGTAGAAAAATAATGGAAATAATCCAAATAGCCAGCAATAGTGGACTGGTTAAATAAATTATGGTGGTGCTTAAAATTGAATAATATGCAGCCATACAGAGGAATGACATCTCATTCTGTTCTAACTGCTATAAGAAATACCATTAACTGGGTGGCTTGTAAACATCAGAAATTTATTTCTGACTGTTCTGGAGGCTGGGAAGTCCACGATCAAGTTGCCAGCAGATGTCGGTGTCTGGTGAGGGCCTGCTTCCTCATAGGCAGCTCTCTCCTCACTCCAACCTCATATGGTGGAAGGAGTGTGGGGTCTCTCATGGCTTCTTGTATGAGGGCATGAATCTCATTCATGAGGGCTCTGCCTGTCTGACACAATCTCTTCCCAAATGTCACACCTTCTGAAACCATCACTGTATATCATTTTCACTATATATCATTTGTCTTTTGGTTTTTTAATGTATTTATTAAAAATAGGCCGAGCGTGGTGGCTCATGTCTGTAATCCCAGCACTTTGGGAGGCCGAGGTGGGTGGATCATGAGGTCAGGAGATCCAGACCATCCTGCCCAACATTGTGAAACCCCGTCTCTACTAAAAAATACAAAAATTAAGTGGGCGTGGTGGCGCATGCTATTCGGGAGACTAAGGCAGGAGAATCGCTTGAACCAGAGAGTTGGAGGTTGCAGTGAGCTGAGATTGCACCACTGCACTCCAGCCTGGTGACAGAGTGAGACTCTGTTTCAAAAAAAAAAAAATTATACAATGGTTTACTGTGGCCTACCTTCAGATTCCAAATCCTGAACTTGGCATTCAATTCAAATCACAATTTAGCACAAATAAACTTTTCCACAGTTGATTCCTGCTATTGCTCCTCCCCTCCTGTGCCACACTGCCATCCCTGGAACATCTCCCTAAAGGTAATCACTATCAACAATGTTAACTTTAGAAAAAAGTGATATGCATATGCCTATGTTTCTATTACATACATATATCATTTTGAAAAAATGTACACATAGGCTGGGCATAGTGGCTCATGCCTGTAATCCCAGAAGTTTGGGAGGCTGAGGTGGGTGGATCACCTGAGGTCAGGCATTTGAGACCAGCCTGGCCAACATGATGAAACCCCATCTTTACTAAAAATACAAAAAATTAGCCAGGCATGGTGGTGCACGCCTATAGTCCCTGCTACTTGGGAGGCTGAGGCAGTAGAATCCCTTGAACCTGGGAGGCAGAGGTTGCAGTGAGCCAAGATTGTGCCACTGCACTCCAGCCTGGGTGACAGAGCTAGACTCTGTCTCAAAAAAGAAAAAAAAAGTACACATTGGATCATTTTTCATTTATTACATATCTATAAGAATTTTCTATAAGAATTTTCTGCCAGGCACAGTGGCTCACGCCTGTAATCCCAGCACTTTGGGAGGCCAAGGTGGGCGGATCACGAGGTCAGGATATCGAGACCATCCTGGCTAACACGGTGAAACCTGGGAGGTGGAGCTTGCAGTGAGCCGAGATCGCGCCACTGCACTCCAGCCTGGGCCACAGAGCGAGACTCCATCTCCAAAAAAATAAAAAGAATTTTCTGTATTATAAATTTTTTTCCATTTATTTATATGTGTTGTGATTTTATATATCAGGATTTTTTTTAGTGACTAAATAATATTCTATCACCTGGATATATCATAATTTACTTATTTTTCTTTTTGTACAGTTAATGGAGACAAAATAGCCAGCAATAGTGGACTAGTTTAGTTGTTTCTATTATAGTTTTTGTTGATATATGCAATGCTGCAGTAAATGTCTTGACATATTTTTGCCATGTCAATATGGAATTGTCAGGAAAGTATGTGCATTTAAAATTTTTATTGATATTGTCAACTTGCTTTTATAAAAGTCGTACAAACACTCTTTTCTCTGAAAGTACTCCTTTCCTCATTTTCTCACTAATATTGGTTTTGAAACTTTAAAAAATTGCCTGATGGGCAAAAAGTTTTTTAATGCTTAGTTTGTATTTCCTTAATATAAGAGTGAACATCTTTTTTACATGTGAATAGGAATTTGTATTTATTTTTCCCTAAACTGTCTATTTTAGTTATGTAGAATCAAATGAAGTCATCTTTTCTGTTAAGACTTCAGGGCTTAGGGTTGTGTTTATTTATTTTATTTAATAAATTTTTTTAGAGACAGAATTTTCCTCTGCTGCCAAGGCTGGAGTATATTGGCATGATCCTAGGCTCACTGCAGCCTTGAATTCTTGGGCTCAAGCTGTCCTCCTGCCTCATCCTCCCAAGTAGCTGGGACTACAGGCATGCACTACTATGCCTGGCTAATTAGTTTTGTAATTTTTTGTATAGATGGGGTCTCACTGTATTGCCTAGGCTGGTCTTGAACTCCTGGCTTCAAGTGCTCCTCCCTTCTTGGCCTCCCAAAGCGCTGGAATTACAGGTGTGAGCCACTGCACCTGGCTTAGGCTTGTGTTTAGAAAGGCTTTTTTCTATTTCCACATGACAGACACACACAAATTCGATATTTTCTTCTCGTCTATTATAGATTTTAAAGTGTTTAAATCTTTAATTTATCTGGATTGAGGAGAGGGGTAGTATATCCTGAATGATAACATAGTAATTTAATTTTTTTCCAAGTCTCAACACAACTTCCCTAATAATCTATACCTTCTTCACAGATCTGAATCACAAAAGATAATACATACTAAATTTCCATAGGCATATGATCTTGTTCTGGGCTGTTTGGTCCCATCCACCTGAATAGCTCTTCTCACCTACTACCACACCGCTGAAGTTACTATAGCTTGACAGCAAGTTTTTCATCTGATAAAGTGGGTCCCCATCTCAGAAGTCTTTCACCCCTTCCCCGAAAGATTCTCAGCTTTCTCAGCACATTTAATCTCCCAGATGAACTAACGGATTAATTTGAGGGAAATGATATTTTACAATATTGAGTCTCCGTGACTCTTAAATCCAGTGCTCAAAATGTCACATGAAATTACTAAACAGTTACTTAGTGAATCTGAGACCAGATCATTGTGGACATTTTTGACTGGATTAGTTGCACGAGTCATCTGACTCTATGACAAAATTGTGCAATTCTCCCCTTTATTGTGTAGACATGTGAGAATTACCTGGGTATCAGAAAAATTGGGCCAAGAGCAAAAAATGAACAGTCCGTTCATATCCTTCAGGAATATTTTAAGTAGAAAAATTAATGCTTCACATCCTGTCCACAATGAAAGTGGAGCTGCAGCCACAATCAATACCACTGCTCATGTGCTCTGCAGGCTGTGTCTTGGGTGTAGAACTCCTGGCTCCTGGCCATAACCAGTACAGAAATAAATACAATTTAATTTCACCCAGCTGTTCCTGGGGCCTTCTATGGGTGAGTCTGCCAAGGGGTGTTTCATTTGATTCACAGGCAAAAAAATATGCCCCTGAATTTCTTGGTACAGAGCCAGATTTGCTAGGACTTCCTAAACACCCTGCTGTAGAGGAGAAGTCACCAAGAATGCTCACATCATGCACCAAATCCAGCCCAAGGTATTCTTCTTGCAGCTCTGCTGGTTTGTTGAAGTATGCTAAACTTGCACTTTATTTTATACTGAAAAACCAGTGTGATTAGTATAAAATTTATCCAACATATGGGGTTAAAAAGACAGTGTTACATATTTAAATAAATGAAGTGAAATGATCAGATAGAAATTATACTTTATATAGTACTTAAGGTGATAATAACCTACATAAATTAGTATAATGGAAGAGAATGTAATGCTCTTATTTTAAAAACAGAGAACTTTTACTTGACTGCAGGCAACAGAATTGATACATGTTGTATATGTGTGAATTCAGGTGCCAAAAAAGTGATTTCAGGTTCTGCGAAGAATAGTCATTTTCCATTTCACATAAATATAATTCCAGTATTATGGTTCAAAATTGTCTTTCTTTCCTTGGGAAAACAACAAATGCAGGGGCCTTGTGATGATTTGCTTTTTGCTGTTGTTTATCTCGTGTTGATGCTCCCAAGACTATGTTAGAAGGTTCAGAAATTGTGCATGATGCCCAAGATTATATTAAGAGAGTGGCTATTGCGACCAAAGCTATGTGGCATAATAGAATTGGGAGGAAAATTGATGACAAAGAAATCTGTGCAAGAAGCATGTGGATAGACCGCTCTGAGTGGGCAAAAAAACAAAAACAGAAACAAAAAACCCACAAAAATGTTTGTGTCCCATGTGAGTGCTCACCAAATGGTGACCTCAGCAAAGGGTGATTTTAGTAATTAAGTGGATAGGTTGACCCATTCTGTGACTACCAGTCAGCCTCTTACCCCAGCTCTCCCTGTCAGTGCCTGATGGGCTCATGAGCAAAGTAGTTATGGTGACAGGGATGAAGGTTATATATGGGCTCAGTAACCCAGACTTCTACTCACCAAGGCTGACCTGGCTACATCCACTGCTGAGAGACCAATTAGCCAGCAGCAGAGAGCAACACTGAGGCCCCGATATGGCATCATTACCCATGATCAACCAGCTACCTGGTGGCAGATTGATTACACTGGATCACTTGGAAGGAGCAGTGTTTTCTCCTTGCTGGAGTATATACTCTGGATTTGTCTCCTCTGAAAAACACAATGCTTTTGTCAAAACTACAATTCATGGATTTACAGAATGCCTTATCCACCATCATGATATTCCATGCAGCATTGCTTCTGACCAAGGAACTCACTTCACAACCAAAGAAGTGCAGTAACGGGCTCATGTTCATGGAATTCACTAGTTTTTCCTTCTTCTGCACCATCCTGAAGCAGGTGGCTTGATGGAACAGTGGAATGGCCTTTTTGAAGACTCGTAGTGCCAGGCAGGTGGCAATACCTTGCAGCGCTGGGCAGGGTTCTCCAGAAGGCCGTATATGCTCTGAATCAGCATTCAATTTGTGGTGCTGTTTCTTAGACAGCCAAGATTCATGGGTCCAGGAATCAAGGGGTGGAAATGGGAGTGGTACCACTCCCTATAACTCCTAACACTCATTAGTGACTCACTAACAAAAGTTTTACTTTCTGCTACCAAGAATTTATGCTCTGCTGGCATAGAAGTCTTAGTTCCTGAGGGAGAATTGCTTCCACTAGGAGACATTAGCAACGATTCAACTAAAGTGTTAACTTAAGACTGCCACTTGATGACTTTGACTCTTCATGCCTCTGAATCAACAGGAAAAGAAGGGAGTTGTGAGTTGTAGTGTTAGCTGGGGTGATTAATCCTGACTACAAAGGGGAAATTGCACTACTACTCCACAATGGAGGTAAGGTAGAGTGTGTCTGGAATACAGGAGATTCCTTAGGGTGTATCTCAGTATTACCATGCCCTGTGATTAAGGTCCATGGGAAACTATAACAAATCTAATCCAGGCAGGACTACTAATGCCCAAATTCTTCAGGAATGAAGGTTTGGGTTACTTCACCAGGGCAAAGAGCTATGACCAATTGCCTCCACCTGGTCTCTCTTTTGACACATGGAGATTATGGGGATTATGAGGAGTATGAGGATTACAATTCAAGATGAAATTTGAGTGGGGACACAAAGCCTAATCATATCAGCCCCCATGATCCAAACACCTTCTACCAGGCCCCACCTCCAACATGGGGGATTACATTTCAACATGGGTTGGGGGTGGGGACAAATATCCAGATGAATCACTGAGTAAAGCAGATGACCCTCCCCAATGTGGGTGGGCATCCAATTCATTGTGGTTCAGAATAGAACAAAAAGGTGGAGGAAGGGCACATTCACTCCCTCTGCTTGAGCTGAGACATCCATCTCCTATTCTTGTACATCAGCACTCTTGATTCTTAAGCTTTCAGACGGGGACCAGGACTAACCCCATTAACCACTTAGACTCTCACATGCAGACTGAATTTCACCATTGGTTCTCCTGGTTGGCACTTCTTGGCTTCCATAACCACATGAGCCAATTCCTATAATAAATCTCTTCATATATCTCTCTATATATCCTGCTGGTTCTGTTTTCCTGAAGAACCCTGACTAATACAATGCCCCACCCTGATCCCTGATTTCTGGGCTGGAGCTTGCAACCCCCATTCACTATGGGTGTTTGCTGCTAGTAATGGTGGGCAGCTGCCCCCATCTTAGGGAAACTGCCCGTAGTCAATGGGAACCGTTTCGTCCACAGAAGCCAGGGAGGTTATGATCCCCTCTGCCCTGAAGGGTGGCCTGTGGCCAATGACTAACTGATAGGGGGTGGTATAAAAGCCTAGCTCCCTTGCCTCACAGTAGAACAAACTAGTACAATTCATGCTGCAGAGTTCCCCATGACATCAGGCTAAGGCTAAACTTTTCCTTAAACCACATCTTTGCTTAACTTCCATTCCCCTATTCTGCTTTTCACTCCCTTACAGGTTTTTTCTGTCTCATTGTCTCAGTCAATTGCTTGCACAAGAATCTCCATCTCTGATTTTGCGTCCAAGGAACTTGTCCTATGGTATATTTCCAAATAGAATGGGAGAAATCTTCCCCAACAATATAATGACTTGCCTTTGAGAACAAAGTGGTTAAGTCCCAAACACTAGTTTGAAACTCTTAAAATGCCTCCAACTCCACCTGAAACATACTAATCTGTCAATTGGTCAGCAGTTACTACAGACATCAATGTGGACACAATGTTCACAGACAGAGGTCTTTATTGGAATGGAAATATCTTAAAATCCAGCAGAGTTGCAAACAGGAACTCATCCTTCATGAAAAAGTCACAGTTATTAGCCACTGGATAATTCATCTGTGATAGCAGGTTGGGAAAGAATGTGAGTCTAGTGTCATGCACATACATTTAGGTAATAACACAGCAATAGCAGAATTCTCAGAGATGAATAACATAAAAATAATAATTGCTTCTTATTATTCATCACAGGCAGAGTGCTAGGCATTTTATTCCAAGGCTTTTCACTACACAACTCTATGGTTACCCAGTTAGCAGAGCAAGGACCCCATTCACATGTGATTTGTCAAAGGCATTGCTCTTCATAGCTACAAAATCGGGTTAAAAGATGATGGAAGTCAGGTTAAAAGATGATGGAAGTCAGGTTAAAAGATGATGGTACAATGGCTGGAACTCCTCCCTCTTGAGTGAAAGATCAGTCCTTTCCTTTTCAAAACAGTTAAGGTAATCATAATTTCCATCTTCTTAAGGTCTTTTTCTTCATTCCAAGCACTTTAAGTCTCTTTTATGTTTCAATTTAATGTACACCTGTTCACTAGAAGCAACCCTTTTAGCTGAGCTACCAAAAGTAAGAATGTATTAATTAAACATTAACACTTTTTGAAGTCAAGTATACTCTAGAAGTGGCAGACAGTGAAAACCTGAGATATAATTACCTCTATCTTCTTTTTGCAACTCATTTGCCTGGAATATTTATACATTTCGGCAGGTTCCCGTCTCCCTGCAGCTGGAGTGCTGGGTTTTTAGGTACGTATCCCAGCTTTCTTTGAGATGTAGAGGGCTCTTAGAAATGTATTTACTTACCGATTACGTGTCTTAGAGAAAGGCATATGTGTGCACCCTGTCTTAAGAACAATGTCATGGTGTTGGTAATGAAATTTCACAGGCAGGGAGATTGCAGGGCCTTGCATATCTGAGCACCTCCCATCGCAAACACTGCTTGGAGATTGATAAACTTCTTCCTCTAATGGACAGGGTTTCCTTTCCATCAAATGTGAGTTCTTTCATGTGGGCCGTGGAGATCTCTTTTCAATGTCCTCTCTCTTCTCTGTCAGTATACATATTGCTTCTAATAGTATTCTTCTTGAAACACATACATATTCCTCCCTTGATCCCAAATCAGCAACTTTCTGCTTTTTTTCTCCCCTTCACAGCAAAGCTTGGGAGAATAGTGTACACTTAGCATCTTTACTTCTTCACCTCTTGTTGCTCTTCTCTCTAGGCAAGCTTCCATTCCCACCTCTCCACTGAAACTGCTGCTAAATCACTAATGGCCTCCACGTTGATAACTCCACAAATGACAGACATCTTTCTGTCTTTGTCCCATTGTCCTCTCAGTCACATTTCACATTGTCAAACACTCTTCTGCCTTCTCAGAACTTTCTCTCTCCTCACTTCTCTGCAGTGATATGCAGGTAAACTGGCTTGGGATGGGGGAAGAGCCCTGAATGGTGGCATTTTCCACTTTGCATAGTGTAAATCCTTCCATCGTGGCCAGTATCAAGTTACCAATAGTGGCCACTGCAGCCATGGCTTGAGCTGTAACACCAGGATGCTGTTTTTCTCCTTTCACCTGGTACCTGACCTGTTTCTTCTTGATCTTTTTATTGGTCCTTCCTCTGTTAGCAAAATTCTAAATGTTGATCCTTGGGACTTGGATCTGAACCTTGTTTATTTCTTTCTTTTCTCGTAGATCTCAACTATCCACATGGCTTTCTTTCCCTTAAAAATTATATTTGCAACAGACAATCATTTAAAAAGTTGAATACATATAAAAATACTTTGAGAAGTCTCAGGTTTACACCTATTCTCATCCACCCCACGTGTTTACCCCTCAGGTAAGCACTTTTATCAGTTTACTCTCCCAGTGCTTCCTTTTGTAAATGAACATGTATGGTTATGTACGTTTATATGTGCGAGCTCATGTGTTAATTCCTATTGTTCCCCTTTCTTGCACAAAAAACAGTATCAAACACCATTCTGCATCTTGCTTTTTTTCACTCTCCTGTATATGTTAGAGCTCTTTCTGCATCAGTACAGAGATACCCACATAATTTTTAAAACACCATCTATCTGTTGAACACACCATATTTGTATGTCTGTTACGGACCTACTCTCTGAGCTCCAGACTTTCTGACTTCCCTCTTCACTCTTGATATCTTCAAGATATCTCGGGCTTTCCAAGCACAAGATGAAACTCTTGTTTTTACTTCCTGTGGTGGATGCTATCTTCCTGGCCTGCCCAATCCCCATTACTGGGCTGGAGCACCCCTTCCTCAGTGGCTGTGAATGTTGGCTGCTAATGGTGCACAGCTGCCCCCTGCTCTGGAGAATCACCTTCAGCTGAAATGACCCACCTTGTGCTGGAAGTTATTTTTACAGCCAATGATAGACTGATACTGGTCTTCTTGTCTTCATAGGGCACAGACAACTCTATGAGAGGTTTATGTGGAGCATAAGCCTTCTCTTGTTTTGTTCTTTCTCCTTTCCTATCCTGTTTCCCTCGTCCACTTCATGCTTTTCCTTTTCCTGCAGTCCCTCAAAAAACTACACATACCCAAGGTCTTCACTTGTAGGGAATTGAATCTAAGACACTCCCCTCTGTCCTCCCTAGTCTTCCCCATCTCAGTCGATGTTATCTCCACTTGCCTGTTTGTACAGACTGGAAACTTGGGAGTCATCCTTGACTGCTCCTCTTTCCTTATCCACCCTATCCATTCCATCAGGAAATTCTATTGAGTCTACCTTAAATATGTCTAGAATCCATAGACTTCTTTCCAGCTCTCCTTTCAAATCCCGAAAAGGCCACTAGCATGTATCTCACTCATTTAATATTTTATTTATTTATATTTTTGAATTGACACACATTCATGGTTAAAATTTTTAAAGCTGCAAAATAGCATATAGCAAAGGCCAGCTGTTTTCAAGCCAGTCATTTTTTTTCTTCAGAGGCAACCAATGCTCTTCTCTGTTGTGTGATTTTTTCCTGGCACCAAATACATGCTATTTTTTCACCCCAATTCTCCAATTTCTACACTAACTGGATGTTCAATAATTCAATTCCATTTTGACACTAACATCTACAGTTAGTGCAGACTCCACAGGTTAAGGGTTCAGTCTCACAGGACTGTCCCACTCAGACACCAGTAGCAATTCCAGGGTCTCCAGGCTGCCAGTATTATTACCAGCAGTGAATCCATATGGGTCTGCAGCAACCTCAGTTCTTGCCTCCTCAGAAGAAAGAATTCAACTGAGGGGCATAAGGCAGAAGGAAAGACTGAGTCAAGTTTCAGAGCAGGAGTGAAAGTTTATTAAACAGCTTTAGAGGCTAGGCACGGTGGCTCACACCTGTAATCCCAGCACTTTAGGAGGCCGAGGCGGGCAGATCACGAGGTCAGGAGATTGAGACCATCCTGGCCAACACGGTGAAACCCCGTCTCCAGTAAAAAAAAAATACAAAAAAGTAGCCAGGCATGGTGGCAGGTGCCTGTAGTCCTAGCTACTTGGGAGGCTGAGGCAGAAGAATGGTATGAACCTGGGAGGTAGAGCTTGCAGTGAGCTGAGATGGTGCCACTGCACTTCAGCCTGGGTGACAGAGAGAGACTCCATCTCAAAAATAAAATAAAATAAAGCTTTAGAGCAGGAATGAAAAGAAGGCAAGTACACTTGGAAGAGGGCCAAGCAGGTGACTTGAAAGACAAGTGTGTGGTTTGATGTTTTGATTTGGGGGTTTATATGTTGGCATACTTCTGGGGTCTTCTCCCAACTCCTGAGATCTTATCAGGAAGTAGCTGATCAGTTCAGGTGTTTTCTATCTAGTAGGAGACCACCTTTTCCTGATGCCAGCTGTGATCAATTACTACTTCAGAGAGATCGTTAACAATCGCCTGACCATCACCTGATGGTTGCCCAACACTCCTGGTGTGTCTGTGTTGGGGGAAGCCCTCTCCTGCCCTGCTCACGCCTGACTGTAACATTTCCCCCCTCATGAATTCAAGATCCCAATTCTTTGGGGAAAATGGATGAAGGTCAGTCTTCTGTAACTGCTTCTTCCGGATAGAGGGGTGGTGGTTATGGGTCTGTGGGTTTTGGCTTCTTGCTAGCTGTCAGGGCAGGGTTGGCTGTGTGGGTTGGTGGAAGCAGTATCCAGTCAGGTCTAAGAGAGACAGGGGCAGGATTTTGCCTCTGTCATGTCCCACTGATGGGCAATCTAGAGGTCCCTTGTAGAAGGGTGACCCTTGAACATTGAGACGATAGTATCCCTTACTGAGGATCATCTGGAGCTTGATGGCCTTAAGACAAGAGAGGACAAATAAGGTTATTATATTTAGATGAATGTCAAAATAAAATAAGGGGTGAAGACAGCTCCAAAATACCCTAAGGCTGCTGACAGCCCAGGTAGCTGGTGGCTGTAGTTATGCCTGCTAAGACTTGGGTGCATGTGGTTGCTAGCTGACTCCAATATGTGCCCAGAATTAGAATACTGATCCAGATTTTTACATTACCCATCCCTCTTGTTTCTTGTGAGCTGCAGTCACAGATCACTGGTTGGTTCACAGGAATAAGCAGGGTTGTTTAAATTGCTGACAAAAAAACAACTTGAGCATGTTTCTCTCATAAATTTCCTTTTATTTTCTCATGACTTACACAGACCATCTAAAATATGCTTGGAACTTCTGACTTGTCCTAAACATCCCTGTTTTTAAACAACCAGTTATTTTACTTTTGAACAAGAATTTCCCATACATGATTCTTTTAATACAAAATCTCGTTTCTCCATAATGCTCCTTAACAAGCATATCTCTTTAGCTTTATAAGCTTTGAATTAGACAAAAGTCATTTTCCTTTGTTAGGAAGTTATGGTTTGTACTGCGTGTTGCTGCACGAGTCCTGTGAAGGAGGAGCAGATAAGGAGGTTATCTACATGTTGTAGATGTTATTCCCCACTCAGGAGATTACTTAATTAGATTTTTTTTAGAGCTTGTTTGAATAAGTCTGGGCTATTTCTAAGCCCCTTAGGTAGGACCTTCAAGGTCTAATTTACTGGTTAAAGATTTAGATAGTCTTCCCAGGAGAAAGAAAGCTACTAGAGAGAAAGATGAATTCAGAGGTTGGGTAAATATTAAGCAGACACCCATCTTGGAAACTATATTTTTGCCCCAAAGCAGTGTGAATCCTTTCTTTTAGAGGGAGAAGGTGTCATTTACCTCATTATGAAAGCAGGATTTGGAGGAGAGTTGCTCAGAGAAGGAGATTAGCACAGAGTGGGCAGCTCTTTAACCCAAAAGGGAAACTTATATTACTTTCAGCCTCCAGAGTTGCCCTTGGCTTTGTCTTGTTGATGACCATGTCTGATTTGGAAGCCAGCCAGAACAGAGAGGCCCTTCAGCTCAAGGCCATCAGGATGGATGGATTGAGATTCTGTCCTGGGGCCCCTTTGACCCTCAGGGAATCCCATTACCAGCTGTGGAGCTTGTGGCAGAGAGGGCAAGCTGTGTGGGGCTTTTCCCCATTTATCTCATTGGGACAGTTTGTATTCCAGTGGCCTGGCTTTCCACACCAATGGCAGTTACCTGAAGGAGTGTCCTTAGGGCAACCTGAAGGGGGCTGGAGAGCTTGTAAAGCAGCCACCACTGATTTCAACCACCTAACTGGCACTGGAGCTGGACTCCCATTCCTTTTTTGCAGTTTTGGCATAACAACTGACCAGCATTTCGTCCTGATAAAAGATCACTGAACATAGACTGGTTCTGGCTGGTCCACGGAAGCTGCATATGGATCACCTCTGTGTCCTCTGTTTTATTTTTTGACATATGGCCTAATTTTATTACTTTTAAGTGTTGAGTTTAGCTAGTGTGGTGGGTCATACCTACAATCCCAGCAATTTGGGAGGCTGAGGAGGGAGGCCACTTAAGCCCAGGAGTTCAAGACCAGCCTGGGCAACATGGCAAGACTGTCTTTTCAAAAAATTTTAAAAAAACAAGTAGCCAGGTATGCTGGTGCACACCTGTGGTCCCAGCTACTCAGGAGGCTAAGGTGGGAGGATCACTTGAGCATGGGAGGTTGAGGCTGCAACGAGCTGTGCTCACGCCACTGTACTCCAGCCTAGGTGACAGAGCAATTAAAAAAAAGTCTCCACTCCAAAGTGAACATAAAACATATGTAACATGCATATTTGCTTACTATGCATGTGTGTAGCACCCCCTTCATGAATATTCATAGCTTCTCCTATAACTTGCTGAATATGTGTAGTTAGCCAACCTATTCAGCATAAATTTCTGTCTCACCTTTCCTCCTTTGAAGTGCCTGCTTTTGGTTCCTACTGGAAGCTATACTTCTCAGCCTGCAGGCTGCAACTTTTATAAGAAATAAAACTCTCGTTTCCAAATTTATAGATCTTGTGTTTTTCAGTCAAAATTAAGAACAATTGGAAGTAGCATTGCTAAGTCACACTGTATGAATATGTTAATTTTGATTGTAGTGCCAATTACTCTCCACAGCATTGCATTGACTTATACTACTCCTGGGAATACCTGAGGGTGGTACCTATTTTCCAGAGTGTTGCCACTGAAATATATATAAAATTTATCAATCATTGGCAATCTGAGAGGCAAAAAGTTATTATCCCAGTATGATTTTATTTTTATTTCTTTTATTGTGAGATTAAGCATTTTTTTCCATTTTAACAGCCTTTTCTTTAATCAATCCCTTATATGCTTTGTCCATTTTACCATTAGGGGTTTGGTCTTTTTCTTAACTGATTTGTGGGAGATCTTTATATATGAGGAAAACAGTCACTTCCTTTTTTGAGATGGAATCTTACTCTGTGGCCCAGGCTAGAGTGCAGTGGTGCAATTTCAGCTAGCTGCAACCTCCGCCTTCTGGATTCAAGTGATTCTTGTGTCTCAGCCTCCAGAGTAACTGGGACTACAGGCATGCACCATCAAGCCCAGCTAATTTTTTTGTACTTCTAGTAGAGACGGGGTTTTACCATGTTGGCCAGGCTAGTCTCGAACTCCTGACCTCAAGTGATCCACCCACCTTGGACTCTCCAAGCGCTGGGACTACAGGCATGAGCCACTGTGCCCAGCCAACTTTCTTAAGTAGATTACTATTGGAATCTCCTAATTAGTTATCCTGTTCTTATCTTTTCACATTTAAGACACACCTAACTTAATGGTCAATGTGATCTTTATAAAACAGAAATGGGATCATGTCATTAGTTTCAGTGGCTTACCATTGCTTTGAGAATAAAATCCCAAACTCTTTGCATTGTCACCAAAGTCCTGCATAACTGTATGCCAGTTCATCCCTCAAGATTTACTTTGCCTTGTTCCTGCTTTTTCACCTCACTCCAGCTACACTGGTCTTTTAGTTTTTCGAAGGTCTCAGGGCCTCTGCAGATCCCATTTCTTCTTTTATTTTTCCAGTCTCTCCCCATGGCCAGCTCCTTTTTACCCATTAAGTCTCACATGAAATCTCATCTTCTAACAAAAGGCTTCTTTAACTATTCTATCTAGGAAAACTGTTGAGAATTGTGAAGGGTCTGAGATTTTTACCCAACTTGCAAGTTGACAAGTTAGCCTGCCACCGATGCTGGCCAAAGACACAGGATTCCTGGGTCAGGGAAGAAAAACATTTTTACTCACAGCACAGCAAACATCATGAGTATCGGCCTATATGTATCAGGACTCCTTGTCCTATGGCGGCAATGCAGGTGGGCCCAGATGGGTGTTACCACACAGTAGGGTCAACTAATTGTTTTTTGTTTTTTTTTTTTGTTTGTTTGTTTTTTTTGAGACTGAGTCTTGCTCTGTCACCCAGGCTGGAGTGAAGTGGTGTGATCTTGGCTCACTGCAGCCTCCACCTCCGAGGTTCAAGTGATTCTCCTGCCTCAGCCTCCTGAGTAGCTGGGATTACAGGCGCGTGCCACCACTCCTGGCTAATTTTTGTATTTTTAGTAGAGACGGAGTTTCACCATGTTGGTCAGGCTGGTCTCAAACTCCTGACCTCGTGATCCACTTGCCTCGGCCCCGCAAAGTGCTGGGATTACAGTGCTGAGCCACTGCGCCCGGCTGGGATCAACTAATTTTATATTCCTATGTTAGCAGAAATCAGTAAAGAAAGCTATATGGGAAGACATCTGTTCCTGACAATAAAAATAAATGTTTATGCAATAAACACATTTCCTCATAGCCATACTTTCAGATTTTCTTGAATGCTCTTAGCTTCCTTTGTTTCCTTGCCCAGTTTCAGAAACTGACAGTGCTCCTTGCCTGTCCAATCGCTATCAGTCTCTACTTCCTTTTTTTTTTTTTTTTTGTACAACTCTAATTTTCTGATGGGGTGGGGAGGGGGTTAGGCATGCGCATAGATGCACGACTACACACCCTTCCTTTGAAGATAGGGACGGCCCTGTGACTCACACTACCCAGCAGGATGCAATCAGAAGACACTGGGGGGAGCTCCAGGGACTGAGTTGACATGTGCCCTTTTGTACTTTGCCCTTTCTATTTTTTTTTCCCGTGCCTGCATTGTAGACACTGTAGTAATGATAGAATATGCAGTGACGATGAAGGACAGACCATGAGAATCATAAACACTTTGGCCTTGACATCCTTGAACAATGAATTCACTGCTGCCAACTGTCTCCCTCCAGATTTCTCATTACTCATTGAGAAAAATAAAATTGCTCTGCCTCTGTCACTGCTGTGATGATGGCTCTGTGTAGGTCCATGCAGACTGCAGCCTGAGGTCCACACCTCATGCGTCCACCTCCCTCCACCATTTCTGAATTCAGATGAAGTGCCAAAGGAACCCCATGATGCAACCAGGAAATGTGGGGAAGTGAACTCCCTCTAAGGTGAATTATATAAGTCACTGTTCTTTGGGGTTTTGCTATTTGCAGCTGAACTGAATCCCTAACTGATGCAATAGGGGAAATAAATAAGAAAAATCTATGTAGAAAGATATTTTCATACTACAATAAACAGAAATATGTGCCCAAAAATAGACTTTTCTTGCTCTACTCCCAGATTCTTCTGAGGACAGTCTGTCACCAACATTCTTTCTCTCTCTTTGTATTACTTCAAAAGTAGAGCAAATAAGCTGCTTCTGATTGGGCAGTGGCAGATGTTGGGCAAAAAAGAAATTGATCCACCATTCACAGCAATGCGCCATTCCTCCAGAGACTGTGGTGCTGGGCGATGTGCCTGGGAAAATACTGCACATGAGTTTCGAGGGCAGAACTGTAGAACTCATGTACTAACAGATTTCCCTCTGGTGGGGAGGATTGGGTCCTAGTGGTCTGGGGTTAATAGAAAGTAAAAAACAATCTATATCCACAACAGTGAATGGACCAAGCCAGAGAGCCAGGTATATAACAGATACAAAGGGCCAAGAGTTAAAGCTAGTTAAGCAGTTATGATTGGGTGACAAAGCAATGAAAGCCTGAGGCAGGGATTAGGAGTAATGGTGCAGAGCCAAAAGGTTGGAGACTGGAGAAGATGAGAATATGGAACATTAGTTTCATGGCGATCTATCTCCTTCACTGAGCTTTGTCTTTGCCGGTTACTAAGATTGTGGTCTGAACAAGCAGGGATCCAGATGGAAGAGACAGAGGAAGTTTACTCTTCATCATTAAAAACCCACAAAATTTATCAATCCATTCAGTATCCCTTATCCAGATTATCTATCTATCTATCTATCTATCTATCTATCTATCTATCTATCTATCTATCTATCTATCTATCTATCTATCTATCTATCTATCTATCTATCTATCTATCATCTATCTATCTATCTACCTATCTATCTGTTCATCTACCAAATATTTACTCAGGATTTGCTCGGAGGAAGACATCCTTCTGTGGTTTTACATTCTCTTAGTAACCCATTATATTATCCAGGGGGAAAGGTGATTGTGGTAATGACAAAAATGACACAAGTTTTAAAATCGTACTAGGTTGGTAACTGCAATTAAAAATTCTGGTATCGCTGTCATAGCACTGCCACAGCCACCCCACTACAATAGTACAATAGTTACAACCTGGCCAGTTCATTTTTAAGATTAATTTGTGCCATACAGCCTTAATTTGGTTTTCTAGAGCCCAAGTGTCTATGGCAAGGTTGAGAGGAAATGCTTTATTGGGAGGTGTAATCCTAGGGCAGTGAAAGTGAGGAAAGGGTAATTAAAACAGGGAAGAGTAAGAAGCAAATACCAAGTGGGCTACTTCTTCACAAGATTTGAAGAGACACAGTGAATAGCTTGGCCACATGGCTGATCTCCAGGGAGTCTGTTCAGAAAACCTGTGCCTTGGAACGTTCTACTGAACATAGAAACAGAGAGAATACTTGCCTGGTGTCTTCCTGCCATCCCTCTTGCCCATTGGTTAAAGGATAACTGTCCCACATTTCCTGTTTGCATCATGGGGTCCCTTTGCCACTTCCTGTGAATGCAAAAACAGTGAGAGGAGGTAGCCACATGAGGTGTGGATGTTAGGCTGCAGTCTGCATGGACCTGCACAGAGCCATCATCAAAGTAGTGACATAGGCAGAGGAAGCTGCCAACATCCGAGAGGCTGGCAAGGCCATGAGGATCTGAGGAGGTGCACACAATGCCATCTTCTGCAAAGGCTGTGTGGCAGCTCACCTGGATAAATAAATATGGAAAGCAGATTAAATTAGGAGATTGAAAAGAAGAATAAGGAACACAAATGTAGGGATATACACCATAGCCAGGAATGAGAATATTGTAAGACTATACCACAGTTAGATACTTTTCACTGAGTCAGGCATCCCAGCAGCCATTTCCAAAAGGAAACCTGGTGGGGTCTATAACTCACAGGATCTATAAGGTACTGTAGAGATTTAGAACCTAGGGTCTGTTCCACCATTTATGGACTCAGTCCTGTAAGCAATTACTCCCCATTTCCCCACCTGTAAAATGGGAATAATCCTGGTACCTACCTCACTAAGTTGTGAGGATTAAGGAAGCTGATCAATGTAAAGAACTTAAAGCTGTGTTCAATGTATAGCAAGGGCTCAGTAAATGCTGGATATTCCAGTGACAAATTAATCAGTAGAAGCACAATTCTGTCTATGCTACTTTCTTTATAAAGGTTCTCTATGAAGATTCTGTGACAAAAGTAATAAAAAATACCCATTCTCAGCTAAAACACAAGATTCATAGGGATGCTTTTTGTTTTTTGAGTCGGGTTCTCCCTCTGTCACTAAGGCTGGAGTGAAGTGGTATGATCACTGCTCAGTACGGCCTCAACCTCCTAGGCCCCAGCAATCCTCCCACCTCAGCCTCCCGAGTATCTGGAACCACAGGTGCACACCACTATACCTGTTTTTTTGTGTGTTACTTTAATTATTTTTTTTAGAGATAGGGTCTCCCTATGTTGCTCAGGCTGGTTTCAAACTCGTGGGCTCCGTCCTTGGCCTCTCAGAGTGCTGGGATTACAGGTATGAGCCACTGCTTCCAGCCATTCATAGGGATGTTCATAACAGTGGTCCTGAACCAAGATTAACATCACCATAAAGCTCAGGAAATACATTTTTATGGTGACCCAATATAGCCCAATCCAAATACATGGCTCTCTGTTGGTTTTGCTTCATCTGTACCTGGAGGAGGGTGCTTCACTTGGGGTCCATGACTGGACCTGAAACTGCAAATGACATTTTGCATTGAGCATGTGGAGGAAATCCACAGTAGTGCTAATAGTAATGTGATGAATATGATGCTAACCACATTTGTAATTTTAAAATTTTCAGAATTGTGGTTTTTAACAGCAAATTTTAACAGTCATATCTTACCTTTAAAAAAGTAAAAAGAGGCCGGGTGCGGTGGCTCACGCCTGTAATCCCAACACTTTGGGAGGCCAAAGTGGGTGGATCACTTGAGATCAGGAGTTCGAGACCAGCCTGGCCAACATGGTGAAACCTCGTCTCTACTAAAAATATAAAAAATTAGCCGGGTGTGGTGGTGCGCACCTGGAGTTCCAGCTACTTGGGAGCCTGAGGTGGGACAATCGCTTGAACCTGGGAGGTGGAGGTTGCAGTGAGCTGAGATCGGGCCATTACACTCCAGCCTGGGTGACAGAGCGAGACTCCATCTCGAAAAAAAAAAAAAAGTCAAAAGAAACAGAAGAAATTAATTTCATGTACCTTATATATCCAAATATTATAATTTCAACGTGCAATCAATATACAGAATTAAGATCATTTACATTCCTTTTTTGTATTATTAAGTCTTCAGAATCCAGTGTGTATTTTACACCTTATTTATTTTTTGTTAATACTGATTTTAAAATTAATTCTACATGAAAAAAGAATTTTCTGTAATTCCGTAGGCATATAATTGTGGCTGACATTAAAAACAATAAAAAGTAAACATGGATTTGGTTAGAAAATCAGAACTATAGAGAAATGAACAATTTTCTGCTTACTCCCAGGAAATATTTTCTGTGAATTAATGAGTACCAATATCTGTATAATATAGTTGTTTATTTACATGGAAACGGCCGTTATACTTGTCACACTGCCCTACACATGATTTTTTCAGTTAATAATATGTCTTGGAGAATTTTCCATGTTAGAATATAACACATCACTTCATGTTTGTTTTGAACAGTTACATGATATTTAATTATATTAATTTAATATAATTTACAACTTACGTAACCCGTCTCCTTTTGATGGTCATTTAAGTTGTCTCCACTTTTTGCTGTTGTTGTTGTAGACACTACTGCCATGATTAACCTGGCTCACATCCTTGTTCAGTTGGTTCACTTTTGCAAGGGGCTCCTAGAATTACAGTTTTAGTTTTGGCCGATTTACCAAATTTTTCCAAAAAAGTTACTAAATTATATACTGTACTCACCAACATTACAATACCTTTTCCCTGCATGTACATACATCCCCTTTCGTCCTCTGTTAGTCCACAGTGTCTATCGTTGCCATATTTATGTCCATGAGTACCCAACGTTTAGCTCCCACTTATAAGTGAGAACATGCGGTATTTGGTTTTCCATTTCTGTGTTAATTGAGGAGGATTATGGCCTCCAGCTGCATCCACGCTACTGCAAAGGACATGATTTTATTCTTCTTCATGGCTGTAGTAGGATATTTTTGAAGTATGAATGATAAATAGATTTGATATATTCATTATTTTAATTTCTGTACGTTAAAGGATTCATATTTTTGCCCCTACTGTGTTCCCAGTCATAGAAACTGCATTTTTCCTGCTTCCCTGACTAGATAAAGATGCTGTGGCTGGGAATGATGGGGAAGAGGGGAGACACTGCTATGGGTCTCTAAGGGGAGGCCTGAGCCGGCTCTTTTCTGGCCTGATGGGGATGGGGGACTGTGGCAAGAGAAAACTGAGGGAACACAGGGTCTGTCTTTTCTCCCTAAAGGGTCCCAGAAAAATGCCGAATGTCTGAGACTGTCTTTGCTCTAGTGTGAGAGTCGAGAAGAAGCATCTTAGCATGGCAGATGAGGGCAGCAAGGGCATAAGAGAATTCTGTGAGTCTCCTATGACCTAGAGTGGCCAGGAGCACATCCACCCTTGTTCAAGATGGCACAGAAGTATCACAAAGAGGGCTGGCAGATTAGGAAATGCTTCGTATTGGGAAGGGGTGGCCCAAGAGCAGATGTCAGCCCTGTCCTTGCATCAAAGGCCAGATGGGAACTCAGTTGCCTTCGTAGATGCCAGCAGCGATAGATGCTGACGATTGGCGACTCCTGGGAACAAGGACAAGGCAGAGGATGCCAGCATGCACAGATGACAGCCCAGGACCAGATGAGCCCCCTCCATGTCCAGATGTTCTATCAGTCTCTCCCCACCTCCCAGGGCAAGTGGGGAGGGAGAAAAACCCTGACTGAGCAGAGTTTACCGGGAATTGACTTGCTTCCAGTTATTCCATCAAGTACAATGGGGGCTCAAGATATGATAGAACTTAGTCATGAAAAGTAGAGATTTTTACATTTTTGCATTCCTGAGCTGTTGCCAGAAATGTATGACCACTGCAAGGGTAAGGCTGAATTGAGACACAAGAAAAGAACTTTACTGAAAGCATGACCAGGAATGTTTTCACTCTGGGGTGAGAAAAAGGCTCAACTTGAAAAGGGATTCTGTAGAAAAATTTGCAGACAGAAAAAGAGAGCAGTGGGATTACTTTCTGTTTGCCATGTAGATGAAAATTTTGGTGACACTTGCAGCTGTTGACAAAAATGTAGCAGAATGGTAATATGTCACTCAATAGACTATCTTGATGCTTTAGAAAGCATAGCCTGTAGTTTGCATTCCAGATTCACAGCAATACAGTGAGTCTACAGGAGAAACAGGGTTCTGTATATTCCTAATGTTCTGGTGTCCCCATCTCTGTTCAGATGCAGATAACTAAGCTCAACATTACATAAAGTTTAGAGAGAAGGATTGACCACATGTGTATGCCAAAATAGGTATATTTATTAAAAGTAGAAGTTCTCAGTTCTGGCTGCTCGTTAAGAATCATCTGAGGAGCTTTTAAAAATGTTAAGCCTCACACTCCCCCCTACCCTACCTCATCTCTAAGGCTCTAGTTTAATCATTCTGAATTGATTTGCAATTGTGGGACACTAGAGAGCCAGAGAAGACAGGCAAGTTGACTTTGTATTTCTGTGCAGTATCAGCTTGCATCTTCCTATGGAATACACTGCTAATTGTCCTTTTATATTAGTAAGAGACCTTCTAATTTTTAGTTGGGTGCATGACCAACTAAAATAAAAGCTTTATTTCCCAGTGCCTTTTGCAATGAGGTCTGGCCATTTGATTAATTTATCCTGCCTCCACTGCCTTTTCACTGAGAATTTACGGTATATTTGGCTACGAGTAGCAGAAAATCTGGCTCATGATGGTTCAACAATAGGGGTTCATTCTTCTCCCGTAACAATAGGCCTGGAGGCTGGCAGTCCAGGGCTGAAGCAGCAGCTCAAAGATGTCAAGTCCCAGGCTCTTCCTATACTTGCACGCTCCCGTTCTTAGCACAGTGGCTCCTTGTCTCATTGTACTTAACAAAATGGTTGTTACAGTTCAAAGCGTCATGTTCTTGTTTAAGACAGGAAGAAGACCACAGGGCTGGATCCAGCTGTATCTGTCCATTTCATTATTAAGAAAAGCAAAAGCTGCCATAGAATCCTCCTAGCAGAGTTTCACATAGATCTCATTGGGTAGAGCCATGTGTTTTGGCCACCCTCGGCCACAGAGATGCTGCAAATGAATATTTAGGTTTTCTGATCTCTACACTGGAAACAGCCAAGGGAAAAGGGAATGGGAATGGATGTTAGGTCTGCTGTGCCAGACTCCCATCAACTCCAATAGGGATGGCATCAGGTTCAAGAGGCCAAAGAAGAGACCCAGAGCCAGCAAACGAGACATGGGATTTATTGAGTGTAGCTCACACAAAGGGATGGTCCAGTGGCAGCAGGCTGGACAGAAGAATGGCATTGCCCGGTGGCGGTGGGCTGGACAGGAGAACTGCAATGACTTGTAAAAAGCAAGGGTGGACAGGGTTCAGATGTTCTCCTGGATAGGAAGAATCCATTGGCTACTCCAGACTCTTTTTTTTTTTTTTTTTATTATACTTTAGAATGTGCAGGTTTGTTACATATGTATCCATGTGCCATGTTGATTTCCTGCACCCATTAACTCATCATTTAGCATTAGGTGTATCTCCTAATGCTGTCCCTCCGCCCTCCTCCCACCCCACAACAGTCCCCGGAGTGTGATGTTCCCCTTCCTGTGTCCATGAGTTCTCATTGTTCAATTCCCACCTATGAGTGAGAACATGCGGTGTTTGGTTTTTTGTCCTTGCGATAGTTTACTGAGAATGATGTTTCCAGTTTCATCCATGTCCCTACAAAGGACACAAACTCATCATTTTTTATGGCCGCATAGTATTCCATGGTGTATATGTGCCACATTTTCTTAATCCAGTCTATCGTTGTTGGACATTTGGGTTGGTTCCAACTCTTTGCTATTGTGAATAGTGCCGCAATAAACATACGTGTGCATGTGGCTTTATAGCAGCATGATTTATAGTCCTTTGGGTATATAGCCAGTAATGGGATGGCTGGGTCAAATGGTATTTCTAGTTCTAGATCCCTGAGGAATCGCCACACTGACTTCCACAATGGTTGAACTAGTTTACAGTCCCACCAACAGTGTAAAAGTGTTCCTATTTCTCCACATCCTCTCCAGCACCTGTTGTTTCCTGATTTTTTAATGATGGCCATTGTAACTGGTGTGAGATGGTATCTCACTGTGGTTTTGATTTGCGTTTCTCTGATGGCCAGTGATGATGAGCATTTCTTCATGTGTTTTTTTGGCTGCATAAATGTCTTCTTTTGAGAAGTGTCTGTTCATGTCCTCTGCCCACTTTTTGATGGGGTTGTTTGTTTTTTTCTTGTAAATTTGTTTGAGTTCATTGTAGATTCTGGATATTAGCCCTTTGTCAGATGAGTAGGTTGCAAAAATTTTCTCCCATTCTGTAGGTTGCCTGTTCACTCTGATGATAGTTTCTTTTGCTGTGCAGAAGCTCTTTAGTTTAATGAGATCCCATTTGTCGATTTTGGCTTTTGTTGCCATTGCTTTTGGTGTTTGCTCCCAGATTTCTTAGCACAGATCTGCAAACATGCATTCAGGTGCATCTGCCATACAGGGTCATTCTCAGAGTATGCTTAAGTTATTCTGTCAAATGCATCTGCTATACAGGGTCATCCAGTCAACAGTGTCCATCATATTCACCTATGTCTAATCTATCGTCATTCCTGCTCATTTCCCTTTCTAGAGTAGCTTTTGAATCTCCACAGCCACTTCCCTAATTCAAAACCACATCATCTATAGCCTCCTTTTTTGCAAAAATCTCCAAAGAGGTCTCTGTGTGTCATGTACATTTGCCGAAGTATTTGAGAATATTTAATTCTACTATAAAAGACAAACGAAGGATGGATGCAACTCATAAGAAGTATGAAGCATTGCTCAGTAAGTAAAGAGTTTATGAGATATAGGCAAAACTCATAGGATGTGTAAAGTATAATTAATGATTAATTAAGTACCATGTGAGACATAATTTGTAAGATGTGTTAAATATAGATGGCAAGTTGTTAACTGTAAGACTTGCCAAGAGTACACAGAATAAATAAAAAATATGGTGTACCAACCAAGAGAGTTGCTTACAGATAGAGAGGATTATGCTCTCACTGGGCTGACAGTTACACTGTCTCTAAATCAGCCACCCAGGGCTGACACCCAGTATGATTAGGATTCCTTTCTGGGCCTACATGTGCTTTGTCTAATAACTGTAGATAAAAACTGCAGCTGTTCAGTGAGCTATTTGGAAAACTATAGCTGTGGCCAGGTGTACTTGCTCTGCATTCTTTCAGCAGAGTGATTGTGTGTCTTTGGCCTTGGGCATCTTCTGTCAGTGAGCCCCTTGCTCAAATCTCAACTCTAGTCCAGATAACCACATCACCATCAGTGGAGAAGGATGATGGGGCAGGGCAGGGGTTGGGGAGTTGGGAGAGAGAGAGTACATATGAACAAGACCTAAGGAGCATGGTCTTGGCCAGGCACAGTGGCTTATGCCTATAATCCCAGCACTTTGGGAGGCCAAGGCAGGTGGGTTGCTTGAGGCCAGGAGTTTGAAACCACCTGGCCCACATGGCAAAACCCCATCTCTACAAAAAATACAAAAAATTATCTGGGTGTGGTGGTGGGCACTTGTAATCCCAGCTTCTTGGGAGGCGGAGGCACGAGAATTGCTTGAACCTGGGAAAGGGAGGTTGTAGTGAGCCAAGATAGCACCACTGCACTCCAGCCTGGGTGACAGAGCAAGACTCGGTTCAAAAAAAAAAAAAAAAAAAAGTCCTTTCACCTGCTCACACCCTATCCTAAGTGTTTTAACACTCTGTTTACTTCATCTTGCTTCTCACTGTGTGTTTTGAACAGATTTAATGAACTGTGTAGCTTGAGTATCAATTTACAAAGATTTCATTTGCTCTGTGCATTTTCTGTTGCATGATATAGCTCTGTTTCTGGGATAGTCCTCCTGGTTGTGTACTTGGAGGCTACATTGCATCAAAGTCGTTTTCCACACAACACTATTCCTTTGTGTTTGCCCACTTCAATGCACCCTCCACACACTGCCATGAGAGTGATCTTTTAAAGTTGCAGATATGATCAGGGTTAACCCCCTGTTTCAAACCTTTCAGCCACTCACCATTGCCATGGGGGTACATCAATCTCTCCAGCATCGAGTTGCAGGTTGGGCTCCTTGAGGAGCACCCTGAGGTGCAGATTATCATGTAGAAAAAGCATTAGGGAGTATTATTTAGAGTCTATATATCTCAGCCCTCCAACATTGACTAGTTATTGGAGGTAGGTTGCCCCTGGGAAGGGGGCGTGTGGCCTTGGGAAAGATAGCTGTTTGCAGCTGAGGGCAATTCCTGGGCAGTAGCAGCTCTGGAATAAGTTCTTCAGCCCTGCAGGGGATCTGGGCAGTGCAACACAGGCCTGCAAGAATTTACATCAGTGGCCACTGCCATTCTCTCCATCTCATGGCTTGCTTTTTCTTCCATTAAAGGCAAATCCACAGAGAAGTGGTTGTTATTGTCCACACCCACCATGCTCTTCCTCCTGACTGCTTTGTGCATGCCGCATCTCCGGCTTGGATGTCCTCTGCCCACTGCTTGCACCCCTTATGCCAATCCTGGACCCGCAGCTCCTTGGATCACACGTCTCATTCAAACCACCCAGTCCTGCAGAGTAGGTTGGCCCTGCTCCAATTTCCTCTCTGATCCTGCAGCTCTGAACTGACTGGCTGGCTTGTGGGCAGAATGGGTTGAAGCCCTGCGTGAGGTACAGATGATGAATGCTTGGAAAGGAGGGAGCCAAAGGCAAATCGTGCTCCACATTCCAAAATGTCTTCTTTCTCTGCACATCTCATTTTCCTTTTACCCTGCCCTGACACTCCAAAGCCAGTAATGAGAAACCTGGATTCATTTTGTAACAGAAGACTGCACACTGTAGCTCTAAATTGTGCTTTAAAATTTTAATAGCAGGCTAAATCGAAAAACACATAGGGAGCATTTTGAAGATGCCCTGCAGCTGGATTTGTTTTATGCTAGAGCAATTTTACTGCCTGACTGCTTCCTGCTGAAAGCACAGAGGATGTGCTGAAATGTTGCCACTGTAAACAAAACTAGATCAGGCAGAAGCCTCTCTCCCGCACCCACAGACCTAACTTGTAAATTGCCGGCAGCAGTGTTATTTGACAGACACAGTGCTAGGAAGCAAGTGGCTTCAAAAATAAGAATTGAAAGGGAGGGATCCCTCACAACAAGCGTGTGAAATGCTAGTACTGGAAAGGGCTCCAGAAATCATCTAGTCCAGCTCTCATAATTTATAATTGAGGAAACTGAGGCCAGGAAGTTTAAGTTAGCTATCCTAGGTCACATGGCTTATGAGTGGCAGCCTGAACTAAAACCAGCATTTCTTAGCTCCTAGTCTAACCTTTATTCTGTTACAACATATTCAAGTTCATTAATTCATGTAATGTTTTGTTTTTGCCATTGTGCATTGCAGAGATAACATGTAATTCCCATAACCAAAGTAACTACAGTATCTGGCTGCATATTGGCTATTGGCTATTGGTTCAGTCACTGAGAGGAACAGTTAACGAATTCACTAATTAGACTGTTGTGTTCACTACTCTCCTCAAGGCTAATTATTTGTTTAATTAAGGCGTTCTGCCTTGATCATAAATGCTATCACAAAATATTTGATGAATCTTGACTGTGCTGAGGATCCAACATATATGTATGAAGTGCTTTCATTAGAATTTAAGAAAACTAAACAACTAATTAGCTTTGAGATGTTTAAAGTTTAAACAGCAAATTCATAAATTTTAGAATTACTGTCTATTTTATGCATTAGTGCACACATGTATGAAAAACAATAAGAGAATTGAATTATTTGTAGAAATCATGATTTACTGTTTCCTTATGATTTTCTGGGTAAAGCCTTTAACATGCCATTGAGTTAAAGCAATTCATTTGGCATTTACTATTAATACTTCTTTGTGCTCCTATGACACCTTTTCCTCCCAGAAGCTCAGAGTACTTAATACATATCAACTCGGTAATCCTCACTACAGTAAAGCCAGGGAGAGTAGACGGCAAATATAATCCTCATGATACAGAAAGCTGAAAGTCAGCTTGAAAAATTCAAAGTGCAATTGACTTGCATGTTGAAAGTACTATCAGAGTATTTGTGTGCTGGGTGAAAATTGTTGCCTAACCTATATGTGGCTAGTTAGTTGCTTCTGGGCATCTTTTCATTTGAGAGAAAAGGATATACTAACAATAATTTAGGATATTGCTGAGTTAAAAAACATCAAATTGCAAATGACATAGGTTAGCATGGGCTTAATTTTCTCAGAATGTCCTTGGCAGTAGTTAAAACAGCAGCAGAAGAATTGTATACATAGAATAAACAAGCCAATAATAATCCTAATTGTCACTTACTGAGCTCCTCTGCATAAGACTCAGTGCTGAATATTTTGTACATGTTTCTCTAATCCTCACAAAAGCCCTGCAAGATGTACATAATTATTCCTCTTTCACAAATCAGGAAGATGCAGTTATGAGGATTTAAGGCACATCATCAAAAGTGGTGGCACTAGTTAAGGGAACTCCAGCCCAGATTCACTGTTCAGAAGCATTCTTTTCCCCTTCCTTTTTGTTCTTTGCCCCACATCATCCCCTTCTCTTTATTCATCCAACAAATGTTTATCGAGCACTTACTGATTTCCTGCCCTCATGGAACTTACTTTCTAGGTCAAAGCCTGCATTTCTACAAGGAGGTGGTAAGAAATAGAGTAGAGTTAGGTATGAGCTGATATACCTGGGCAAGGAAAACCAAACGCACAAATAAAAGAGAGAGATCCTCTAACCAAATATTGATTCCAAGGTTGGACAGTGTTGTACTTTTCACTTCTCCTTAACAATTTTATTTTGGTCATTTTGGTGTAAACCCAGCACCAACACCTCACTGTGGAAAGGAGGAATATAGTTTGTAACAAAATGGCATGGCTGTCAGCCAGTAAAACGTATCATGGAATCTTAGGGAATGTACAGGGCTCAGGTGAAATATTCCAACCCATACTGAGTTTCCAGGCTGGTAGAGATTAGGCAGTGGCCTAATCAATCTGTTCACTGTGTCTCCATGTCTCCTCACCTAGTCCACAGGGTGCTCCCCTAATCAGTTACAGTGTCTCCATACATTTCAGAATTCATGGAACCTCAGAATGTGGCCTTATTTGGAAATAGGGTTGCTGCAAATATAGTCAAGGTAAGGACTGAGATGAGATCATCCTGGGTTAGGATAGGCCCTAAATCCAATTAGAATTTCCCTATAGGAGCCAGAAAAGGACACATACAGACAGCGAAGAAGGCCATAGGCAGACAGAGGCAGAGACTGATGATGCTGCCACCAGCCAAGGAACACCAGGAGCCATAAGAAGCTGGAATAAACAAAAACAAGTTTCCCATAGAGGTTTCAGAGAGAATATGGCCCTACCAACACCTTGGTTTTGGACTTGTGGCCTCCAGAAATGACAGAGAATAAATTTCTGGTGTTTTAAGCTGCCGCATTTGGGAAAATTTGTTATGGCAGCCCTGCGAAACTAATACAGGCCCTCTTTCCTTTCTGATCACTTTCCTAATTCCCAGTGATTTCCTTGGTCGCATAATCCACTTCCCCACTCCCAGTTTACATTAATATGAGATCAGAGTTTCTATTGCAGGAAGGATTTAGACAGCCATTTGGTTGGAAGGGGAACTTTGGGCGTTTGTTTGAAACTCTGCAGATGTTTTGTTTGTACTTGTAATTGTGGTGTCAGAGACAGGCAAGAGTATAGGGAGCTCTAGTCACTACTACTCTAAGCACTCCACAACCTTGCCACAGGGGGGCTATTTTTCCGAGTAAATAATGGGTGGGATTTTTCAGGGTAATTAACCCTTTACACAAAAAAGCAGTACCTCATTATCTATTTCTTCTCTCTGTCTCTTTTTTTAAATTATACTTTAAGTTCTGGGATACATGTACAGAAAGTGCAGGTGTGTTACATAGGTATACACGTGCCATGGTGGTTTGTTGCACCCATCAATATGTCATCTACATCAGGTATTTCTCCTAATGCTATGCCTCTCCTAGTCCCCCACGCCCCGACAGGCCCCAGTGTGTGATGCTCCCCTGCCTGTGTCCATGTGTTCTCATTGTTCAACTCCCACTTATGAGTGAGAACATGCAGTGTTTGGTTTTCTGTTCCTGTGTTAGTTTGCTGAGACTGATGGTTTCCAGCTTCATCCTTTTTTATGGCTGCATAGTATTCCATGGTGTATATGTGCCACATTTTCTTTATCCAGTCTGCCATAGATGGGCATTTGTGTTGGTTCCAAGTCTTTGCTATTGTGAACAGTGCCACAATAAACGTATGTGTGCATGTGTCTTTATAGTAGAATTATTTATAATCCATTGGGTGTATACCTAGCAATGAGATTGCTGGGTCAAATGGTATTTCTGGTTCTAGATCCTTGAAGAATCACCACACTGTCTTCCACAATGGTTGAACTAATTTACACTCCACCAACAATGTAAAAGCATTCCTATTTCTCCACATCCTTTCCAGCATTTGTTGTTTCCCGACTTTTTAATGATCACCATTCTAACTGGTGTGAGATGGTATCTCATTGTGGTTTTGATTTGCATTTTTCTGATGACAGTGATGATGAGCTTTTTTTCATATGTTTATTGGCCACATAAATGTCTTCTTTTGAGAAGTGTCTGTTCATATCCTTTTCTAAATATACAATCATGTCATCTGCAACAGAGACAATTTGACTTCCTCTTTTCCTAATTGAATACCCTTTATTTCTTTCTCTTGCCTGATTGCCCTGGCCAGAACTTCGAACACTATGTTGAGTAGGAGTGGTGAGAGAGGGCATCCCTGTCTTGTGCCAGTTTTCAAAGGGAATGCTTCCAGCTTTTGCCCATTCAGTATGATATTGGCTGTGGGTTTGTCATAAAGAGCTCTTATTATTTTGAGATATGTTCCATCAATACCTAGTTTATTGAGAGTTTTTAGCAAGAAGCGCTGTTGAATTTTGTCAAAGGCCTTTTGGCATCTATTAAGATATTCATGTGGTTTTTGTCATTGGTTCTGTTTAATGTGATAGATTGCATTTATTGATTTGCATATGTTGAACCAGCCTTGCATCCCAGGGATGAAGCCAACTTGATCGTGGTGGGTAAGCTTTTTGATGTGCTGCTGGATTCGGTTTGCCAGTATTTTACTGAGGATATTGGCCTGAAATTTTATTTTTTTGTTGTGTCTCTGCCAGGTTTTGGTTTCAGGATGATGCTGGCCTCATAAAATCAGTTATGGAGGAGTCCCTCTTTTTGTATTGTTTGGCATAGTTTCAGAAGAATGGTACCAGCTCCTTTTTGTACCTCTGGTAGAATTCAGCTGTGAATCCATCTGGTCATGGACTTTTTTGGTTGGTAGGCTATTAATAGTTGCCTCAATTTCAGAACTTGTTATTGGTCTATTCAGGGATTCAACTTATTCCTGATTTAGTCTTGGGAAGGTATATGTGTCCAGGAACTTATCCATTTCTTCTAGATTTTTTATTTTATTTGCATAGAGGTGTTTGTAGTATTCTCTGATGGTAGTTTGTGTTTCTGTGGGATCAGTGGTGACATCCCCTTTATCATTTTTTATTGCATCTATTTGATTCTTCTCTCTGTTCTTCTTTATTAGTCTTGCTAGTGGTCTATCAATTTTGTTGATCTTTTCAAAAAAACAGGTCCTGGATTCATTGATTTTTTGAAGGATTTTTCATGTCTCTATCTCCTTCAGTTCTGCTCTGATCTTAGTTTCTTACTGACTTCTGCTAGCTTTTGAATGTGTTTGCTCTTGCTTCTCCAGTTCTTTTAATTGTGGTGTTAGGGTGTCAACTTTAGATCTTTCCTGTTTTCTCTTGTGGGCATTTAGTGCTATAAATTTCCCCATACACACTGCTTTGAATGTGTCCCAGAGATTCTGGTACATTTTGTCTTTGTTCTCATTGGTTTCAAAGAACTTAATTATTTCTGCCTTCATTTCGTTATGTACCCAGTAGTCATTCAGGAGCAGGTTGTTCCGTTTCCGTGTAGTTGTGTGGTTTTGAGTGAGTTTCTCAATCCTGGGTTCTAATTTGATTGCACTGTGGTCTGAGAGATTGTTATGATTTCCATTCTTTTGCATTTGGTGAGCAGTGTTTTACTTTCAATCATGTGGTCCATTTTAGAATAAGTGCAATGTAGTGCTGAGAAGAATGTATATTCTGTTGATTTGGGGTGGAGAGTTCTGTAGATGTCTATTAGGTCCACTTGGTCCAGAGCTGAGTTCAATTCCTGGATATCCTTGCTAATTTTCTGTCTCATTGATCTAATATTGACAGTGGGGTGTTAACTCCCCACTACTAACACTATTATTATGTTGGAATCTAAGTCTCTTTGTAGGTCTCTAAGAACTTGCTTTATGAATCAGGGTGCTCCTGCTTTGGGTGCATATATATTTAGGATAGTTAGCTCTTCTTGTTGCGTTGATCCCTTTATCATTATGTAATGGCCTTCGTCTCTTTCGTACTTTGTTGGTTTAAAGTCTTTTTTGTCAGAGACTAGGGTTGAAACCCCTGCTTTTTTTTTGCTGTCCATTTTCTTGGTAAATATTTTTTCTTCCCTTTATTTTGAGCCTACGTGTGTCTTCGCACATGAGATGGGTCTCCTGAATACAGCACACCAATGGGTCTTGACTCTATCTAATTTGCCAGTCTGTGTCTTTTAATTGGGACATTTAGCCCATTTACATTTAAGATTAATATTATTATGTGTGAATTTGATCTTGCCATTATGATGCTAGCTGGTTATGTTGCCCATTAGTTGATGCAGTTTCTTCATAGCGTTGATGGTCTTTACAATTTGGTATGTTTTTGCAGTGGCTGGTACCAGTTGTTCCTTTCTGTGTTTAGTGCTTCTTTCAGGAGGTCTTGTAAGGCAGGCCTGGTGATGACAAAATCTCTCAGCATTTGCTTGTCTGTAAGGGATTTTATTTCTCTTTCGCTTATGAAGCTTAGTTTGACTGGATATTAAATTCTAGGTTGAAAATTCTTTTCTTTAAGAATGTTGAATATTGGCCCCCACTCTCTTCTGTCTTGTAGGGTTTCTGCAGAGAGATCTGCTGTTAGTTTGATGGGCTTCTCTTTGTGGGTAACCTGACCTTTCTCTCTGGCTGCCCTTAATCTTTTTTCCTTCATTTCAACCTTGGGGGATCTGACGAGTATGTGTTTTGGGGTTCTCTTCCCGAGGAGTGTCTTTGTGGTGGTCTCTGTATTTCCTGAATTTGCATGTTGGACTGCCTCGCTAGGTTTGAGAAGTTCTCCTGGATAATATCCTGAAGGGTGTTTTCCAACTTGGTTCCATTCTCCCCGTCACTTTCAGGTACACCAATCAAACGTAGATTTGGTCTTTTCACATAGTCCCATATTTCTTGGAGGCTTTGTTCATTTCTTTTCACTCTTTTTTCTCTAATCTTGTCTTCTCACTTTATTTCATTGAGTTGATCCTCAATCTCTGATATCCTTTCTTCTGCTTAATTGATTTGGCTGTTGATACTTGTGTGTGCTTCATGAAGTTCTTGTGCTGTGTTTTTCAGTTCCATCAGGTCACTTATGTTCTTCTTTAAACTGATTATTCTAGTTAGCATTTTTTCTAACTTTTTTCATGGTTCTTTGCTCCTTGCATTGGGTTAGAACATGCTCCTTTAGCTTGGAGGAGTTTGTTATTACCCACCTTCTGAAGCCTACTTCTGTCAATTTGTTGAACTCATGCTCCATCTAGTTTTGTTCCCTTGCTGGCTAGGAGTTGTGATCCTTTGGAGGAGAAGAGGTGTTCTCTTTCTTGGAATTTTCAGCCTTTTTGTGCTGGTTGCTTCCCATCTTCATGGATTTATCTACCATTGGTCTTTGAAGTCGGTGACCTTCAGCTGGGTTCCTGGAGAGGACATCCTTTTTGTTGATGTTGATGGTATTCCTGTTTGCTAATTTTCCTTCTACAAGTCAGGTCCCTCAGCTGCAGGTCTGCTGGAGTTTGCTGGAGGTCAATGCCAGATTCTGTTTGCTTGGGGATCACCTGTGGAGGCTGCAGAACAGCAAAGGTTGCTGCCTGTTTCTTCCTCAAGAAGCTTCATCCCAGAGGGGCAGCCACCTAATGCCAGCTGGAGCTCTCCTGTATGCGGTGTCTGTCGGCCCCTACTGGGAGGTATCTCCCAGTGGTGATACATGGGGGTCAGGGACTCACTTGAGGAGGCAGTCTGTCCCTTATCAGAGCTCAAACGCTGTGCTGGGAGGCCTGCTGTTCTCTTCAGAGCTGCCAGGCAGGGACATGGAGGTGTGCTGAAGCTGCGCCAACAACCTCCATTTCCCCGAGGTGCTTTGTCCCAGGGGGGTGGGGGTTTTATCTATAAGTCCCTGACTGAGGCTGCTGTGTTTGAAAAAAAAGAGGCAGTCTGGCCGCAGTGGTCTTGCTGAGCAGCACTAGGCCCTGCCCAGTTCAAACTTCCCATAGGCTTTGTTTACACTGTGAGGGTAAAACCACCTACTCAAGCCTCAGCTATGGCGGACGCCCCTCCCCCCACCCTGCTCCAGTGTCCCAGGTCGAGCTCAGACTGCTGTGCTAGCAGCGAGAATTTCAAGCCACTGGATCTTAGCTTGCTGGGCTCTGTGGGGGTGGGACCTGCCAAGCCAGACCACTTGGCTCCCTGGCTTCAGTCCCCTTTCCAGGGGAGTTAATGGTTCTGTGTTCCAGGTTCTCTCTGGTGTTCCAGGCGCCACTGGGATATGAGAAAACAACTCCTGTGGCTATCTCAGTGTCTGCCCAAACGGCCGCCCAGTTTTGTGCTGGAAACCCAGGGCCCAGGTGGCGTGGGCACCAGAGGGAATCTCCTGGTCTGTGGGTTGCAAAGACCATGGGAAAAGCACAGTATTTTGGCTGGAGTGCACGGTACAGTCCCTAATGTGTTCTCTTGGCTAAGAGAGGGAGTTCCCTGACCCCTTGCACTTCCCAGATGTGGCATTGTCCCTCCCTGCT
This sequence comes from Hylobates moloch, assembly GCF_009828535.3. Classification (NCBI taxonomy): domain Eukaryota; kingdom Metazoa; phylum Chordata; class Mammalia; order Primates; family Hylobatidae; genus Hylobates; species Hylobates moloch. The sequence goes on from NW_026652281.1 coordinate 36,154,837, forward strand.
TCAGCTTACCCTCCTTGGGCTGCACCCACTGTCCAACCAGTCCCAATGAGATGACCCACGTACCTCATTTGGAAATGCAGAAATCACCCACCTTCTGTGTCGATCTCGTTGGGAGCTGCAGACCAGAGCTGTTGCTATTCGACCATCTCGCCAGCAATCCCTCACTGTCTCTTTGGAATACCAGTCCCCACTCACCTCCACCTTGACAAAGGGGGACTAGGGGGCTGTCTTTCCAGAATACTCCCTGTTAATTCTATCTTGGAAATTATTGTTAGCGTCCCTAAGTAGGGAAGATTTCTGCCTGACCAGTTTCCCAGTGGGTGGAAAATTATTGTGCTATGTCACCAAGGGAGACCTGGCCCCAGTCTCCACCTGCATTTTGTAATCTTGCAGTAATCCTACCTTTCCTCTGTTAAATAAGGACTACTACACCTTTGGGGGCTTTTGCTATTCATGCCTATTCTGTCAGTATTCAATCTCCAATTGTAGTTCACACACTCACAGTTTATAGACCCGTACTTGGGTGGCAGAGTTTCTTCTTTCTTAGCGTTTATTCTAAGCCCTTCATAACCCTACCTATTGTACCTTCAAAACTCCACTTCTAGCTGTCTTCTCTTGCACAGAATCCTCTCTTCGAGCTGGTTTATTCAACAATTTTTACTACAACTATCCTCCAAATTCATCAGCACCATCTATTCATTAAAGAAAACTGTTCAGACAATTTAATTATGAGCTTGTGTTGTGCTGGACTCCTATTGACTTCAGTACAAATGGCACCATGTTTGAGAAGCTGAAAAAGAGACCCAGAGCCAGCTACCGAGACATGGGATTTATGGAGGGGACTTACATACAGGGCAGTCCAGTGGCAGAGGGCTGGACAGAAGAACCACAACTGCTTATAAAAAGCATACAGTTTACATAGTGTTTTCACTTAGCACCCTCCCCCAGCAACCTCAACCTGGTAACCTTATATAACCCAAAATAAAGGGTCTTGATCCCCTATAGGGCCTGCATTCTACAGGTTGGGTCAAGAGTTCAGATGTTCCTCATAGATAAGGAAAGAATCTCCTGGTTGGGTACTCCTAGATTCCTTAGCTTGGAACTCCAAACACACATTCCCCTTAGACCATAGGATCATTCTCAAGTTATGCTTAAGTTACTGTTGTCAGGTACATCAGTTATACACTCCTCACCAGCACACCCTTGAGTGGCCCTCACATTCTTATCATGCCATTCTCCTGTATTTTCCTGGGGCCAGGCATGCAGAGGAGCATTGTGGCCAGACATCCACAGCAGCAATACAAACTACTACAACACAAAAGAATAATTAATATAACAATCATACTGTACAGAAAGTTTTTCCAAGCACTTGGGGGTTGATTGAAGCACGCAATTATTGGGTTGTAAGACAGAGATTCTAGAGTGGACATGTGAGTGTCTAGGAGCTGTGTGGCCTGGCTTACGTTGTGAGAGTAATCAAGGATGTATCCACAACATTCAGTTTTAATTAATGCATAGGTTCTGCCCTGGGCAGCATTTAAGGTGTCCATAGCCATGCGATTTTGCAAAGAAGGGTGCATACCCCACCACCTGTTTCTGCACTCCTGTCATCCACCTTAGACCATTGTGTACAATGTACTCCACAGTGAGGGTAACATTAACTTCCTTCCTTAGTAAGTGGAAAATACATCATCTCATCTCGTTGATGGTGGGAAACTTGCTGCATGAGGTGCTGTTGTCACTAAAGGGAAATGGGTGAAGGTCATTATACCAAGTACAGAAGTGGCTCCAGATTAGCTGCTTGGATGCACCATGGCAGGTCCATGGTGGAGGAGAGTGGCAGCTTTCCAGAGACCCAGTGGTTTATTTTATTCTGGAGGGAGACCACTGTCTATGCCCAGTCAGTGAAGAAGTTTGCTGCACACTATCTATAGGCGGAAGGTGAGATGTTTGGTGCGTATAAGAAAGGGCAAGCTGGCTGGGCGTGATGGTGCACGCCTGTAATCTTTTGGGAGGCTGCAGTGGGTGGGTTGCTAGAGGTCAGGAGTTTGAAACCAGCCTGGCCAACAAGTGAAATCCCATATATACTAAAAATACAAGAATTAGCCAGGTGTGGTCGTGGGTGCCTATAATCCCAGCTACTTCTCAGGAGGCTGGGGCAAGAGAATCACTTGAACCACAGAGCAGGAGGTTGCAGTGAGCCAAGGATGATGGTGCCACTGCACTCCAGCCTGGACAATAGAGCAAGACTCTGTTAAAAAAAAAAAAAAAAAAGGGCAAGTCATGGCCATTTAACAAGACACAGAAAGTTCTGTCATTCTGAGAGAACACCACTCTGGCCAGTGGCTGGATGCTCGGTTTACAGTACCAAATGGACTGGCCCCGTGTGTAACGCATTGCAGGAGGCCAGAGTGAGACAATGGGGTATCATAATGTTCTGTAATGACAGGATTATTGTCCCCTTGAACAAGGGAGCACTAGGATTCATTATTTTAGAAGTATGAAGAGTAGGGTGTAAAATAGGTGTTACCTGTTATATTCTGTTCTAGACCCTTCCTCCATGGAGCAGAAAAACTAAACCAACCAGGGGCTGGTTTGACATTCCCAGAGCCACGTGTTTTCTGGTGCACAGGTCCTGTGGCCAGGGCAGTATCAGGTTACTTTGAGTCCCGGGTTGGGGCAAAAGCGTGCCGTCCTTTACACTGTCCACCTGGATCCTGATGGTGATATCAGTTCCTTTCATCAGAAGAGTGTATGTGCTGGGGCGATGGGAATGGGCATGTTCGTTCAGTGTGTGGACAGCTGCTGGTAAGCTGTGTGTCCACAGAGCCAGATAGCACCTGCCAGAGTTGTGGCTTCAAAAGTCTATTCATCTGTTCAATCAGCCCTGCTGCTGTAGTGTTTTATGGCAGGTGAAAATGCCTGTGGATATACAGGGCCTCCGCCCATTCCTGCACTTAATGTCTGGTAAAGTGCAAGCCCTGGTCACCACCAATATCATTGGGGATGCCGTAGGCTGCAAACAGCTGCTCTAGTGCTATTTTGGTGGTTTTCTGGGTGGCACGATTGCTAGGATTTGCCTGCAGTAGCCCTGAGCAGGTGTTTGTACAAGTCAAGGCATAGTGGCAGCCATCAGATAGAGGCAAAGGTTTTATGTGGTCTACCTGCCACCATTGTGCTGGGCTCTGGCTTATAGAGAAGGACCGTCCAGGCGGTTTGTGGCTCAGCCCCTTGACTACTATGTCCTTTGCCTGTATCAAGCCAGGTACTATCAGTGGACAGCTTGGTGGCCATGGCTATCCCAATGCAAGGACTGCCTCATGATGAGCTGTCTACATACCAGGCTGGGTCAGGAATTGTGCTCTGTTCCTCCTGTAGGAAGGAGAGACTATGGAGGTTTAGTGGCCTCTGTCAAAGACTGTCCTTCAGTTGTCACACAGGGGACAGGGCCAAGCATGGAATGGAGCTCTGCTCAAGGGGCTATTAGTTAATGTGCTCATCTGTTGCAGGTATGCATGGCAATTGGCCATAGTCTGTATCTGAGCATTCTCAGACTTTGGTTTCTGCAAGATATCCTTTAGTCAGCCTGCTGTGGGGTACTGGGTGCATACTAGTACTGGGACCCCCTTTGTAATGTCCTCCATTTGTAAGGCCTAATGTGTGGTGCAGAATTGTTTCTGCATGACAGTAAACCTAACTTCAGCCCTTTCTGTAGTTGGGACCAGAATCCTAAAGGCACATGTTTACATCCTTGCCTTTGCCACAGGCCACACCCAAACCCCTCAGAGTAACAGACCACATCCAATTCACAAGGCTGTCCCAGCACTAGAACCCTCAAGGCTTTTATTCGTCTCACTAGGACTTCAGCTTGTTCAAAGGCCTCATCCTCCTTTGTGGACCAGTCCCAGTGGGCCCCCTTCCTTCTTATGGGGGGCCTAAGGAGTTGAAGCTAATGGGGAGTAAAAGGACGCCAATACCCTCAGAGAGCTAAGAATATTTGCAGCTTCTTTGATGTGGTAGGACGTGGGTAGGCCTGCACCTTATCCATGACAGCAGACAGAAGCACTTTAGTCTCACCCAACCAGATGACATTCAAGAATGGGACTGGTAAGGCTGGACCTTGGACTTTGACTGCATTGACTGCCCATTCTCTGTTCACCAAGTGAGACAGCAAGGTGGAAGCTGCATTTGGTAAGCTGGAAAAAGACTCAGAAGTTGGCATTTATTATGAATGTAATGGAAAACATGCACCCACTCCGGGGTGGTCTATCCGAGGTTTGCAGCCACCAGTACATGATAGACAGTAGAGCTATGTAAATATCCCTGGGGCAAGATGGTAAAGGTCCATTGTTCTCCTTCCCAGGTGAATGCAAATTATTCTTGACTCTGGGGCAGTGAAGATGCTGAAAAAGGCACTGGCTAAATCTACAACAAAGTGGTATGTGCCAAGCATGGATCCTACCTTCATCAGAAGGGAGGCAATATTGGGAACAGCTGCATATACTGGGGAGACCACCTTATTTAATTCCTAGTAATCCATGGTCATTCTCCATATCCCATCAGGCTTCCACATGGACCATACAGTGCCATTGTATGGGCTGCACACTGGCCTTATAATGCCTACCTGGGCTAACTCCTTAGCAGTCCCATGATCTCATTATGCACCCCCAGCAGGCCGTATTGCTTCAGTGCTACTGCCTGCTGTAGGGCTGGCAGCTGTATTGGGGTCCATTTTGCGATCCTGCTGATCATGTGCTTCATTACCCTCTTAGCTGGAATTCCCTGCCAGTTGTTTAGAGGGTAAAGCCTGATAAGATATCCATTCACAAGAGGTATTCTGAGATGAGAGCTGTGTTTACTGAGTAGGGTTTTGGTGGCAGGGCTTTGGCTGCCTGACTTTCACGGCCCCCTCTTCATAACCGTCTATTGTTGTATAAGGCCTTGGAACCCATGAATGTTACCATGTGAGTGCATTTGGCTCCAGTATCCACCAGGGTAGAAACAGTCTGTTTATTTTTAGGTGATGAATATATAGTTAGTTCTACATGTGGCCTCTGGTCCCCAGACACCCTGGCCACCATTGCTCTCATTGGGATTCTGGGACCTTGGCTTTTATTCTAGACTAAAGGGGTTGGTGCCTGCCAGCCCTCTGCAGGAGGGGTGGTGGGCTGAGCCGGAGGCTCCTTAGTGACACGCTGTTGTTGCTTGAACAGCACAGCAGTGCAGTCCTACATTGTGCTGTGCTGCCATCTTTCAAGTGAGGGCAGGTTTTGTGGGTCAACTCCCTGTGGGTGCAGCTGGTCTGCCTTTATCTTGGTAGTGGCTATGGGATGGGCAGAGAGGATGGGAACCTCCCTGAGCTTGTCCCAGTCCTTGTTCTCCTCCTCACTAGAGTTCTCCATTAGGTCCTAGGACTTAGGGTTCCAGGACAATTTAGTCCATGATAGTCCTACCATGGCAGCCAATAACCCTTCAGATGGGCTACCTGATACGCCAGGGTCTCCATTTTGTCATCCTGTGCCTGAAAGTGGGACAGTAGGGACTCCAGCATTTCAGTTTGAGCTAACCTTGCATTGCTTTCTATTTGTCACTCATCCTGTACCTGAGGAACTCCTACCTGTGCTGTGAGCTCAGCCTCAGTGGCTGCTCAAAGCGGTGGGGAGCAGCCAGCCAATTGTGGCTGCCACAGGCAACTGATTTTTGTTTAGTTAGATCCAACCCCTGCAACAGCTCTTCCAGACCCTTCAGCATTCTCAGGGTGTCCCTATACTCACGTGGTGGGCCCCATGCATCAGTGATAGTGGCTATCGGGCTCTATATAGGCATGGATGGCCAGACTGGGATTTCCCCCATGGATTTCCCCTTTCCCAGTCCCATCCTCTTGGTGCTCATGGGGTTTTCTCTGACCTCCTGGCTGGATTGCTGATGGTCATGCTGGACCCCCATTGATTTCAGTAGGGATGGCACCATGTTTGAGAGGCCAAAAAAGAGACATGGAGTACGCAAACGAGACATGGGGTTTTTTGAGGAGACTTACGTACAGGGCAGTTCAGTGGCAGTAAGCTGGACGGGAGAATCACAACCACTTGTAAAAAGCATGCAGCTTACATAGCTTCTTCACTTAGTACCCTTCCCCTAGGAACCTCTACCTGGAAATCTTCATTTAACCCAAAACAAAGGGCCTCAATCCCCTGTATGGCCTGTGTTCCATAGGATGGACCAGGAATTCAGATGTTCCTTACAGATAAGGAATACATCTCTGGATTGGCCACTCCCAGATTCCTTAGCTTGGAACTCTAAACATGGATTCTTAGACCATAGGGTAATTCTCAGGGTACTTATTCTATTTTGTGATCTGCTTACTCTCCTACTCTCCATAATAGTGATTTTGACCATCTCCATTCTTTCCCCAAACTCTTCCATTCCTGTATGCAACTATGTTCCCTCATACTCTTCCTTGACAGAACAATTAGAAGCTGTCAACTTTTATTGCCTTGTCTTCCTATATACCAGCCCCTGTACATTTTCTCAGCTTTTAAGGCTATATTTAGTAGCATGTTTAATAAAGTTCTGTAAACTCTCTAGGGATGTAGATCTCTCCTAGGGATGAAAGGGAGCAGTCCTAAACCTTTCAATCCCTGCTAATAATAATAATAATAAACCTTTCAATCCCTGCTAAAAGAGTGACCAACTCTAGTAGACAATGTGCTAATGTGCTTTAATTGTCTTTTGCTGATCCCAGAGGTTTTTCAAATTATCCACTGATTTCAGTCGGAGGGCTTGAGAGTGGTGGTATATCCAGGGAACTCCAGAGAGAAGATTACTTTTATATCTGATAGTCAAAGGCTATTTGACAAAGAGGCCCAATCCACTTTTTTTTTTTTTTTTTTTTTTTTTTTTTTTTCTGAGATGGGGTCTCACTCTGTCACTCAGGCTGGAGTGCAGTGGTATGATCTTGGCTCACTGCAACCTCCACCTTTCAGGTTCAAGTGATTCACCTGCCTCAGCCTCCTGGGTAGTTGGGATTACATGTGAGTGCCACCACACCCAGCTAATTTTTGTATTTTTAGTAGAGATGGGGTTTTATCATGTTGCCCAGGCTGGTCTCGAACTCCTGACCTCAAGTGATCCCCCTGCCTCGGCCTCCCAAAGTGCTGGGATTACAGGTGTGAGCCACCATGCCCGGCCTCCAATCCACTTGTATAAATTAGAATTTCTAGCACCAACTAAGATGTCACAGATACAGATAAGGAATATGTGTATGCAATACCATTTTAAGTGTGGGCTTTTAACAGATCCTTAATCTTTGTACTTGTCAGAGCTAAGTTGGATAGTTGTCAACTCTGGATGATTATAATTTCAGCATTCATGATTAGTCCAGCCCTAGCAAAAAGAATGCTTAGTTCATTCAGTCTGCTATAACAAAATACCATGAACTAGGTAGCTTATGAATCAGAAATTTATTTTTCACAGTTCTGGAGGCTGGGAAGTCCAAGATGAAGGCACTGGAAGATTCATTGTCTGGTGAGATCTTTTCCTCATGGATGATGCCTTCTAGCTGTGTCCTCACAAGGTAGAAGAGGCAAATAAGCTCCCTTGGGCATCTTTTATAAGGGACTAATCCCCTTCATGAGAGTTCTGCCCTCACAACCTAATCACCTCCTAAAGGCCTCTTAAGACTATTGCATTAGAGATTAGGTTCCAACATATTAATTTTGGGGAGACACAAACATTCAGACCACAGCATGCTGAACTGATGCCCTGCCACTGTGGTCCTGTGCCTAGACAACACCATTCCTTGAAGAGACTGTCTGGCCCTAACCTTAATCTAAATCATTTCCCTAGTCCATCCCAGCATTCCAGCTTGTTTTGGGTGCTAAGGGGTGATTTGCTAGGAAGGTGCCACTCATCTTCAGATGTATTTTCGCTTCATATCGGTATCAAAGAGGGCACGTCCTCACCAAAGAGAACCATTAGTTCCCTGGGATCTCTTGGTGGGGTTTAGGGATCCTCCATCCATGCTGTTCTCAGGGGGTGCTCACTCTTAAACCTATTTTTATTGGAGCCATCACACATCCACAACTCTGTCATTTCTTTCTCTTGGAGACATTATCCTCCGTGTTCAATCCACATTGCAAACTCCCTCTAGCATCTGCTCTGTTGCTCCCACCCCAGCCCATGGCACCCACAGGTAACTGGAGCTTTTGGTACTGGTAACATGCAAAGTGCATCATCACATCCCTCTCTATTTCTGCCCCAGGCCATCCACTTGAGGTGCCCAATAACCACTTCCTAAACTGGCTTATAACTGTGTCCTCTGTGCTATGAAATGTTTCCTATGGATCATTTTCCCCTCTGGTAGTCTGAAGTGTGAAAATCATTATGAGTAGGGGTCTGTGGATTTACCTAATCCCACTACTAGCAGAGTGGTCTTCTCCTGGCATCCCCCCAAGGAGGGCTCAGAGTACAAGTGGATAAACACACCATACCTAGCTTGGTGTTACTAGAGCAAGAAAGGCCACATGAAATAGAGTCTATTCAACAGAGAAAAAGATCCACTCACCTTTATTCCTTAATTCATTTTGGCACCAATTTCTAACCTTCTCCAGGGAAAAGCTCTCTTAAGTAACGGAGCCTGTTTGAATGCTAGCAGGCAATTTGCCATCACTCCATACACATGTAACTCCATTTTGTATCTAAAGCTTGCATAAGCTTTCAAATGAAGTACCTTTTTCTTAGAAGAGAAAACTGCCTTTTTTCTCTGAGCTGTTTTGTTTTATTGTTTTTATTACACATGTATTTGGGCCTGGGGGTTATAACTAATATTCTGGTCTAGATAAAAGGGGCAGGAAATGAAATAATCTTTATTAGTAAAGCTTCATGATGCCAGGAGGAAAATTGTTGTAGTTGTAAGTAGACTGAACAGTAATTAATTAGTGAAATGATTTTCTTCCCAAGGAGAGGGACAGAACACAATTTTGAGATGTAGGAGGACAGAGAAGAACTTGTTTGCAGACCAAAAATATAAGGCCTGATTCCTGACTCAGGAATTCCTGGCAATTTTGAAGCATAGGTGGGCAGAGAAAACTTGTTTGTAGAAAAACAACAACAACAGCAACCACCACCACCACCACCAGCATTTAGTGGTCCCAAAAGTGTGGGCCATGGCACACAAGCATTAGCATTATCTGAGGCCTTGCTGGAAATGCAAATTCTCAGGCTCCATCTTGGACCTTCTGAACCACAAACTGGGGGTGGAGTCTAGCAATCCGTAGTTTAGCAAACTCTACAGGTGATTCTGATGCATACTAACATTTAAGAACCACTGGGTTAAAGCTGCCTCTTTTGTAGCAAGAATATCTGATTCAAGACACCTGGTGGAGGAGAATGCTGGGGTAAGGAAATCAAGGGTCAATTTGTATCTCATGTGGAGAAATGAGATGCAAATTCAACCCATGTCTCTTGACCAAGGCTGAGAAGAAAGTTCTGGAACAGAGGGCCAGGTGCCCCTGCTGGTTCCTTTAGAATTCAAAGGAGGACTTCAGAGCTCAGCTGCCAAAGACTTTGCAGCCAGATTAATTAGTCTCTAGGAATTTCCTGTAAGAGTTGGAAGGGCTGCGTTGGAAACTAGCAACCAATTGCCCTGGTGAAGCAGGGGGAAAAGGACCAACAGGGCTGCTCAAGTCCCACAAAAGCCCTTCTTCTCCCAGAGGGACTGAAGACTGGCTTGTCTCTGTGTATCAGGCTGTGAAAAGCCATTCCTTTACTGTGATGGGAACTAGGCTCAAGAGAGTTTCCCTTCCAGCAAGGAGCAGAGGAAAAAACAAAATGACTGCCAAACCTCCGTTAAAGTCCAGATGCATAGGCCAGCAGCCTCCTGGCTTGCCTTCCGGCTTGCCTGGTTTCCTTCCATATAGGCCTGCCTTCTCAGTGGTCAGAGGCTTTGGCTGTGATGGGTCATTCAGCCATACTGTGGGGTGACCACTGCTAGACACAAAATCTAGGGTCTTGTGTAGACTTGAACCCTTCATTTTAATCTCTCAGGGCTGGGTTAGATGCCCTCTAATGTCCTTTCCAGATTCTGACGTTTTTCTGCTGAAAATTTTCTCATGGGCAAGAGCTTCATCCCAGTGAGAAATGCAGTTATAGTTCTAAGACTTATCATCTGCCTTTCCCAGTAGGCCAGCAACGGCACTCTGTCAGATGTCATGCTTTTAGCTAGATCAGCTTCTCAAGATAGGCCCAATTTTGAGATCAGTGGTTTTCTCCCTGGACCCCTTCATTCATACATACGTGTGTGCATTCAGCAAGTGCTCACTGCGTGTTGACTTCATACCGTGCTGGAATCCTCGGGCTCCAGGGTAGTGGGTGAGGGACAGAGGGAGAAGGGCAGTGACCTGCATCTTCTTACTTCTCCACCTTTGCTTTTGCGGTTTTTCTATTCTCTGCTTACAACTACCTACTCCTTGTCCGCTTAGTGACTGCCGACTTCACCTTCATAGTTAAGGGAACTGCTGTTTCCTTTCTCTAGCTTTCTCTGACCATTCCATGATCCCAAACATATGAATTTTCCCCCTTTGTGTCTCCATATAATATGTATATAGCATAATATGTAATATAAAATACTGTGCACATCTCTTTCTTAAACACTTTTATGCTTTATTCTGCACATAATTTTTTCCTTACCCAGATAGGCTGTGAAATCTTTCAAGGCAGGAGTCCTGTTTTATTCACCATGGTATCTTTATGCCTAGCACATGTTTAGTGTGTAGCAGAACCTCACAGATGCTGAATTGAAGTGCACGGATTTAAATATTTGTTTTTTAATGCAGTTTTTCAGCATAAAGGCAATTTGAAAGTCTATTTCTTCTAACTTGTCCACAGCATTCATATTTAATTAGAGCAATTTTCCTAGAAATGGACAGTAAGTGTTAGTGTAGTTGTTCAACCCAGAGAAAGACCACAATAAATTATGAAAAATAATCCAAGAGAGTTGGAGCGTCATCTTCAAAAGAAATATGTGCCTTGAGCCAATGAAAATGTACCATAAATCATTTATGGGATAGATTGCTTCCACATATTTGGATAGTAGTTTAGACTGCCAAGTCTGTGAGAAGAGGGCATAGCACAAAGTGGTTTTTTGGCCCATGAAGTTTTTGTTAATATTGACAAACTTGGTGCATGTCCATTTACAAAATCTGATTAAAGACCCTGAGGCTTCATTAATGGAGTATGTTGTAAAGAAACATACACACACAGAAAAGTGAAAACCAGAAAGAGAATTTAATATTATTTATTCTCCATGATGGGAGGCTAGTGTCTCAAGCTAAAGACTGCTAACCTCTAGTTCCCTAACCAGTCCATAATTTCACTTCCTACATGGTCACAGCACTTTTAAAAACTGTCTGTTGGGGATAAGAACAGTCTTGTGACTGCATTACGGTATACGTGTTGAAAAGAGTTATTTACAGTACATGCCTCTGAAGCACTGTTAGACCGAGAAAGCATGTGGAAAGCTTCACAATGAATTGCTGCCTGTCACAGCCTTTGAAAATGTGAAGTGCCATATAAGTGCCCAGCAGGGCTCCACTAACATTGTTTTATTGTTCTACTAAATAATGATGGCAATATCATGCCATTCTCCCACTGAGTTTAACACACAATTTGCATTTGCAGTGTAAAGTTGTTATTAAAGGCAGGATATTTTTGCAAGTGCAAACGTCTTCTGTCTTCCCTTCCCTGTAGTGGCACAGTATTTAAGAACCTGCTGCTCAACCACCTGTTCATATTTATTAGCATGAGAACCATTTTCCTGCCACCAGCAGATTTCTTTCTTCCATTGTAATCTTGCCCAAACCTCATTTAAGATAACTGCCTTCAGAAAGAGCATAGCGTTGGGCACCAAGACCTCAGGACATAAGTGTAGCACAGCTTTTCCTGACCTGGAAAGGATCAGCCCTCACGAGCCTGTGTACTTTCTTCCTCTTGACAATAAGATCTCTATGTAAAGCAACTATTGGTTCTCATCTTTGGGACATGGGATATTCAGTTTGGTCACTGTAACATGCATGTGGACAACTCCTGTAACTTTCCTTCTCTGGACCATATCATCACAAGTATCCATGGAGTGAACAAAATTCTTGGGATTGCAAGTTTGTTTAAGAGCATTCTCATGAGGAAACTGGGTATTTGGAACAGAAGATGTCCTGTATCCAGCTTTAGTAAATTCCAATAGAGGTTTCATCTATGTGAAGGATGGTAAAAAAGGAAATTTTTTAGGTTTCATTGCCAATATGATTCATTTGGGGCGACTAGGGGACACTGTGGAATGGTTTTGGTTGTATTATAATGAAAATAGTATAAAGCTAGAATCCAGGATATGAGCTAAACAAAGATAGACCAGCATGTCTCCTGCTATTGCAATCTAATTCGTGCATTCCTCTGCCATTGTGTTTAGAAGGAGGAAAGGAATAGAAAAGAGATTGAACAAAGTAAAAGAGGAAAAAGAGACACTTGCAGGCTGGACTGGTAGAGCCACACTTAGGGCCGCACAGAAGGCTCTAAATAATGTTGAAGAGGCCGAGTGTGGTGGCTCACGCCTGTAATTCCAACACTTTGTGAAGCTGAGGCAGGAGGATTGCTTGAGCCCAGGAATTTCAGATAGGCCTAGGCAACATAGCAAGACTCTATCTCGACAAAAAATAAAAAAAATTGACAGGCATGGTGGTGTTGGCCTGTAGTCCTATCTACTGGGAGGCTGAGGCAGGAGCATTGTTTGAGCCCAGGAGGCTGAGGCTGCAGTGAGCCATGATCATGCCACTGCACTGTAGCCTGGGTAACAGAGCAAGACCCTGTCTAAAAAAAAATAAAAATTAAATGCTGAAGAACAGTGAGATTAAATGCAACAAGAACCTTGGATCTGGCACTCTTTCTAAGCAGAAAGAAAGAGGTAGGCTAAATGAATCTGATCTACATTTATAGGTCAGCCACCTTGAGCTTTCGCAGACAGGTCCTAGTTTTTCTGAAGACTACTAGGCCACTTGGGAGACACCCTGAAGGGAACATGAGGTTTTCAGCAATCAGGATTAAGAAAATGGATTAAAGGAGGGAAGGCAAAAGCTGTTCCTGGAAAAGGAAGCAGTGAACATACTCTGGGGTAGAGGACACAAAAGACAGGGGCCCTTGTTCAGGAGAGAGAATTTGTCATTGGAGAAGAGTTGGGGCTGGACTTGTTCAGGGACATGGAGACTTAGCATAGCTTCTTTATAAGCAAACTTTAAATCTGAAAGCGACTGTTGAAAGTTCATTCTTGATCAGAGGGAAATATAGGTTCTATAGAAGGAAGGAAAATCACTAAAGCTAGTTAGTAGAAATAAAATGAGTTGAAAAAAATAAAGTTAGTAAATTAAGAGATAAAAATAAATAGATCACAAAGAAAAAGATTCTGGGTTAGAAACTTGTTTTTCCAATGGATTTGGTTCAATTTAGTAAGAAACAAATTGTAGAGTTGCCTACTTACTTTGTCACTCCTTCTCTATCATCAGCATTGCGTGGAAGAAAGAAATAGAAGATGCTCCCTCTCCTGACATCCAGTGTAAGTTAACCTATAATTGGAGCAATCCAGGCTGCCTGCTGTTTAGACTGCACTCTCTCTGCTTGTAGTCAGCCAAAAGTTGAGTTTGTCCAAAGGCTGGTGCAGGAATAATATAGGAAATCCAGAGCAAGGCATTTTATGGACCAAACAATATGTGTCACAAAGGCCAATGGCTAAGAGTTAGCCCTCCAGAGTGGAAGCCTGGGCCGTGCCCAACCGGGCTGCTGCTGAGACGAGATCTGAAAAATGGACTGAAATTCCTAGGCCAAGTGGAGAAGATTGGTTAGAAATTTAGCTAGAACTGAACACTGTTTGGGAGAAGGGGGCAGTGTGAAAAGTGGAAAAGGAATTGGAAATGTCATGCGATGAGTAGATATTATAAGCTGGAGGAACAGCAATTGTGAGGGTGGATGAGACCGAATCAAGCCACAAGTGACAGAATGAGGTGTTGGTAAGTCAAGAGTTGGTTTAGAAGGAAGAACCTCAGGGACATTGAGCTCTAGATGCAATATTTCTCTTCATCTAGTAGGCCATCAGTTTTGTGTTGGAAAAGCAAAATGTTACTGTAGTGAAGATCTGGTTTTTGTAATGCTTGCCAATCCCGTTCATTTGTTCAAGAGGCTTTGTTTTCCTTGGGGAACTACTTCTGAACTCAATGCTGGATATACCTGTATGGACTGTATCAGTGAGCCCCCTTGCTCATTGGTTTCCAGTTGGATTTGACTAGTGAAATGCGCTCTGAAGAGCCTTGGAGAAAAGTGAGATCAGAGAATTTACCCCCTTACATCTCCATCCCATCTTGGCTTCTTTCCTTCCGTGGTATTTGAGATTGGCTCTGTGCACCTATGCGAGACCATCGCTCCTGTCAGATGGCTCACACACTACACTTAGCCTCTCTGGCTTCTATGACCACACCCTTCCCTTGTTCTTTTAGGCTTTGGGATGGTAACAGCTCCTGCACTGTTGCTAACCCTAGCATACTGCACTATTGCCATTGTTTTCTCTAACTATACCATGCCATTAAAAATAGTTTCTTTATTAAATTCTCCTCAAATTAGCCAGTTTGAAACCACTATCTATGTTCTGCTGGAACCTGACTGATGCACACTTTCTTATAGTTCAGTTGAAGCTGACTCTACCCCCAGCCACAGGGGCAGATAGGCAAATGGCTGAAACTGGACAGAGCTTTGCATCTCCTGGCTCCAGTAACATGATCAAGTGACCCAATCATAGTCAATAGGCCTGAATTTGGAACACTTGTGGAAATTGTTAAGATGAGAGACTCTTTATAACTATGTCTCCCAAGAAAATAGAATGTGAGGAGAAAGTATGCCTGAAAGAAGAGTCAACAAGGAGAAAAGCAGTGGTGGAAAAGGGAGACTGCGTAGTAATGAATGTGTTTCAGCCCATAGATAGGCTGGGTGTGAATCTGCACAGTTGTGCTATGAGCTGATAACTCTAACCCCTTCCTTTAAAAAATGCTTTGTTCATTTTGAGTTGGATTTTCTGTAATTTGTATCTGCAAGCGTCCTGACTGATAGACATGTGGGGGAAACTCCCTGTCCACTGGGGCAGGAGGACTATTGCTAGGTAGCTCTGTGGAGGTGAGAGTCTACAGTGGTGCTATGGTCTCATCATGAGGCAGAGAAGCAAGAATAGGTGCAGAAGAGTCAGAGTGGGCAATAGTGGGGCCAGGGAGTGGAGCAGCTTCTGTGACAGCAGCAGCAGAAACAGCCTGTGGTGACCATAGAGGAGCCATGCTACTGTGTCAGTGCTTTCGGCTGCAAATAAAATAGAAATTGTACTAAAAATATCTTAACCAATAAGTGGCTATTTATACAACAAAAAGCCAAGAGGCAGGCAGTTCTAAAGTTAGTTAATTCAGACTGGGCGCAGTGGCTCACGTCTGTAATCTCAACACTTTGGGAGGCCGAGATGGGCAGATCACCTGAGGTCAGGAGCTCGAGACTAGCCTGGCCAACATGGTGAAACCCCATCTCTACTAAAAATACAAAAATTAGCCAGGCATGGTGGTGTGCGCCTGTAGTCCCAGCTACTCAGGAGGCTGAGGCAGTAGAATCACTTGAACTCAGGAGGCAGAGGTTGCAGTGAGCCAAGATCATACCACTGCACTCTAGTCCGGGCAACAGAGTGAGACTTCATCCCAAAATAATAATAATAATAATGATAATAATAATAATAAAAGTTAGTTAATTCAGTTGCACGATGACATCGTGAAGGAAGTATGTGGCTTTCTTATTCCACAGAATGGGAATCCGCCATCCATAGAATGGGTCTTCATTCTCAGGCTTGTCTCCCATGGCTGAAAACGGCTAGCCCACCTCCAGGTATCACATCCTTATGCAATCTCTTTCAAGTCAAGAAAGGCAGGCTCTCCTTTTTATCAGAGAGAAGAGTCCCAGCAGACTGTCTCCTGTGTCTCATTAGCCCCTGTTGCATCGTATTGCCCATTGCCTATAACAATCACTGGTAGGGGAGAAGACAATTCCACAATTGGCTTAGACCATGAGTAAACTAATTACAGCATCTGGGTCAAATCTATCCTGCTGCCTGTTTTTGTTTTGTTTTTAGACAGAGTCTCACTCTGTTGCTCAGGCTGAATGGAGTGCAGTGGTGTGAATATGGCTCACTGTAGCCTCAACTTCCCAGGCTCACGTGATCCTCCCACCTCAGCCTCCTGAGTAGCTGGGACTTCAGGCACATGCGAACACACCCGGCAATTTTTTTTTGTTTCAGTAGAGATGAGGTCTCACTATGTTCCCCAGGCTGGCTTTCACTTCTGGGCTCAAGTGATCCTCCCACCTCTGCCTCCCAAAGCATTGAGATTACAGGCATGAGCCACTGTGCCTGCCCAGCTGCCTATGTTTGTAAATAAAGTTTTATTGGAGCTCAACCACACTCAATTGTCTACATATTGTCTACAGCTAATTTTATACTACAACAGCATAGAGTTGAATAATTGTGACAGAGACTATCTGGACCACAAAACTGGAAATATTTCCATAATATTTTAATATTATAATAACATTTATTTTAAAAAAAGTTTGCCAAACTTTGGCTTAGACTAATTAACAGCCACCCCAGAGTCACCTTGAACACATGGTAGAGTGAACCCTATCCAATAAAAGTGGAGTCCTGATAGCAAGGACAAAGGGACAGGAGATAGCAATTATTAGGTAGACAAGCCCACCCTGAGTGGGACTGACAGTGGTGGGGTATTGATCAGCCATGGATATAGCTGCTGCCACACTGGAGAAGCCCATGTATGTTCTTGTTGGAGGAGGGTTAGCTGCCGGTTCAAGGCAGTGGTCATTGTTAATACCATTTTCTGTCTGGTTAGAGGGCTGCTAGGAAGACATCAAAGACTTATTTGTGGCTCAGAAACACCCCTGGAGTATCACAGAAAGGAGAGGAAACTGGGTTTTATCCTCTAGATTTTCCACTAAGGGGAGGGCCATTCACGAGGAGGTTGATGGGGTTGGAGGTCAGGATAAGACAAACTGAGAGAACCTTGTTGCAAATATCTCTTTGTCGTTGGTTTCTTTTTTTCCCATTGGCTGGTAAATTTATATTAAATTTATTTTATTTTGTCAATGTTTAAAAAACTCTCAATACGTAAAATTTCCTCCCACAGCATCATGTCAACTACAAAGTACTTTAATTTTTTCTCACTTGTTTCTTTTCACTTATTTTAATTTTGGATTTGGCTTACATATGCAGGTTTTTTACAAGGGCATATTGTGTGATGCTGAGGTTTGGGTTTCCGTTGATCCCATCACCCAGATAGTGAACATAGTGCCCAATAGGAAGTTTATCAGCCTTTGCCCCCTTCCCTCCCTCCTAGCAAAATACTTTACCTATAAAAGGATTTATTCATAAAATTGTTCTTAATTAATATAAATAGAAGGAAAGTGTATGCCTTTTAGATACACACACACAAAAAATGAATTCTATGCCCTGATCAACATGATAACCACATGGTGTACTAATTATTTCATTTAATTAAGCAGTCATTCAATATCTATGTATTAGACACCCACCTACTATGCATTAGACACTGTGGTGGTCACTGGGGAATCAAAGAACACAGTTCCTGTTTTCTGGATATTCGCTGGCCTAGTTTGGGAAATAGAAACACCGACTCCAATCATTTGAGTCCCTTCCCTCTTCCTCTCTTACCTTTATCTGGAGTGTTCTGCACTCCTGACCTGCCCAATGGGTTTAGATGATTCCAAAGAAAGGCTACGAATGGTCCAGGCCAGGAGCAATCCCTGGTCAGTTGGGAGGAGTCTTAGGGGACCCATTCTTGTCCAGCCTAGGTCTGTCTTCCTTCAGCCAGGTGAGGATATTATTCTCAGAGCAGCAAATCTACTAGGAGAGAGGCAATAAAACCTGCCTTGACATTCTTTTCACCCCTTGATTTGACAGGAAAAGGAAAAGAGCTGGTGGTTAAAAACAGCCCCAAAGAGCTAAGAAACCAAAGAGCAAAAGAGCCCAGTGCACTTCACAGTGAGTATGAACATGGAAACGTTCTCATGGAATCTCACATTTCATTTTTTTCAGTCTTCTTACACTAGAAAGTCTTTATTCAAAAATAGTAAAGTGATTTTCATTCAGCATTTTTCAAGTATCATAAAGGGATTTTAATAAGTCACATGCAATGGATTTTTCCAGTTAACAAAATGTATTCATTTGATTACTGTTTTATGTTTATTTAACTGATTCTGATATTTGTTTCATGTTAAAGACTAAATCTTCTCAGTCTTGAGACATGGGAGAGAAATATAAAAGACACCATGGCCTTTGTAAAATGATTATTTCTGCATTTCATACCATGAAAATTACCAGTAGAAAGTATAAATATCTTTACAGATAAAAATCTCTTCCAATCTTTCTGATATTAGTCTATAGATGAGCAATATTTAGACTTCACAGTGAGCTGATCCATGGGTTGGATCCTAAAGGTGATGCCAGGGCTAGATCATGATTTATCCTCTCTGCCCTAGCACCATGATCTAATCATAGTAGGTGTTAAAGAAATGTCTGCTGTGACATAAAATGGAGGCAGCTTCTGCATACTGCCCCTTGCTCTCACTGAGACAGCACAAAAAAGAAAAACAAAGGACATTTACCTAGAACCTGGATAGACAGACTGCTGAATACCTAGCAGGGATATACAGTAGCCACAGAGAATCAGAGGATTTCTCCTGCAGCACCTACCTATGTGTGAGTGAGCCTAGGACAGAGCAGGATGATGTAAACAAGGCAAGTGTCTGAAGGCAGAATATATCCTGGGTAAGTTGGTTTCTAAACATGGCATGTCCTTGTGTTATGTTGTATTTCCTTTCACCTACCTTAGTGATACTGTTTTATCTCTAAATCTCTTCTTAAACTTCACTCTTGTTTCCTTTATCCAGCCATATGTGTAAATGGCTGATATCAACTCTCAAGGTTTCAACAAAAGTCACAATTTAGGCCAAAAAAAAGGGAAGCTAGCAGGTGGAATTTTAAGATGCAGGCTCGAACATCCATGCCTAGAGTGGGGTTTGTGACTTCCACAGTCACAAATGATATGGTTTGGCTCTGTGTCCCTGCCTGAATCTCACATAGAATTGTATCCCCAGTGTTGGAAGAGGGGTCTGGTGGGAAGTGATTGGATCATAAGGTGATTTCTAATGGTTTAGCCATCCCCATAGTGCTGTCCCATGATAGAGTTCTCACAAGACCTGGTTGTTTAAGAGTGTAGCACCTCCTCCTTCACTCTCTTTCTCCTGCTCCAGCCATGTAGGATTTGCCAGGTTCCCCTTCCCCTTCTACCATAATTGTAAGGTTTTTTCAAAACTTGGAAATTGTAAATATCTTGGAAGTAACTAACTGGTTTTGATTTTACAGGCCCCTAAACAGAAGGCACTTGCTTTGTCTCAGATGAGACTTTGGACTGTAGACTTTTGAGTTAATGCTGGAATGAGTTAAGATTTTGGGAGACTGTTGGGAAGGCATGATTGTCTTTTGAAATGTGAGAAAGCCATGAGATTTAGGAGGGGCCAGGGGCAGAATCATATGGTTTTGTTCTGTGTCACCGCTCATATTTCATGTTGAATTGTAATCCCCAATATTGGGGAAAGGACCTGGTGGAGGGTGATTGGATCATGGGGGTGGTTCCTATTGGTTTAGCACCATCCCCCTAGTGCTTTCTTGTGATAAGAGTTCTCACAAGATCTGGTTGTTAAAAAGTATGTAGCACCTCCCCCTTTGCTCTCTTCCTCCTGCTCTAGCCATGTAAAACGTGCCGGCTTCTTCTTCACCTTCTGCTGTGACTGTAAGTTTCCTGGGGGATCATTAGCCATGCTTCCTGTACAACCTGAAGAACCATGAGCCAGTTAAATCTTTTTCCTATATATAAACTACCCTCTTTCAGGTAGTTCTTTATAGCAATTTGAGAACAGACAAATACAGCCTGTTTGTACAGATTCTTTTTGATCTCTGGGTATAGAGCAGTATACCTCTGGAGTGAGGGTCTAACAAACTACGTTCAGGTGACATTAGTCAGAAAATTCTTTTATGGCCTTCTTCAGGGAAGAAATGCAGAAGAAGGTCAAAGAGTAACCTTCCTGCTTCTGATGTTTTCTCAGTTTCCTTCAGCTTACAATGCTCAGTAGACCAAGGTGCCATATTTTGAAGTATCATGTTCTGAGCCCTGATACTGCATTTGCTTTATATGCATTACCTTATCTAACCCTCACTCTAACCCCGGAGACTAGAATATGACTTTTCCCACTTTACGTACTAGAATATTGAGGCAGTCTATAAACAGAGACACTAAGTAATTTGCTTAAAGTCATGAAGCTGATAGCAGGGAGCTGAAGGTAAGCAGAGCCCATACTCTTAACCATTATTCCATTCTTCCAGACATCCTTGAAGGAAATATCTATAGCTATTTATTACCTATTAAATAAAAAATTAACTATTTTCAGGAGGCAGCATGTCTGGCACATAGTTAATGCTCAACAAATACCTACTTTTCTGAGTTCCCTTTGTCTATTTTTCCATCATTCCAAACTGCCTTATGATCAGCCTTTAGAACACCACGTTCCTCATAGAATACTTTGCTTTAGAGCTGGAAGAAGCCGCTGCGGAGTGCACATCCAGCCGCTTTCTTCAGTAAATCCAGTGAAGAGATTAGAGACGGGCATGGTTGTGCACACCTATAGTCCAAGCTATTTGGGAAACCGAGGTGAGAGGATTGCTGGAGCCCAGGAATTTGAGGCTGCAATGAGATATGATCACACCACTGCACTCCAACCTAGGTAACAGAGCAAGACCCCATCTTTTAGAGAGAGAGAATGAGAGAAGAGAGGGAGATGAAAGAACTTGTGGATTTTTTTTTTGGAAGCAGCCTCATTTCTACTGAAGAGGCACTAATTCCTATGGCAGCTGTATGATGTATGTATGTATGTATGTTTACATTACACCCTATGCCCTATGATGTATGTATGTATGTGTGTTTACATCACACTCTATGATGTATGTATGTTGACATCACACCCTGTGATGTATGTGTGTTTACATCACATCAAATTCTGTGATGTAAACATCAGTGTCCCCTCCCAGCATCTGAAAATCTCATTCTGGTCTTTTGTTTCCTCCAAGATGTAGTCTCCGTCTCAGGATAAAAAACTGTTATACTTTGCTTGTTTCTATTTCCATGGTGTCCCCTGGGAAGAGAATGCATTCACAATGTGTATTAGTCAGCAAGGGAAATATCCATCCCCCTGATCCAATTACCTCCCACCAGGTCTTCCTCCAACATTGGGGATTACAATGTGACATAAGATTTGGGCAGGGACACAAATCTAAACTATATCATTCTGCCCCTGCCCCTCCCAAATCTCATGTCCTTCTGACATTTCAAAACACAATCATGCCTTCCTAACACTCCCCTGTATTAGTCCATTCTCACACTGCTATAAATAACCAATTAAGACTGGGTAATTTATAAAGAAAAGAGGTTTAATTGGCTCACAGTTCCACAGGCTGTGCAGGAGACATAACTGTGGAGGACTCAGGAAACTTACAGTCATGGTGGAAGGCAAAGGGAAGCAAGCATGTCTTCACATGGCTGGCAGGAGACAGAGAGACAGAGAGAGAGAAGGGTGAAGTGCTATACATTTTCAAACAACCAAATCTCGTGAGAGCTGACTCACTCTCACAAGAACAGCAAGGGGGAAATCCACCCCTATGACTCAATCACCTTCCACCAGGTCCTTTCCCCAACATTGGGGATTACCATTCAACATAAAATATGAGTAGGGACACAGAACAAAACCATATGATTCTGCCCCTGGCCCCTCCTAAATCTCATGGCTTTCTCACATTTCAAAAGACAATGATGCCTTCCCAACAGTCTTCCAAAATCTTAACTCATTCCAGCATTAACTCAAAAGTCCACAGTCCAAACTCTGATCTGAGATAAAGCAAGTCCATTCTGCCTATGAGCCTGTAAAATCAAAACCAGTTAGTTATTTCCAAGAAACAATGGGGTACAGGCATTGGCTAAATGTTCCCATTCCAAAAGGGAGAAATCATCCAAAACAAAGGGGCTACAGGCCCCATGCAAGTCTGAAACCCAGCAGGGTAGTAATTAAATCTTAAAACTCTAAAATAATGTTCTTTGACTCCATATCTCACTTCCAAGCAACACTGATGCAAGGGCTGGGCTCCCAAGGCCTTGGGCATCTCTGCTCCTGTGGCTTTGCAGGGTACAGAGCCATCAGCTGCTTTCACAGGCTGGCATTGAGGGCCTGTGGCTTTTCCAGGCACACAGTGCAAGCTGTTGGTGGATCTACCATTCTGGGGTCTGGAGGACTGTGGCCGTCTTCTCATAGCTCCACGAGGCAGTGCCCCAGTGGGGACTCTGTGTGGGGACTCCAACCCCACATTTCCTGTCTGCACTGCCCTTGCTGAGGTTCTTCATGAGGGCTGCGCCCCTGCAGCAGACTTCTGCCTGGACATACGGGCATTTCCATACATCCTCTGAAATCTAGGCAGAGGCTCCCTGTCTCAACTCTTGCCCTCTGTGCACCAGCAGGCTTAATGCCATGTGAAAGCTACCAAGGCTTATGGGTCATGCCCTCTGGAGCAGTGGCCTGACATATCTGGGGCCCTTTTAGCTACAACTGGAGCTTATGTGGCTGGGACGCAGGGAGCAGTGTCCTGAGATTGTGCAGAGCCGCAGGGCCCTGGGCCAAGCCCATGAAACCATTCTTCCCTTCTAGGCCTCTGGGCCTGTGATGGGAGGGGCTGCCACAAAGGTCTCTGAAATGCCTTGGAGGCATTTGCTCCATTGTCTTGACTACTAACATTCAGCTCCTCTTTACTTGTTTGAATTTCTGCAGCCAACTTGAATTCCTCCTCAGAAAATGGATTTTTCCTTTCCACCACATGGCCTGGCTGCAAATTTTCCAAGCTTTTATGCTCTGCTTCCTTTTTAAATATAAGTTTCAGTTTCAGATAACCTCTTTGCTCACAAATATAAGCATATGCTGTTAGAAGTAGACAGGCCACCTCTTGAATGCTTTGCTGCTTCGAAATTTTTTCTGCCAGATACCCTAAATCATCTCTCTCAAGTTCAAAGTTTCACATATCACTAGAGCAGGAGATGCTGCCTGTCTCTTTGCTAAAGCATAACAAGAGTGACCTTTGCTCCTGTTCCTGATAAGTTCCTCATCTCAATCTGAGACCTCCTCAGCTTGAACTTCATTGTCCATATCACTACCAGCATTTGGGTCACAACAATTTAACAAGTCTGTAGGAAGTTCCAAAATTTCTGTCTTCTTTTGAGCCCTCCAAACTGTTCCAACCTCTTTCCATTACCCAGTTCCAAAGTCGCTTCCACATTTTCAGGTGTCTGCCAATTTTCTGTATTGCTCTAAAGAACTACCTGAGACTGGGTAATTTATAAAGAAAATAGTTTTAATTGGCTCAGAGTTCCTCAGGCTGTACAGGAAGCATGGCTGGAGGGGCCTCTGGAAACTTACAATTATGGTAGAAGGGGAAGGGGAACCTGGGAAGTCCTATATGGCTGGAGCAGGAGGAAGAGAGTGAAGCAGGAGGTGCTACACACTTTTAAACAATCAGATCTTGTGAGAACTCTATCATGGGACAGCACTAGGAGGATGGTCCTAAACCATTAGAAACCACCCTCATAATCCAATCACCTCCCATAAGGCCCCACCTCCAACTCTGGGGATTACAATTCAACATTAGCCAGGGACACATATCCCTGGCTACCATATCCCTGGCCAAACCGTATCATGGGCCTAGAGTTCCTCTCAGTTTATTACCATTAGATCATACCTTTTTGTACTCCAGTCATACTTCTGCACAACTGTCCATAAGGATACACAGTTTTTCCTGAGTCTCTGGGTTTTTATTTCTGAAGGCTCCTGTGGTACATAAAGCTTATATAAAATAAATTTGTTATGCTTTTCCCTTGCTAATTTGTATTTTTTCCTAAGGATATATAAACCAAAAAGTATCTGAGACAGGTCTCAATTTAGAAGTTTATTCGGCCAAGATTATAGATGATGATCCATGACACAGTCTCAGGAGATCCTGAGAACATGTGCCCAAGGTGGTTGGGTTACAGCTTGGTTTTATATATTTTAGGGAGAGATAAGACATCAATCAGTACAGGTGAAGCATACATTGGTGTTGTCTGGAAAGGCAGGACAATTGGAAGGTAGGTAGGGCCTTACAGGTTATAGGTGGATTCAAAGATTTTCTGATTGGCAATTGGTTGAAACAGTTAAGTTATTATCTAAAGACCTGGGATCAATGGAAAGAAGTGTCTGGGTTAGCGTCAGGGGTGTGGAGACCAAAGTTCTTATTATGTAGATGACCATCTTACAGATGGCTCCCCACGAGAGGCAATAGATGGCAAATGTTTCCTATTCATACTCTTAAAAGGTGCTAGGCTCTCAGCTCTTGATTGGCTGAAAAAGGATCAGAAAAAGATAAGCAAAGAAAAGGGAATTCTCTATAGAATGGAAATTTCCCCCACAAGAGATGGCATTGTAGAGCCTTTTCAAATGATGTCAGATAAATGTATTTTGGGGTAAAATACTTTGGTTTCTTTTATGGCACTGCTATCTGTCATGTGATGCTAAACTAGAGTCAGGTTGGAATTTAATATCTTACTGCCACAAAGAGTATGTTCTGTCAGTCTTAGGATCTCTATCTCTATTTTAATGTTAATGCTGGTCAGTTGTGTGCCTGCACTCCAAAGGAAAGAGAGTATGAGGCATGTGTGGCTCTCACTTTTCCGGCATGGTCTGAACTAGTTTTTCAGGTTTAGTTGGGTCCCCTGGGCTGAGAGGGGGCCCATTCAGTAAGTTGAGGGACTTGAAATTTGATTTTTGGTTTACAGGGTCTCAGCCATGAACCTAGCAATGGGGAAGAAGAAGATACTACTTTTTCTCCCTTACAGTGGGTTGACTAGGTACTTGGTGCATAACGAGTCCTTTTTAACAATGGGCTACTGTGATTACTATGAGTTAGATGTCCAAGACTTCAGTGGAGAAGTGTCCAATAAAGAGGGCTAAGAAAGGAGGAGAATGTAACCTAAAAGATAGTCTACAGCTGTGTTTTCAAACTGTTGGTCATGACCAGTTAGTGGTCAAGGAACCTGTGTAGTGGCTTGTGTCCCGATTATTATTATTATCTTTATTGGAATGAAATAGAGTAGAATTAAAAACCACCAGAATGCTTTATACAAAGTAAGGTTGATTTTAACTTTTGTTCCAGTTATAAATACAAATTTATTTGCATTTGAATGTACTGGGTCACATAAAAATATTTTTACTTGGGTCTTTGACAAAAAATCTTGAGCTACGTGGGTTGGGGGTGGAGGTGGGGTGGAATGGGATGCACAGCACAGCAGCTGTGAGTTGAAGAAGGCAGAGCCAGCTCAGGTGTACCTACCAATAATGAAGCAGACGAAAGTAATTATCCTCACTCTTGGCTGAACACTGTATTCACCTGGGGAACTATAAAAATAGACTGGTGTCTGGGTCCCACCACTAGAGATTCTGATTAATTGGACTGTGGTATGGCTTCAGAATCAGGATTTTTCTAAACTCCCCAGGTGATTCTAATGTGTAGCCAAAGTTGTGAGCTCTGAATTAAAGTAAGGGGGCCCTTATACTCTAAAATCCTCCCTATGTCAAGGCTTCAAAGTCTCGTCAACAACCTCCTGCCTGACTCAGCAGTAGTATGAACATTATCCTGAACTTCTGCGTCTTATAGACTTCTTATAGGCCAATATTATCATATCCATCACTTAGTCCATTTAATTCCCCGGCTAGGTGGGTTGATCTTAACTCCCAAGTGTTTTCAGGAGGCATATTTTTGCTAAAATACTCTTTACTATCCTAAGGCAGAGTTTGCAGGTGGTGGCTAATTTATACTGTTAAAGTTTGTAGCTAGTTAGACATGAGCAGGACAGGAGAGGGCTCCACCTCCACCCCACCAGGAATGCCAGACAACCATCAGTGATGGTCAGGCGGTTGTTACACTGCTTCTCTAAAATAATAATTGGTTGCAGCCAGCACCAGGGAAAGGCAATCTACCAATAGATAGAAAAAACCTGAAACTGGTGATCAGTGACTTTCTGATAAAATCTCAGGAGTTGGGCAAGTGGGCTTGAGTATGCACACTAGGGGCAAAATGACGGAGTTTAACAGGTATATGACCTTCTAAAAACACTTGACTGGTAAGGGAAGAAGGCCTCAAGTGAGCATGCATACAACTCCACTAAACACACAGTGCATGTGGCCCCTCTCAAGTGCTAGCAGGCCACTGCACATGTGGACAGCCCACCCCAAGGATAGAATCAGGGGAGAAGTAATGCAAGACCCAGGAAGCATGCCAACATGTAAAACCTCAAGTCAAATGTCAGACCGCACACTTGACTCTCAAGTCACCCACTTGGTCCTCTTCCAAGTGTACTTTACTTCCTTTCATTCCTGCTCTAAAGCTTTTTAATAAACTTTCACTCCTGCTCTAAAACTTGCCTCAGTTTCTCACTCTGCCTTATGCCCTTTTGGTTGAATTTGTTCTTCTGAGGAGGCAAAAATTGTTGCTGCAGACCTGTATGGATTTGCCACTGCTAACAATACTAATGAAATAAGAATCTGGACTAGATTGGGCCATGGGGATAAAACAGAGAATAGTCACTGCAGAGAAAGAATTGGCAAATTTGGTGGAGGCCTGCTTCTGCCATACCTAATCCAGTATTAACAAGAAAAATTTACTCTAAAAATAAAGTGAAATGAATACTTCGGAAAATAGAAAAGTGGTAGAGAAGTAATAAATTTTTGAGCTCATTTTAATTTTTTTAAAAAAGATGACCCTCTAGCTATTCAAATAACTATGAGAACAAAACACAAATACACAGAATCAGAAATACTGTGGGGGAAATAGACAAATACCCAGAGGAAATTTATTATTTCTCTCTTCTCCGTGAAAAATGAATTGAAACCTTGTATGAAAGGGACAATTTCTGGGCAAATATGAATGACCAATAATGATCGTAAAAGAGATAGCAAAATTTCAAAAGATCAACTACAGATACAAATTGAAAAAAATTATTAAATAATTCATTCTGAAAAAACCACCAGACCAGATATTTTCAGTTTAAGTCAATAAAGTTTTCAAAATCTTCATGTTGTTTAAAGCATCCAGAAGTGTAGAGGAAAGAAGCAAAGCCTCTACATTATTTTGCACATACAGAATAGCACTGATGACAAAACCTATCAGAAATATCACAAAAGGGAATTACAAACAATGTATCAATACGAGCTTCGTAATAAAATGTTTTTTATCTTATTCACTACCAAGAGAACAGTATATAGGAAACGCCCTCATGATTCAGTTGTTTCCCACTGGGTACCTCCCACAACGTATGGGAAGTATGGGAGCTACAATTCAAGACAAGATTTGGGTGGGGACACAGCCAAACCATATCACTGTCTCTACAAATAAAAGTAATAAAGCCTGAGGTAGGAGAATTGCTTGAGTCCAGGAGGTCAAGGCTGTGTTGAGCCATGATGGCGCCACCGCACTTCAGCCTGGGTGATACAGCAAGACCCTGTCTCGAAAAAAAAAAAAAAAAAGAATAATTTCACATATGATAAAGGAAGTGGAGAAACCACTGGGATAACTGGTAAGCCAACTAGAAAAATGGTTTTTGGATTCCTGTATCTCTTACCTTACACCAGAGTATGTTCTACATGGGCCAAAAATTTGGATATAATAAATAGAACTATAAATTTAATTAAAGAAAACATATGAGAAATACCTTAATGATTTCATTACAGGGAAAATGACTCTAAGCTTGGCTGTGAAAGCAAAACCTAACAAAGCCCCCAAACATTAACATGTTGCATACAAAATTTTTTTTTCTGTATAGCAAAGATGTCATATACAAAAGTACCAACAACAGGCTTCTCCAAAGCATTTGCTACTGTAATTGCCACCATTGCTTGAGCCGGCCTAGTCTCTTAGTGCTTTGGGGCTCTATGACTGCCTCTTCATTAGTGTGGCCCAGATCCTGAGGAATCAGTCACAAGGGTCTTCTAATTACCTTAATGCCTTAATTGCTTATTTCCTTCACATGTAAAGGTGTGAGTCTTAATAAGCAGCATCACAACCTTAAAGGTCTTCAATGCAGAAAGCTGCGTATAGACTTTGAGGTGCATTAAAATAATAATTTATTACGTCTTCCTGTATCTGGGAACCCCCAAGTGGCTATAAAGAAGTTGATTTTCCATTGGCCCTCTCCTATGTTCTCACAGGAAACCAGCAGGAGCTCACAGAGAGTGACACACAGTCCACTGTAAGCCTTTATTCTAATGGCAAGCCTGGCCCTCAGTTTTGTTCTTTCCGACCCAAGGAAATGAAATGCTAAAAAAACAAAAAGCAAACAAACAAAAAAAACACTTGACAAAGAATATGTACAGAATTTCCCATGGTGGGAGGATTGGTTGAGGCCAGGAGTTCGAGACTAGCCTGAGCAACAAAGCAAGACCCCATCTCTAAAATTTTTTTTTTTTAATTACGTGGATGTCGTAGCACATGCCTGTAGTCCTAAGTATTTGGAAGGCTGAGTTAGGAAGATAACTTGAGCCCAGGAGTTCAAGGCTGCAGTGAGAGCTATGATTGTGTCACTGCACTCCAGCCTGGGTAACAGAGCAAGACTGTCTCTAAAAAAAATTTTTAAGAAAGAATTTCTAGGCCCCATGCAGTGGCTTATGCCTGCAATCCCAGCACTTTGGAAGGCTGAGGTGAGCAAATTACTTGAGCCCAGGAGCTTGAGACCAGCCTGAGCAACATGGCAAAACCCTGTCTCTACAAAAAAACCCAAAAAACAAAAAACAAATAAAAAAACAAGAAATTAGCTGGGTGTAGTGGTACCTGCTTGTAGCTCCAGCTACCTGGGAGGCTGAAGTGGGAGTATCACCTAAGCCTGCAAGGTTGAGGGTACAGTAAGCTGTGATTGTGCCACCGCACTCCGGCCTCAGCAACAGTGTGAGACTCTGACTCAAAAAAAAAAAAAAAAAATTCCTACAAACCCTATTAGAAAAATGGACAAAAAACAAAAAATATAAGCAGACAATGCACATAAAAGGAAATATAGAATAAATGACTTTTAAACACATGAAACTCAATTTCGTCATTGTAAGTGAAATGTAAAGTAAGAATATAAGCATCAGTTTTCACCTATCAGATTATCAAAGATCAAAGATTTTGAAATTATTTGGTGTTGGCAATGTTCGAGAGAAATGAGTACTCATGTAGAGTTGATGGGACTATAAATTGGTAAAATCTCAGTGGAGAGCATTTTGAGATGATTTTTCAAAATTAAAAATGCCCAAATCCTTTGATCTAGTAATCCTACTTTTAGAAACTCATCAGTAGATATACTTTACCTGCACATAGAATTTATTTCATTATCAAAATTGCAAGAGATTAGAAACCTAATTGTCTATCAATATGGGACTGTTCATATAAATTGCTATTATCCATCCAGTGGAATAACAGCATGTTTTATGTTTAAAAAAAAAAGACAGAGCTGCATGTAATAATATGGCACTATCTTCAAGGTGTAGTAAGTGAAAAAGTAAGGTTTGGAACAGCATATAGCATACTGCAATTTGTGGTGAAAACAAAAGCAATGATATGAAAATATGTGTTGAATATCTCTAGAAGGACATACAAGAAACTGATTGCTATGTATGTCTGGGAGGAAGGAAATGGGAGTGTGGGAGGTCAGGAGTAGAAGAGTAGAAGGGGAGCTGTCTTTTTTTAATCTACCACATGCCCTTTAAAATTGTGTGGATTTTTTTTTCACTGTGCTTTTTCCCTATTAAAAGTAAAACAATTTAAATTAATTTGATGATTTAAAAAAGAAAAATAAATGTTGACAGCGAACAAGTGTGCTTCTTCTTACCTTACTGTGGTTCCTGTGAACCTGGGAGAATGTCGCAGGACTGCAGGAAAGAAAGCCCATTTCAGCAGAGGAGCATGCTGGATCTAGATGTGGCTTCACAAAAAAAGAGCAAGAGTGGGAATATAGACTCTTCCAAGCATTTGGAAGAGGCACTGATGCAACTGTTTGCATAGTCTAGCCCATGAGTCATCTAATATGTGAATGAGGCAGACTCAGGTTCCAGAGCTTTTGTGGTCTTGGGGTCATGGTAGGGCAGGGGACTTCAGGAGAGAACACTGGCAGCTGTTCATAGCGTTATGGCCCACACCAACCCTCCTGGTGGCTGCTTGACTTCCATGAATATTTAGTTCTTTTCCATCTACAATGTTTAGAACCCCTTCCTCTGGCCCACAGAGGGCTGATGCCAGCCCACCACTCTGTCTTGCAAAATCAATGCCACTGGGCATAAGGGACTGGCAGTGGAAACCAGGTGAAGCTCTGCCAGCAGCCTCCTGCCATGATGACCAAGTGGCACAGAGTGCCTGTCCTCATGCAGGGCAGTTACTGTTGTCTACAGAAGACAGCACAATGTACTACTCAGGTCTGCACGGGTACAACCCTCCTTTCTTTGCAGATGAGGAGAATGTGAAGCTTGAGGTCTCACGGAGAGACCAGGCTGAGTCCAGCTGCAGTGCTGGCTCTGGCACTATCGAGCTCTTGGTGCTGACCCCACACAGCTCACTTCTTTGTACGATCTTTAATGAAATAAACACGCCTCTTTCCTCTTTATGGTTTCTAAATTTTTACCCATAGGAAAGCCTAATTAGCTAATGGAGTTTATGTACCAATTAAAGTGGAAATGAGGCCCTTGGAGCTAAGGTGGAGTGTCACCACCACCTTCTAGGAGGGAAGGAGCACAGCAGTGGGAGTCCAGAACCCAGAGGCCTAACTTGCTCATGAATTGACTGTGTGACATGCATCACAACTTTTCTGGACCTCAGTATCAAGGTTTAAAAAAAAATGAATGAGCATGTGCATTTAATCAAATGTTGTAAATTGGGAGTTCACAGATGTGTTTTAGTTAACCTGCTTTAAATTAGCTTCAATTAGTAGTCAAACTTGAGATACTTCATACAAAAATCTGCATTCTCAGCTATCTTTGAGAAGGCACACGATCTGACATCAGAGGGCCAGCCTCTCCTGTGGCTCCTATCAGCTGCAGCTGCAGACTCTGCTGCCCTGTCTCTCAGAGCCCAGCCCCACTTCCACACCCACCCCTGCACCTGTTCCCTCCACCATCAGAGTGGTATCTTTGGCCTGAATATTTACCTGATATGCTGACCTTGCAGGCATTTAGTTGCAGCCCTTAGTCATTCTGTAAGTTTCCTTTCACTTTTAGGACATAATGATTCTAAAATTTGGTCCAGCTGCCAGTCTAGAAAATATATTTCTTTTCCATATTACTTTAAATTGGGAGCATTTTGAGCTAATGTGGGTGTAGCAAGCCCTGACCCAATGCTTTTCTTTCTTTTTCCATTTGCTCATAGCAGATTATCCTTTGTTACCATGGTGATTACCATCCCTTAATGATACGCTGCTACCGCACGGGGAATATAATTTTCTTTTGGCGTAGTGGAGGCAGTAGGGGAACAGTAGTAGGTATAAAAGCTTTCTCTCCTGCTCTATCCCTCAGGTGCTTCTCAGTCGCCACAAAGGACAAGTCAGGCTGTCGATCGGTCTCTCTAGACAAGCCAACATGAAAGCTGCTGTCAGGATTTAAATATCTTCCCTGGGTCTCAGTGCACATCTGGGAACCCAGATACAGGCTATTTTCAACCTCTGCAAAGCGTTCTGCATCAAGTCTCATGGGACTTAATTAAAATAATCAGTTTGCACAGTCAAAGCTTTCATCTCTAGCTTTTCACATGAAGTGAGCATCCCATGTTCAAAGAGGCCTGCTCACACATACTGAGAGTGAGTGACACCTCTAACTGCATGCTTTTCCCCCTGGTCGGGATCCCATGGTCTGCACCTGGCCCTTTCTGACTAAACTGTGGTCAGTGGAAGGCAATCCATGACCCATGGCGCTGCCCAGATCTTGTAGGCCTGACTTCTGGGGCATGTGAGATCTGATCATATCCAGGGAGATGGGAGAAGATGTGTTCTCCCTAATTCACAAAACCCTCCAGCATCAAGGGGCTTAGCCCTGGAATCTCACTTTGTGAGGCAGATTGAATCTGGCCAAGGCACCCAGCTGAAAAGGGCTTTGAAGTCCCTCATTTTGGGGGTCCAGTTTTACATCAAGGCCAAATAGAAAACCAGGTGAATGGATGCAATTGAACTTTAAGAGATGAGTTGATATGAGAGTCACCTCTACAGGACTTTCCCCTCTCCTTCCTTCTTTCCTGCCCCTTCAAATTCCCATACAGTTAAAAAAAGTAACTGAAAAGATAGGTGAGAAAGCAAGTGGAATCTAGGTGATAGGCATCCAGAGCTGTGCATTGTAAAGTTATTTCACCTTCTCTATACACTTGAAATTTTCATAAATGTTAGAAAATTGACTAAAGCAGAGTTCATACATGAGAGACCCACAGACCATGTAAAGCCCACAGAAACTATTTACTTGGCCGCTCAGCGATATTTTTTATTAAATCATTCGCAAACATTTAAAGAGGAGATCGCACATAAAAATCTGGATTTCCAGTTTCTGTAGACAAATCAGGAGATCTTATAGCACTGGCCCCACATTCCTGCATGGAAACAGTTGACTGGAGCTGGGTGGCAGCTGTTCCCTTTCGATGGGGCACATCCTCTCCTCTTGGACGCGGACCCTGCAAGATACACATTCTTCACTTATGTTACTTGTATGGGCCAGTTTCTCAGGTAATGACATTCATCCAGAATGGGTACTTGCGTGCCCACATGCAGTTATGCAGGAAAATGCAGTCCTACACCTTTGTTTTGTGTAGTCAGGTGGCAAGGCCTCCTCTTCCCTTCTACTCCAGCCTCCTGAGATGCCGCTCAGCGCCGCACCACAAAGCTAAGTAAGCAGAGCAGCTCATAAACAACTCTGGGTATGACTGCATGGACAGGAAAGTCTTGCTTCAGACTAACTGAGCCAGCCTTCATTCACTACAGAATGTTTGCCCTCTGACTAAAATGCCTTAGTTAGTGCAAGAGACAGACCAAGTCTCCTGTCAAATTGTCACCATCATTGTTTATCATAAAGCTTCATTGTTTGGTGCCAGGCAAAAAAGAGAGCCACACAGAACTCAGGTGTCCTAGAGCCTAAACTTGATCTGTGCATATCACAGTGGGAAATTCTACCTCTTTTGTTTTTCCTTTCTGGCCTAAAGGAGTTTGTGGGTTGAAATACTTTCTCAGAGGAAAATGCGTACTGGCCACAGGGTTCAGTGTTTCCAAAATGTTGCCTCTGCCTCGCCTTTTCCTTGCAGGGATCCACGCTCCAAAGGATGCCTTCGTTGGGGTGTGCTGGGCCTCTGAGCTCTGTTCTGGGCTGAGAGGTCCTAGTGTAGGAGCCATGTCTACTAAATCTGCTATCTTAATAGTTGGAGCAATGTGAGTGCTGTCAGGAGCAGAATACATCCTCGGTGATAACAGGGAAGGTGAACTCGAGTACCTTTGCCCTTTGGACTCTTCCTCCACTGCTTTCTATCGAGCTTAGAATACAATTCATCTCCTTCCTTGGCCAACAAGTCCTTATGTGGTCTGAACCCTGATGATCTTCCAGCCTCGTTTTATCCCACCTTTCCCTCCCCTCTCCATGCTCTGGCTACACTGGCTTCTTTCTATTCTGAAACACCCAAAGCTTGTTCCTACCCAGGGCTGCTGCACTTGCTCTTCACTCTGCCTGGACCACTCTTCCCCCAGCCCTTGGTCTGGCTGGCTGCTTCTCATCTGGGCTTCAGGTCATGTGCCAGCTTTTCTAAGGCCTTTCCTGACACTGTTCTCTTCCCCTCATGTCCAATTTCTATTCCATTACAGTGTTATTTTTCATTGAAATTATTACCTAAAATTATTTTCATTTACTTGGTTAGTATCTGTCTCCTCTACTTCATGGCAAGCTCCGCAAAAGCAAGGACCTTGTCTCTTGTTCACCAGAGAATCCCCACTGCCTGAAATAAATGTTTAATCAATGAATGTCCACACCCAGAGCGGGAGGGAATTCTAACAGTTGTGAGGCTGCTGGTGTTCCTTCCGGTGAATGCTGTGAAAAAATCAAGTCTATATACATTTAATGCTCCTGTAATTTGGACCTGCTTTTAAGAATGGCCTTTGGCCGTCTGTAATATCTGGATGCCAATATTAAAATAAAACTGGTGAAGAAGAAGGCTGAGATTAGATGGTTCCATATATTTCCTTAAATATTATGGTTTTGTAAAATGGCTTTGATCGGTGACACAAAAGGCAAGGTTGCCACCTAGTGTTTAGATGTGTAAATCTGTGTCACTAGCAATACCTTTCAAAAAACTGTGCGTCTATAGAAAGCCACACTTCCACAGCCTGCTGTAATATGGACCAGAATTTACCAAGGAAGCACAATTCCCCACAAAGTATCTCTTAAGAGATTCCAAATGGATACTTTCCATTCTCATGGGCTTCTGCCAAAAGTTGAGCTACTGTCTTTGTTAGCTACTAAAGAAATCTGAAACAACCAAGAGAGCTGTCTAGCATTTTACCAGATAGCACGTTCTCCAGACTGTTTTCTTAAATGTCACCTTCCTTTCCCAGGTAAAGTACGCTGATTATAAAATAAGTAAAATCAATGTTAAAGAAAATAGCAACCCACTATCTCAACTGTTTTCCCCCTGGCCACATAGGAATTTAGCCTTAAAGTTCAGGAACACATAAACCATTCAGAATCTTAAGTGGATGCAACCAAGCACAAGATTTCCCTGCACTGAAAAATCTTGGTAGCTTTAGGTGAGTATTTTTCATTCCTGAGCCATGCTGAAGACTGGTGAGACAACGGAAAGCTGTAAAAAGTGGCTGGGGGAAACCATTTAATAAAGAGCCTGGGTTATTGGCTCCTACGATATCACTCTGGGAAACTAGCTTATTAGAAATGATGGAAAATGGGTGGTAAGGTGAGCTCGTGGCTGGGAATAACCATGGCAACCAAACTATCCATTTTCTTATTTCGCTTTCCTTGAGACTAGAAATAGATCAAGTGTAGGTCACTGCAAACAAGTCCAGTGATGGTTTACATCTCCTGCAACAGCTTTTGCTGGCCTTTTTTGTGAGCATGTGAAGAAATGCTACCCTACTTTTGAAAAAATGTCATGTATCTTTTGTCCCGACCACCTAGTTTGTGTTCTGTATATTGTGTGAATATGGTGTTCTATTTTTACTTTAAAATATGTTTTTTAAGAGTAAATAAGAAATAGTTGTGGAATTACAAAGCCAGAAGTAGAATGCTTTTTGGAGACCACCTACTCAATGCGGGAATTTTTGTTTTTTGTCATCCTGAGAGATGGGCTGTATTTTAATCTCTTCAGTGACAAGGAACTCTCTACTTCATGATATAACAATTGCATTGTTAAATTGTTGGAAAGTTCTTTATTATTTTTATTTATTCACACAGATGATATTTATTTAGCACCTATTTTATGCCAGGCACTGTGCTGGGCACTTTGGATCTAGTGGTTAACAATATGAGCTCTGAACATGAAGTCCCTGAACATAAAGAAGTTATAGTCTTCTCCTTGTAACTGTCAGGTGAATATGTGCAATTGAAACTAATGAACAGTCTTTTCATGGTACTGCTACTGTTTCACCAACAATAGTTTTAGTCTTTTGTCTCTCTGATCAAGAGTCATATTTTAAGGAGAGAGTATCTGATTGGCTTGAGTCCCATGCCCAGCCCTTGGCTGGAGGTGGCAGCAGAACTTCTTGATGTCCCTCCAGAATGTATCCAATGTGTCCAACCAGAGATCAGGCAGTTTTTGCTAAAAGTACACACAGGGTCATCATAAGATTTTTCCTGGGGTTTAATGTCAAGACTAAATATCTCTATACCTATTTTCTAAAGGCAAAAATATTTAACTATCTCAGTGTTCCAGAAGCTCCTCATGTTTTCTTGGAGATTACTACAGTATCTCCAATCATGTCTGCCGGCTACTTGAGTGTTTTGGAAGATAATTCACTTGGACCCTGCGTCATATAGTCTCTTAAAGCTGCCAGGTGCACTCGCTCTTGCATTTATGTGACCTACCTTGTTTCCACCCAGTCTAATTTGAATACCAGTATCATTGCTAGAAGAGGCCAAAGAGCAATGTAAAAGATCTGCCTTCACCTTGCAGAACTGTGCAGTGTTTAAAAGAACAAGGGCTTTGCAATGAGAAAGACCCGGGTTTAAGCCCTATTCCTGTGTTGTACTGGTTGTGTGGCCTTGGTCCAGTTACTCATCTGTTCTATGTGTCTGTTTTCTCATCTGAAAAATGGATACAATCTCATAGAGTTTATGGAAGATCAACTGTACAGTCAAGAGACAGAAATCACACTGATTATTTGAACAGGGAGATTTCATATAAAGATTTTTTAATCAAGTACTCAAGAAATGAAAAGGCAGAAAGGAAACACTGAGAAGGCAGAAATCATAGAAGCAGTTACTGCTCTAGAACTGGGTGAATACAGGAAAGAGTTTGGAGTTGTTAAAGTTTAGAAGCTTGAAGGAGGGGGTGCCCCGCAGAGCTGAAACTGAAACCTCTGAGACGGGGTTGAGGGTCATTGCACTGTACTATTGCCTCAGGATTTTGAAGGTGGCCCCTGGTAGGGAATAGGTAGGACCCTGACCTTCAAGGAGAGGTGCTAACTGGTTGGTACTGGGGTCTCTAGGGGGTGTGATGATGCTGGTTCTAAGGGGAGTGATGGTGCTAGTTCATCATGCCCCGGTATTTAGGGGTAATGCAAATATCAATTCCTGAATAAATGTTGGAATGAATTCCTAAGTGTCTGAGACCTGAGTGTTTCTCTCTTGTTTTAATTGCTGGAATTTTCCATTAACTTTATTACTTATGGAAGTATAAGATACATCCCAGAAAATCCCCAGCATCTGAGACATGGTCCTCCGTACCTTCATTTTGCAGCAGTAACTGTTAACTTAAAAATCACAAGATGTATAAATTTAGAAAGGGAGAGGAGATTATTTCGTCTAAAGTGTTACAGCCTATAAGATGGCCATCCTTCAGGCTGGGAAGTACAGCCTCTGGCTGAAGCCCAGAAACAGGCACTTGGAAGGAGGAGGGGTTGGGGTATAAGTTTTATACTGAACAGGTTGACTAAACATACATATTCCACAGGTTACAGGAGGAGCTATGAATATTCATGAAGGTGGCCCTGATGCATACGTCTTGAACAAACATGCACGTAACATACAACCCGTGTTCACTTTGGGGTGGAAATGTAACATTTAAATGTATTATAATGAAGCCCTGTACTTCAAAAGATCTTTTCAAGACATGAAGGGATGCAAGTGCATAATCTTCGTAAACTGGCCAGAACCAGTCCAGGGTTGGTGGTTTTCTTATCTGGGGAAAGTTATTGAAGTCAGTCTCTTGTCCAGTGAAAACTGTAGTTATGGCTGGTGGAACAGTCCAGTGAGTCAGCGTCTGTGAGCTAGATGAGTTGTGACAGTTGTAATCGTGCTTATCTTGAGGCCAGTGCTTGTTTAGTTGCTAGAGAAAAAGAAAAATTTTATGGCAGTTAGAACATAGATTATTCTTCAAGTGTAGGGGTGCATGACTTAACTCTTGCCTGACATGGCCTTAGGTCCTGTTTATATGTTGGTACCTTATTGTCACCAAGAGTCTGTTCTGTTAAACTTATGATCTTTATTTTGACATTTAGGCTGGTCACTTGTTCTGTCTAAGCCATAAAAGAGAGGAGGTCTAATGAGGTAGTCTGACCTGCTGTCCCATCATGGTCAGGAGCTCAGTTTCAAGCTTTTTCTGAGGTCCCCTCAGCTACAAGGGAGTCTCTTCTCAGTTGAGAGGCCAGGGTTGGCAGGGGCAGGTAGGATTTTATTTTTAGATTACACAACACAATTTGTTCTTGGTATTCAGGATCAATCATCCGAGCCAGTAGAGTAATCCTCCTCTTTGCCTGTGGGTTCAGGAGCATGAGTACCCCCAAATGACCACTTGACAGCCTACTTTTCCAATTCAATGGAATCATAGCTGTGTTCCTGAAAGGAAGCATTCTTTCCTTTAGAATAAGTGCTTCAAACCAGTGCAGATTGCCATTGCAGGAACGAGGGGCATAAATTCTGTAAGAAGTTTATCAAGTGTGTTAGTGGGAGGAACAACTCCGTCATCCACCCTTGATTCCTTGACCCATGTATTCTGGCTGTGGATGAGACAGCACCAAATACTGGTCATTAGTTCTAACATATACTGTGTCCCATAAGACAGAACACAGTCCTTTGAGGATATTGTCTTTTAACCGGCACTGTAACCTACTTTTCAATGAATCAGTCCACCATTTTTTTCAAGCCAGCTGCTTCTGGGTGATGGAAACATGGTCAGACAGAGAGGCATCTGGCATATAGTGCCTTCCATACAACTTGGTCCAAAGTGCATCAGTGCCAGTGACAGACCAGGCATTCCTCCAAATCAGGGGCATGCATTATGTCCTCAGGCAACTGAAGGAGACCAGCTCAGCTAGACATCCAGCAGGTACTCTCAATCTCCAGCCCCATCTGGGTGTTCTTTGTGCTTCTTGCTTTTCTTTTTTTTTTTTTTCTGGAAATGGTACTCTCATGGATACTCTCCTCCTGGGCATGTCATTGCTGGTGTCAAAGGCTTTTCAGCCCAGAAAGCTCCTCTGCTGGAACCTGGGAGACTTCCAAGCCATAGAGAGACTTCTTCCTGCTGAACAGCAGGGGAAATGGCTTTCTAGACCCCTCCAGACTTCATGACAGCTGCATCATAATTGGCATAATTCTCCATGGTCACTCAACCACAGCAGGAATTGTGGGCCTGTAAAACAAGTCACTTCTTTCTCTTGGGCACAGCGACTATATCAGGGCAAGGCTAGTCTAGTATGCCTGGACCCCAGGCCATGTTTCAGGTCAGCTATGCCCAGCTCTACCACCGTTGCCTACCCCCTTCTTTAACACTTAATGCAATATCGTTGACATGAATTAAATCAAACCTTATTTTGGTCATTTCCACTAAGGCCATACTTAGTGAAAGTAATTCCAGTATATGATTATTACTGGAACACCAGTATTAATTATGAACCCTGTAACACTAAGGTTTCATTGTCCTCAAACTGTCATTAAATTGGTTCTTGGAAGAAAATAAGCAAGTTTCTGGATAAGCCCAAATTCTAGGGATTATTAACTTGTAAGTCTGTATGAGTGCAAGTACACAAATATTTTTAAATTTAATAAGAACAATAATGTTTTTTGTTGCAAATTTTGACTAAGATTTCCTGATGCGTTTTAGGTCTTTGAATTATTATATAAAGGAGTTTTGAATCTGAAGCTAGTTTCTGTGGCATTTAATCAGAAAAAAACTTCACAAATACTAAGATAACATTTCTTTTCTTTGATTCTTTGTGCTGCAAAATTGGGACAGTCCTGACAGGGAGCCAGAAGCCAGTTCCATCTGTGCTCCTAACACTACCAAATATGTGTTGTGTGACTCTGAGCTGTGCTCCTCTGTGTCTCAGTTTCCCCATCTGTAAAATGAAGTGAGTAAACGAGATGATTTCCAGGTTGTTTTTACTTTAAGAGAACGATATGAAATGATTCCTATCTTATGATTTTGTATAATGTGACCAATAAAAGGATGAGGTAGTGACTGAATTAGCTGAAGATGACCATCACTTTCACATGTAAATTCAAACTCTTCTCAGCCTAAATTCTCAAGATAAAGCAATTATCAATTCCTACAAAATAAATATGGAATATCTGATCTTAGTATATCTTGTTTTTATTTCTCCAGAGAACTGGCAAAAGATTTCTCCCATATTTATTGGTAGCAGAGAAATTCAATCTAGGTGCTGGCAGCCAGAAGCATGTGGCTGGTCACTATGAAATCCACACAGCCTACTCAGATTACTTTGTGGGGTTTTACAGTGGGTTTTGTTTTATTCTCTACCTTGTCATGGCTAGATCAGAATGCCTCTTTGAATACTAAATGATGACTTTCTGCTCTCAACACTGTCTAACTTAAAACACAAATAAGAAGATGCAGCCAGAGACGGGTAAAGAGGGACAAGAAAAAAAAGCTGTTGGATGAAGGGTATCCTTTTAGTTTTATGCGTGTGTTGGGATCTGGCCCAACACTCGTCTTAGGAGTTCAGACACTTGGAAATGCTTCCACATCGGGAAGCAGAGATAAGAATGAGAAAAGTGAAGCTCATCCATTTCTTGTCTTGAGCTACTTGCTCATGTACAGTGCATGGATCCCAGGAAAGCAGACACACAGGCACAAGAAGTAACTTGACTAAATTGTGCTTATGAGTTTACATTGGCA
This sequence comes from Hylobates moloch, assembly GCF_009828535.3. Taxonomy (NCBI): domain Eukaryota; kingdom Metazoa; phylum Chordata; class Mammalia; order Primates; family Hylobatidae; genus Hylobates; species Hylobates moloch. The sequence goes on from NW_026652281.1 coordinate 36,195,446, forward strand.
GTGAGGACGGTGTCTGAGAGTCTGCTCTCCGGAGGACCAGAGGCTGGCCAAGGGGCTTGAGAGAGGAATGGATTTTGAGCCCCTGCGCATGAATGAAGAATTCAAAGGTGGTTGTCAAGCCAATGCAAGAGGATCACTTGAGACCAGGAGTTCAAGACCAGCCTGGGCAACATAGTGAAACCTTGTCTTTCCAAATAAAAAATAATTAAATGTACATGACAGCATGCACCTGTAGTCCCAGCCACTTGGGAGGCTGAGGACAGAGGAATGCTTGAGCCCAACATGTTAAGCCTGTAGTGAGCTGTGATTGCATCACTGTACCAAGGAAGATGGTGCTAAACCATTCACACAAAATCTATCCATATGATCCAGTCATCTCCCACTAGGATCTACCTCCAACACTGGAGATTATATTTATTTCTTTTTTGTTTGTGAGTTTGATTTTTTTTATTATACTTTAAGTTGTGGGATACATGTGCAGAATGTGCAGGTTTGTTACATAGGTATACATGTGCCATGGTGGTTTGCTGCACCCATCGACCCATCATCTACATTAGGTATTTCTCCTAATGCTACTCCTCCCCTTACCCCCAACCCCCCAACAGGCCCCGTTTGGTGATGTTCCCCTCCCTGTGTCCATGTGTTCTCATTGTTCAACTCTCACTTATGAGTGAGAACATGCAGTGTTTAGTTTTCTGTTCCTGTGTTAGTTTGCTGAGAATGGTGGTTTCTAGCTTCATCTGTGTCCTTGAAAAGGATATGAACTCATTCTTTGTTATGGCTGCATAGTATTCCATGGTGTATATGTGCCACGTTTTCTTTATCCAGTCTATCATTGGTAGGCATTTGGGTAGATTCCAACTCTTTGCTGTTGTAAATAGTGCTACAATGAATATATGTGTGCATGTGTCTTTAGGGTAGAATGACTTAGAATCCTTTGGGTATATAACCAATAATTGGATTGCTGGCTCAAATAGTATTTCTGGTTCCAGATCCTTGAGGAATCACCACACTGTCTTCCACAATGGTTGAATTAATTTACACTCCAACAGCAGTGTAAAAACATTGCTATTTCTCCACATCTTCTCTAGCATCTATTATTTCCTGACTTTTTAATGATCACCATTCTAACTGGTGTGAGATGGTATCTCATTGTGGTTTTGATTTTCCAGTGTCATCCACCAGTAATGATGAGCTTTTTTTCATATGTCTGTTGGCTGCATAGATGCCTTCTTTTGAGAAGTGTCTGTTCATAGTCTTTGCCCACTTTTTGATGGGGTTGTTTTCTTCTCAAAAATTTGTTTAAGTTCCTTGTAGAGTCTGGATATTAGCCCTTTGTGAGATGGATAGATTGCCAAGATTTTATCCCATTCTGTAGGTTGCCTGTTCACTCTGATGATACTTTCTTTTGCTGTGCAGAAGCTCTTTAGTTTACCCATTTGTCAATTTTGGCTTTTGTTGCCATTGCTTTTGGTGTTTTATTCATGAAGTCTTTGCCCATGCCTATGTCCTGAATGGTATTGCCTAGGTTTTCTTCTAGGATTTTTATTGTTTTAGGTCTTATGATTAAGTCTTTAATCCATCTTGAGTTAATTTTTCTAGATGGTGTAAGGAAGGGGTCCAGATTCAGTTTTCTGCATATGGCTAGCCAGTTTCCCCAATACCATTTATTAAATAGGGAATCCTTTCCCCATTGCTTGTTTGTGTCAGGTTTGTCAAAGATCAGATGGTTGTAGAGGTGTGATGTTATTTCTGAGGCCTCTGATCTGTGCCATTGGTCTATATATCTGTTTTGGTACCAGTATCATGTTGTTTTTGTTACTGTAGCCTTGTAGTATAGTTTGAAGCCTGGTACTGCGATGCCTTTAGCTTTGGTCTTTTTGCTTAGGATTGTCATTGCTAGATGGGCTTTTTTTTTTGGTTCCACATGAAATTTAAAGCAGTTTTTTCTAATTCTGCGAAGGATTAGAAAATTCTTCACAATGGTAGCTTGATGGGAATAGCATTGAATCTATAAATTACTTTGGTCAGTATGGCCATTTTCACGATATTGATTCTTCCTATCCATGAGCATGGAATGTTTTTCCATTTATTTGTGTCCTCTCTTATTTCCTAGAACAGGGGTTTGTAGTTTAAGAAGTCCTTCACATCCCTTGTAAGTTGTATTCCTAGGTGTTTTATTCTCTTTGTAGCAATTGTGAATGGGAGTTAACTCATGATTTGGCTTTTTGTTTGTCTATTATTGGTGTATAAGAATGCTTGCGATTTTTGCACATTGATTGTGTATCCTGAGACTTTGCTGAAGTTGCTTATCAGCTTAAGGAGATTTTGGGCTGAGATGATGGGGTTTTCTAAATATACAATCATGTCATCTGCAAACAGAGACAATTTGACTTCCTGTCTTCCTATCAAATATGATTTATTTCTTTCTCTTGCCTAATTGCCCTGGCCAGAACTTCCAATACTGTGTTGAACAGCAGTGGTGAGACAGGGCATCCTTGTCTTATTCCAGTTTTCAAAGGGAATGTTGCCAGCTTTTGCCTATTCAGTATGATATTGGCTGTGGATTTCTCATAAATAGCTCTTATTATTTGAGATATGTTCCATCAATACCTAGTTTATTGAGTGTTTTTAGCATGAAGCCGTATTGAATTTTGTTGAAGGCCTTTTCTGCATCTATTGAGACAATCATGTGGTTTTTGTCATTGATTCTGTTTATGTAATGGATTACATTTATTGATTTGCATATGTTGAACCAGCCTTGCATCCCAGGGATGAAGCCAACTTGATCGTGGTGGATAAGCTTTTTGATGTGCTGCTGGATTTTGTTTGACAGTATTTTATTGAGTTTTTTCACATCAGTATTCATCAGGGATATTGGCCTGAAATTTTCTTTTTGTGTTGCATCTCTGCCAGGTTTTATTATCAGGATGATGTGGGCCCTATAAAATGAGTTAGGGAGGAGTCCCTGTTTTTCTGTTGTTTGGAATAGTTTCAGAAGGAATGGTACCAGCTCCTCTTTGTACCTCTGGTAGAGTTTGGCTGTGAATCTGTCTGGTCCTGGTCTTTTTCTGGTTGGTAGGTTATTAATTACTGCCTCAATTTCATAACTTGTTATTGGTCTATTCAGGGATTTGACTTCTTCCTGCTTTAGTCTTAGGAGGGTGTATGTGTCCAGGAATTTATTCATTTCTTCTAGATTTTCTAGTTTATTTGCATAGAGGTGTTTATAGAATTCTCTGATGGTGGTTTTTATTTCTGTGGGATCAGTGGTGATATACCCTTTATCATTTTTATTGTGTCTATTTGACTCTTCTCTCTTTTCTTCTTTATTAGTGTGGCTAGTGGTCTATCTATTTTGTTAATCTTTTCAAAAAACCAGCTCCTGGATTCATTGATTTTTTTTTTGAAGAATTTTTTGTGTCTCTATCTCCTTTAGTTCTGCTCTGATCTTAGTTATTTCTTGTCTTCTGCTACCTTTTGAATTTGTTTGCTCTGCTTTCTAGTTCTTTTAATTGTGATGTTAGGGTGTTGATTTTAGATCTTTCCTGCTTTCTCTTGTGGGCATTTAGTGCTATAAATTTACCTCTAAACACTGCTTTAGCTGTGTCCCAGGGATTCTGTTATGATGTGTCTTTGTTCTCATTGGTTTCAAAGAACTTAACTACTTCTCCCTTAATTTCTTTTTTTTTTTTTTTTTAGTTTTAATAGATTTATTGAAAGTTCACCCATTTTAAGTGTATAATTCATTGATTTTTTTTTATTATACTTTAGGTTTTAGGGTACATGTGCACAATGTGCAGGTTTGTTACATATGTATCCATGTGCCATGTTGATTTCCTGCACCCATTAGCTCGTCATTTAGCATTAGGTATATCTCCTAATGCTGTCCCCGCCACCCCCACCCCCCACCCCACAACAGTACCTGGAATGTGATGTTCCCCTTCCTGTGTCCATGAGTTCTCATTGTTCAATTCCCACCTATGAGTGAGAACATGCGGTGTTTGGTTTTTTGTCCTTGCGATAGTTTACTGAGAATGATGTTTTCCAGTTTCATCCATGTCCCTACAAAGGACACGAACTCATCATTTTTTATGGCTGCATAGTATTCCATGGTGTATATGTGCCACATTTTCTTAATTCAGTCTATTGTTGTTGGACATTTGGGTTGGTTCCAAGTCTTTGCTATTGTGAATAGTGCCGCAATAAACATACGTGTGCATGTGTCTTTATAGCAGCATGATTTATACTCCTTTGGGTATATACCCAGTAATGGGATGGCTGGGTCAAATGGTATTTCTAGTTCTAGATCCCTGAGGAATCGCCACACTGACTTCCACCATGGTTGAACTAGTTTACAGTCCCACCAACAGTGTAAAAGTGTTCCTATTTCTCCACATCCCCTCCAGCACCTGTTGTTTCCTGATTTTTTAATGATGGCCATTCTAACTGGTGTGAGATGGTATCTCACTGTGGTTTTGATTTGCATTTCTCTGATGGCCAGTGATGATGAGCATTTCTTCATGTGTTTCATTATTTACCCAGTAGTCATTCAGGAGCAGGTTTTTCAGGTTCCATGAGGTTGTGTGGTTTTGAGTGAGTTTCTTAATTGTGAGTTTTAATTTGATTGCACTGTGGTCTGAGAGACTCTTTCTTATGATTTCTGTTGTTTTGCGTTTGCTGAGGAGTGTTTTACTTCCAATTATGTGGTCCATTTTAGAATAAGTGCTATGTGGTGGTGAGAAGAATGTATATTCTGTTGATTTGCGATGGAGAGTTCTGTAGATGTCTATTAAGTCCACTTGGTCCAGAGCTGAGTTCAAGTCCTGAATATCCTTGTTAATTTTCTGTCTCGTTGATCTGTCTAATATTGACAGTGGGGTGTTAAAGTCTCCCACAGTTATTGTGTGGGAGTCTAAGTCTCTTTGTAGGTCTCTAAGGACTTCCTTTATGAATCTGGGTTCTCCTATATTGGATGCATATGTATTTAGGATAGTTAGGTCCTCTTGTTGAATTGATTCCTTTACCATTATGTAATGGCCTTCTTTGTCTCTTTTGATCATTGTTGCTTTAAACTTTGTTTTATCAGAGACTAGGATTGAAACCCCTGCTTATTTTTGCTTTCCATTTGCTTTGTAAATATTCCTCCATCCCTTTATTTTGAGCCTATGTGTGTTTTTGCACATGAGATGGTTCTGCTGAATACAGCACACCAATGGGTCTTAACTCTTTATCCAATTTGCCAGTCTGTGTTTTTTAATTGGGGCATTTAGCCCATTTACATTTAAAATTAATATTGTTATGTGTGAATTTCATCCTGTCATTATGATGCTAGCTGGTTATTTTGTACATTAGTTGATGCAGTTTCTTCACAGTGTCGATGGTCTTTACATTTTGCTGTGTTTTTGCAGTGGCTGGTACTGGTTTTTCCTTTCCATATTTAGTGCTTCCTTCAGGAGCTCTTATAAGGCAGGCCTGGTGATGACAAAATCTCTCAGCATTTGTTTGTCCCTATAGGATTTTATTTCTCCTTCACTTATGAAGCTTAGTTTGGCTGTATATGAAATTCCGGGTTGAAAATTCTTTTCCTTAAGAATGTTGAATATTGGCCCCCACTCTCTTCTGGCTTGCAGGGTTTCTGCAGAGAGATCTGCTGTTTGTCTGATATACTTCCCTTTGTAGGTAACCTGACTTTTCTCTCTGGCAGCCCTTAACATTTTTTCCTTTATTTCAACCTTGGTGAATCTGACGATTATGTGTCTTGGGCTCGCTCTTCTCGAGGAGTATCTTAGTGGTGTTCTCTGTATTTCCTGAATTTGAATGTTGGCCTGTCTTGCTAGGTTGGGGAAGTTCTCCTGGATAATATCCTGAAGTGTGTTTTCTAGCTTGATTCCATTCTCCCTGTCACTTTCAGGTACACCAGTCAAACATAGGTTTGGTCTTTTCACATCATCCCATATTTCTTGGAGGCTTTGTTCATTCATTGTCATTCTTTTTCTCTAATCTTGTCTTCACACTTTATTTCATTACGTTGATCTTCAGTCTCTGATATCCTTTCTTCCCCTTGATCAGTTCGGCTATTGATACTTATGTATGCTTCATGAAATTCTTTTGCTGTGTTTCTCAGCTCCATCAGGTTATTTATGTTCTTCTCAAACCAGGTTACTGTAGTTAGCGGTTCCTGTAACCTTTTATGAATGTTCTTAGCTTCCTTGCACTGGGTTAGAACATGCTTCTTTAGCTCAGAGGAATTTGTTATCACCTACCTTCTGAAGCCTCCTTCTGTCAGTTCATCAAACTCATTCTCCATCCAGTTTTGTTCCCTTGCTGGTGAGGAGTTGTGATCCTTCGTAGGAGAAGAGCCATTCTGGTTTTTGGAATTTTCAGCATTTTTGTGCTTGTTTTTCCCCATCTTCATGGATTTATCTAACTTTGATCTTTGATGATGGTGACCTTTGCATAGGGTATTTACATGGGTGTCCTTTTTGTTGATATTGATGTTATTGCTTTCTGCTTGTTAGGTTTCCTTCTAACAGTCAGTCCCCCTCGTCTGCAGGTCTGCTGGAGTTTGCTGGAGGTCTACTTCAGATTCTATTTGCCTGAGTATCACCAGTGGAGGCTGCAGAACAGCAAAGATTGCTGCCTTCTCCTTCCTCTGGAAGCTTTGTCCCAGAAAGGCACCTGCCAGATGCCAGCCAGAGCTCTCCTGTATGAGGTGTCTGTCGACCCCTGTAGGGAAATGTCTCTCAGTCAGGAGACACGGGGGTCAGGGACCCACTTGAGGAGGCAGACTGTCCCTTAGCAGAGCTTGAGCACTGTGCTGGGAGATCTGCTGCTCTCTTCAGAGCCAGCAGGCAGGAACATTGAAGTCTGCCAAAGCTGTGCCCACAGCCCCTGCTTCCCCCAGGTGCTCTGTCCCAGGGAAATGGGAGTTTTATCTATAAGCCCCTGACTGGGGTTGCTGCCTTTCTTTCAGAGATGTCCTGCCCAGAGAGAAGGAATCTAGAGAGGCAGTCTGGCTACAGCAGCTTTGCTGCGCTGCAGTGGGCTCTGCCCAGTTTAAACTACCCGGCGGCTTTGTTTACACTGTGAGGGGAAAACTGCTACTGAAGCCTCAGTAATGGCGGATGTCCCTCCCCACACCAAGCTTGAGCATCCCAGGTCGACTTCAGACTGCTATGCTGGCAGCCAGAATTTCAAGCCAGTGATCGTAGCTTGCTGGGCTCCATGGGGGTGGGATCCACTGAACTAGACCACTTGGCTCCCTGGCTTCAGCCCCCTTTCCAGAGGAGTGAACAGTTTTGCCTTGTTGGCGTTCCAGGCACCACTGGGGTATGAAAAAAAAAAAACAAAACTCCTGCAGCTAGCACAGCGTCTGCCCAAACAGCCGCCCAGTTTTGTGCTTGAAACCCAGTGCCCTGGTGGTGTAGGCACCCGAGGGAATCTCCTGGCCTGCAGGTTGCGAAAACCATGGGAAAAGCCTAGTGTCTGGGCCAGATAGCACTGCCCCTCATGGCACAGTCCCTCAAGGCTTCCCTTGGCTAGGGGAGGCAGTTCCCTGACCCCTTGCACTTCCTGGGTGAGTGAGGCGATGTCCCACCCTGCTTCTGCTTACCCTTCATGGGCTGCACTTACTGTCTAACCAGTCCCAATGAGATGAGCTGGGTACCTCAGCTGGAATTGCAGAAATCACTCACCTTCTGTGTTGGTGTCACTGGGAGCTGCAGACCAGAGCTGCTCCTATTCAGCCATCTTCAGGATTACATTTCAACATGAGATTTGGGGGAGACAATCAAGCCATATCACTGGTCTTGATTATATTTGTCTTTACAGCAGTTCAGTCAGTGGTACAAATAATTTTTAATATTATTTTAGGGATGAAGCAACTCATAAAGGCAAATGTACCCAGGGCCCATGGAAGTTATAATATAGTTCTGATAACAATTTCTATGATCTTAATTTTATGGATGAGAAAACTGAAGCATGCTTAAGTGTCTTGCCCAATTGGCAGAGCTGAAACTTGTGTCCAGGCACTGTAATTCCAGTGTTTCACAGAACAGTATCCTCAGCTCTGCAGATTTGCTTTTCAATGGAGTATTTCACATGAATTTTCCAGATAACTAAAAACAGCTCTCTACAAAACCAAAACATTTTGTTTTAATAATTTTGCATGAAGATCTTTCATACCTTTGTTATTTACTTTCCTGCTTTATTAATTAGATCATCCTGAACATAATGTAGTCTTTTTCATGATGATGGTATTTTTGTCCATAGCTAGTCTTTATTGAATGTTTTTTATGTACCTGCACCATTCTATGATTTTTGCATGTATTAACTAATTGAATTCTCACAACGCTATGAGGCAGAGTTTACAGATGAGGAAACCAATGTTAAGTGAGATTAAGGTACTTAACCAAGTTCACCCAGCTGGAAGGTAGCAACTGGATCCAGACATTCTGGCTACAAAGCTGAGCGTCTTAACCACAGTGTAAGAGGAACTTTGTGTTGTGCAGTGCAGAGTGCTGCTCTCAGGAGCTTTATTTGTACCCCTAATAGCTTCAGAATAATAGATTACTTCAGGTCTGTGTCCACCTTTCAGGACATGTCCTCTCTCCCTGTCAGGTAGTTGGCTGATAATTCTAGCTGTTTTGTTTCTAATTTGTTTCTCAATAAATTTATGGAGTGCCTACTATGTGCCAGGTATTGTCCTTACTTGCCGCTTCCAAATTACTTTAATGGAAGAACCAGAGAGCCCATTATTTTAGCTTTGTGTGTTAAGTATTGTTAATATGTGCTGTATGAAAAGGTGCCCCATTCATCAGCCTTGTGATCCTTATTGCCTGGCCTTGTGAGATTGATTTTAGATGCCTTGAGGACTATTGTGTGTTAACATTTATTTCTTGGCTTTCAGCTAAATTTTCAGTAGTGAGCAGTGGTAAGTGGCATGGTAGATATTATTGTATGTAAAGAGAAAGTACTTGGCATGATACTGTAATTCAGCAAGTGGCGTGACAGAATTCATTCACCTGCTTCACTGCAGTGTCTTCACGGTCTTTACTGAATAGTGTTACAGATGATTTAAATAGAAAATAAGACTCCATTGAGCTATTCTGGATTATTCTTTCCTTAAGGCTCAATCTTCATTATGAAGCCTGAATTTGGGATGGACTTTATCTCCTTACCTATATATCTGCCATCTCAATGTTTTTAATGTGAGAAGAAATGCTTTTTATTTGTCTTGACATCTGTTTCTACTGAAATGTCACATTACTGATCTTGTGGCCTTCATGGCTACTTTAGAGTTTTATACTCCAATTGGCCATAGCTCTAGGATTTGAAGACCACTCTCTGCCATCAATGTGATTATTTTCTATAAACCTAATTTCAATTATTGGCCTTCACAGCCATCAGGAAGCATGCTACTACTCCCTATACCTTATTGTTTATGACCACCCCAGAATGCTGTGCCAACTGGGAATAAGTTTATAAACCTAGAGAGGACTGATGGTTTCTGGGCCCTGCTGCTCAGTCATCATGGAAATCCCTGCAGCCCTTTGTAGGCTCTGGAGTATTAACTGACAATTTGCATAAGAGAAAAATAGGCGAAGGATGAGAAAATTTCATGAAACCTCTACATCTGTTTAAAAACAAACAAACAATCTATCCTAGGCTATTACCTAAGTCAGAGTGTGCAAACAGGTTGAATTTAGGCCACAGACATTTTGTTTTGCCTGCATCTTAAACCTCAAACCTTTTCAATCAATTGCTTTTATTTAAAAATCAGGAAATTTCTCTAAGAATATTCTAGATTTCGAGCTTCTTTTGAAAACTGGGTGATCTGACAGCTTTGGTTCCATGTTTCTGTGTAACAGTAATTGGCTGGACTTGGCAGCACCTGGCCACTGTGCACAGGGCTTGCCCTGCCCCCACTTGCTGCAATCCATATGCAGTCCACTTTGCTTACATATTTTACTTGCCTGTCCCCTGGAGGCATTTGATATCGCGTGGGCATTGTATCCCCTAATACGAACCCATGAAGATAAAAGCTCAAAAGTTCAGGACCACAATATCTCTGCTTAGTTTTCTGCTTAGTTAATATAATTTTAAGAAATCAATATTGAAAATACATACTCACAAAAATTAAAGCACTGTATAAATATAGAAGTGTGTACAGTAAAAACTACAAGACCAAGTGACCTTGTTGATCCAACAATTCCCTTTCCTCTTTTCCCACAAATAATATCGTTAACAGTATCTTTTCCATTCTGTTTCTGCAAATATAATTCTTTATCCAACAAGTGTTACCTATTTTTTGTCAGGCCATATGTATATACAAATACTGGGTCCCACACATGTATAAAGAGTGATGTGGTATATTAAAGTAATTATCTGTATAGTTAACAAAAAATCCTCTTGTTGAAGTGTCTGAATATTAGAGGAAAAATACTTCTTAATTATCTGGCTAATTGCCTCCATTAATCATCCTTTCATGTTCTCCATGGAATGAATTCATCCATTCAGTAGATATTTTCTGAGTTCTGGTTATGTTCAAAGCACTGCGCTAGACAAAGTGGGAATTACAGAGGTAAACTGAAAACAAGATCAACAACATTACCATAGGAAAGAGGTGATGAATTTTTGCCTCCCTCAAAAGAGGTGAAGGTGTTGCATTTGGAATTAAACTTACCCTATTTTCAGTGGACCACATCTAAAACGTGAGAGATTACAAAAGTCCCAGGAATGATCCAAACCTGATATAGCTCAAAAGAAGTTCAGCAGAGTGGAGGACCTGGGTGGTGCAGAGATGGCAGGAGATAGACCCACCCAGCAGTGAGGCTGAGGTGAGTACAAGGGAGAGCTCAGTGATAAAGGAAGACCTCCGAGGATACTGGCCCCAAGATGTTTGGCTTGTGTTCAGGCAGATACAAACCACCATGGGCTCGGACTGTGAGTCTTCTTCTCTCCCAAGAAGATTTTGATGACAATTTTACTAAGATGAAGTTAAGATGAGAGAGCAACAAAGGCAGAAATAAAATTAGAGATGTGCTTGCGAGAGATTTAAAGAGAAAGCAGAATTTTGCCCTTGAGGTCTTACTTATACCTCAGTTACCTAAAAATAATATATTTTTGTTGTTGGAACACTCTCCTTAATTAGAGAATGGTAAACGAAACAAAACAAAACAAAACAAGAAACAAAACAAACAAAACCCTGTCAATCTTTAAAGAAATGAACAACCAAAAACCCATAAAGTGTTACCCTAAGGACTTTTATTTCCTCTGTAGATTTTCAGACAGTTGGGGCCTCTTGGAAATTACAGAAAACCCCTGTTTGTTCTGGATTGGCAGCCACTGCAAATGTATGTAATGAAGGCACGGAGCAAGCAGGCCTCATGGAGTGGAATGATAAGGTGGTATAATTCGTCCCCCACTTTTCCTTTTATATTTATTCAATGGGGAAAGTTTTCCCTTGGCTCTTGGATTAAAAACATCAGCAGTCCTATGACTTTCCTTATCACACTTAACTAATAAAATGATTGCCACTGTTAGTCACCAAGCACAGTCTCAATTCGGAAGTCAAAATTTCTCATCCCATATAAGGCAAAACTCTGAACCTGATTTAAATAGAAATCTTCCCTCTCCTACCAGGAAGCCTTCAACTGGAGGAGGGGTGTAGTTGGTTCCTTTTCCCTTCCTATGCTCTTCCTCCCCCAGCCTAATTGTGCTTTCTTAACCTTCGAGATCTGAAACCAAGGGAAGAGAAGAATTAAAATAACCAGGAGAGGTTTTACTTGACTGCTGCTACTACAAGGTGGCTTTGCAGCCCTTTTCCCAAGTTCTTGTCTTTTCCCATTCTGAACAATTTGGTCCTCAGTTGATTAAATGGTGCCCACCCAGACTGAGGGTGGGTCTGCCTTTCCCAGTCCACTGACTCAAATTTTAGTCTCCTTTGGCAGCACCCTCACAGACACACCCAGGAACAACACTTTGCATCCTTCAATCCAATCAAGTTGACATTCAATATTAACGATTACAGTTGGCTATGGTGCCCAGAATGGGGTGTCAGAGCCCAACTTGGGTGAGGAGGGCCTTGCCTCAGAGAGGTGCATTGGTGTGGCACATCAGACCCCAAGCAGGCTGAGGAGGGCATCTGAACCAAGAAGGCTGTCCAGGGCCACACACTGGAGTCAAATGAGTTGAGGTGGGTATTTGCATGGGAGTATGGGCTGCCTAAGGAAGCTAGAGCCTGTGCAAGGTGAAGAAAGTTCATGCCTTGCCACACATGTGGTGGCAGCCTGGTGCAAAGATGGAACCCAAGGAGGAGGGTGGTCTTGTGTAGGGTATAAGAGCATGGACAGGGTGGGGAAGGTGTCACTCCACACAGTGAGGCATGATATTGGCAACTTGCTTTCAAATAATTCAGGAAAAAGTTTTTAGTTCTGTACATGCGTGCTTCTGTAAGTTTGAGATTAAAAAAAAAAAACCCACAACAATTTTCAAATATTCTCTGGCACTGGCATGAGTTTAAAGGTAATGATTTCATAGATGCCATCATGTATTCTTTGGATATTTCACTCCTTGTCCCCTCTCTGCTTCCACACCATCTTCAAGGATCTCTCTGCAACTCTGTTCATGTGAATGGTGCCCTCTCATTTAGTGTGTTGCTTATTCCCTCTCCAATCCCTACGAGTCAGGCTATGCCATCAGCTTCTCTCTACTGAGGACTTTGCCCTCCTAGGTAGCCCTATTGGACAGGATGTAAGATGACCTCATGCCAGCTTTCTTGTGTGTGGTTCACATTTCTGTTATGTAAAATCCATGCATCTCTTGCCCTGACAAATTCTGTGTGTGCAGGCCTATGTCAACCCAGCCATCTTTCCCTTGGCTTACCAGTCAGCTGCTGTCCAGCCTGTCTGTCACCGTTGAGTGCTCAGAGGGGAGTCACACTCAAGTGCAGTGTGTCCCCACCCCCAGACTTCAGGAAATGCACATTAAGCTCTCTGAGAATTCCCTTTGATGCTTCTTCTAAGTTGAGATGAAAAAACAAGCAATTCACCTCCCATTCTTTTGTGAATGAGGTGTTAGGGGAACCCACAGCACATGCAGAGCTTTCAGAAGACATATCACTCTTCAAAAATCCCTTATTTTCATTTCCGGTAGCTGGGTGCTTTTATATGCTCAACATGGATGAGGGATTTAAGAGCTGTGCAACTCTGGTTTTGACATGCATCATGGTTATGCAAGATATTAACATTGGGTGAATGTGGGTGAAGGGTGTGTGAAAACCTCTGTACTATTTTTGTCACTTCTTATGAATCTTAAACTATTTCAATATGTAAAGTTATTTTAAAAATGGTCATGCAACCAATTTTGATTTTTGGATAATATCTTGTTTTAGAATGTTGGATTTGGGTTTGGAATTAGACTTACCCTGTTTTCAGTGGATCAAGTTTGAAATGTTGTCTCTTTTGTGTTTTGATGTCGGAAGTTCTAATTTAAAATCTTAAGTAGTGTGAGATCATGGCGGACGGGATGGGGGCAGGACTAGATTGCAGCTCTGGACACAGCAGTGGAGGGCAGCTCAATTGTGAATTTTAGCTCCAGATAGACTGCAAGCACAAGGCAGCAATTCCAAGAGCACCCGCAGACTCTCCAAAGGAAGTGGACTGCTCCTAGAGGATCCTGGGGACCCTCCCAAAACTGTGAGTTCCCCAACTGTGGAAGTGAGAAAGAGAGACCCTCCTCTCCTGAACACACACCTACACTGTAGCAGGACAAGCCTCAGACAAAACCCCTCAGACACCGAGTTAAAGAAGGAAGGGCTTTATTTGGCTGGGAGCTTTGGCAAGACTCATGTCTCCAACAACCGAGCCCCCCAAGTGAGCAATTCCTGTCCCTTTTAAGGGCTGACAACTCTAAGAGGGTCCGCGTGAAAGGGTCGTGATCAATCGAGTAAGCAGGGGTATGTGACTGGGGGCTGCATACACCAGTAATTAGAAAGGAACCAAAGAGGACACGGATCTTCACAGTGTCTTTTTTATGCAAATAACCGATTAGGTCCGCGGTGGATCTTTAACTACCAGGCCCAGGGTGTGGCACCGGGCTCTCTGCTTGTGGATGTCATTTCTGCCTTTTAGTTTTTACTTCTTCTTTCTTTGGAGGCAGAAATTGGGCATAATACAATATGAGGGGTGGTCTCCTCCCTTATTCTCCCACCTTTGAGAATCTCACTCAGTAGTGGGAGTTCTCACTTTCATCCTCACTACCCATGACTTCTTGCAAGACAGATTGATAGTGATTCATATAGTACACTTGTGCTGAAGTATTTTGGTGAACTAAGGTAGCAATGAAGCTTTTTATCATTTGAAGAAGTACAAGTAGCAAACAAGGGAGCAGTAAGCAGGTTCCTATTACTATTATAACTCCTATTACAAGAGTTTTAAATTCTCCTAGCGTTGGGAACCATTTTCCAAACATGGCCTCAGGATCAAATCCATGCCACACTTGCACAGGCACATGTGCCAGTTTTGTCATATCTCTAAGTATGTCTTCAACCACTTGCCCTTGATCATCTATGTGTAGACAGCAATTAGTAAGGTTAAATTTCCCACAGACCCCTCCTTCAACTGCTAGCAAGTAGTCGAGAGCCAATCTATTTTGATAGATATCATTTCTCCTCTGAGTTTCTTGTTGGGCCAGAATATTCAAGGCTCTGCCGGTTTTGTTAGTGATTATTTCTAAGACAGCTTGTAACCATATGATTTGGTTGATCATGTAAATTGTGGTCCGGTATCCCCACAAGTTGTCTTATGCCCAAGTAGCAGGCCCATAATATTGTATGATTCTCTCAGGGGGCCATTCATCATCTTTCCAATTTCCTATAGCTATGGTTCTCTTTTCACTGGAAGCATAGACAGGGAAGCCCAGGAGTTCGCCTGTCTTTATGGGCAGTAGAAAGAAAGATGGTTTAATATCGCCAATAACACAACTACTTGCCCACTGGTTGGATAATTTGGTGTAAGCTCTATGCCCACATATCCAGTATAATCCGGTGGGGGTTGTCCAGTCCCGGTGGGACTCTGGGTGGGTCCATACAGTTTGTAACTTTGGGAATTTACTAAGTGGATTCCTCTCTGTGTGATTTGAACTCCACCAAGTGACTGTCTTTGTGGTACCATTATACAGTTTCTGTTCCAAACAACTAAGTCATCCTACGGGGTGAGTGAATTCTTTCAGGACACAGAAATAATCAGGTTGATTCTTTTGAGCCGTGAATTCATCAGGAGCTGGGTCTGTAGGTACTAATTCTCAGGCTTCCCATGGCCATTGATCTCCCATTACAGTTCCTCCACATACATAAAATGAAGTGATATTGAGAGACTGGGCTACATGCTCAGCTAATTGCAAAAACAAATTTCTTTATTTTCCTGCAATTTCTGGTACTGGCACATTTAATTCATCATAGAAAGTTTGAAACACTGGTTCAGGAGAGTGTTTGTAAATTTCTCCTTGAACTAAGATATTTGCTCAAGGATCCAGTCCAATCCCATCAATTCCTAAGGTCACACGCTCCCCTTTTTTCCAGTGAGGATCAAGGGGATTGGTTATTACTAGGTCTAAGGGGTTACATTGTCCTTAGTACAAGAAGGGCCATTTTTTCCTTTCTGAAGGTGGACTGGATCCTCTTCATTTTTTATCCAAGTGGCCCAAATGACACAAGACCAGTATCCACATTCATTTCCACACAGTCCTAATTCATGATAAATGTACTTATTTTTGGTCATATAGCCTTTTTCCCAACTAAAAGAGCCACATCCCCTTCCTAACTTATTGCTATTAATGACACCACAGGTATCAAATTTCAAGATTATGCATTTGGGCACCCCTTTTTCTTCTGTTCTGGCTAATACTTTACTTGTATCATTTATGACTCCCCACCAGTCTTCAGTCCTTAATCTTATTTCAAAAACTGTGGACTTGGGAGGCTCAGAGGGGTCATAATGCACATCTGGCCAGTCGTTTCCTGGGCTACATACCTTGTACTGAGTGTCATTAGATAAACACGTTCCTTTTAAATTTCCGGGGCATTCATAGTAACTATAGAAGAGAAAGATTGTTTTAACTTGTTGCAGCCGTGGGGGTGGTCAGGATGAGGGTCTAAGGTCCTTTCCACCATGGCTGAAAAGGGGCTATCTACATTCCAGTCCTTGATCCACATGCGATCACCTGGAGAGAAAGGGTGAACTGGGGAGAATAAGCTGATGGGATACCTCTCATTTACCCAAGTTGAGATTGTGTAATTTTTCCTAAAGCCTGTAGCTGTCGCTGTAATTCAATTTCACCTAACTCTCCGAGAGCACCTGGAAGCCCCAGTAGTATAGGAGGAGGCCTATGATACAGTATTTCATAAGGGGAGTATCCTGTTTTCTTAGAAGGAGAGCATCTAATTTTAAACAATACCATACGAAGAGCCTGTATCCGCTTTAATCCTGTTTCCTGACATACTTTCCCTAAACTATTTTTGATAGTCCACTTCATTCACTCCACCTTTCTGGAACTCTGAGGTTGATAGGCAGCATGTAGCTTCCAAGTGATTCCTAATGCCTTTGCTGTCTTCTGTACCAAGTCAGCCACAAATGCTGACCCGTTATCTGAGCCAATTCTTAGGGGCAGTCCAAACCTAGGAATAAAATCCCAGGGAAGCACATGGGTTACCTCATAGGCCTTTTCAGTTTGTGTTGGATACACCTTCACCCACTCAGAGTAAGTACACGCAAGAACCAGCAAATACTTGTTACCTCCACATTTCGGCATTTCTGTGAAATCCACCTGAAAATTCTCAAAAAGAGCTGCTCCATAAGCTTGTGTGTTGGGCAGAACAGTGGGGCCTTGCCTCACATTATGCTGTTGGCAAGTAATGCACCGTTGTGCTACTGCTTTGGCAAGGGCTGGCAAGTGTGAGATGTAGAAGTACCAGCCTAACAATTTTTCATGTGACCCTTGACCTAGATGAGTGGTTTCGTGCATGGCCAATACGACTGTGGCTCCCAGTAACTGTGGCACAGACTCTCCCATCTGGCAGTCTGATCCATCCTCCTTTTATTACTTGCCCCCCTTCTGCATGGAAGAAGTCTTTTTCTTCTTTAGAATAGGTAGGTATCAAGTCAGGTGTTTGAGGGAGTAAGGGGGCTGCTATTGATGCCTACTAATGGGTAGATGCTGTGTTTCAAGCTTCTGAATCAGCTCGAGAGTCTCCTAAGGCCACTGAGGTGGAGGCTCGCTGGTGTCCCCTGCAGTGCATGACTGCCACCTTCTGAGGTTTCCACACTGCCTCTAGTAATTGTAGAATTTCTTGTTGATATTGTATGTCCTTTCCCCCAGAGTTTAACAGGCCCTTTTCCTTATATAATGCTCCATGCACTTGGAGGGTTAGAAAAGCATATCGAGAGTCAGTGTAGATGTTTACAGTCTTACCTTTACTGAGTTCTAGAGCCCGAGTTAAAGCAATGAGCTCAGCCTTCTGGGCTGAAGTGCCCTGTGGCAACGGTTCGGCTTCAATGACAGCATCCAAAGTTACCACTGCATATCCTGCACATCTTTCTCCTTATGGGTTGATGAAGCTGCTCCCGTCCACGTATAACTCCCAGTCTACTGATGCCCATGGCTGGTCCCGAAAGTCAGGTCTGCTAGAAAGTCAGGTCTGCTAGAATAAACTGAGTCCAACACCTCTACACAGTTATGCTCGACCGGGCTCTCTGATACTGGGAGCAGGGTGGCAGGATTTAGGGTGTTACAGACTTCAATGATTATGCGGGGATTTTCACATAGAAGCTTTGGTACTTGATTAATCTAGCATTTGATAGCCAATGATGTCCTTTGGTATTCATCAGAGTTACCACAGCATGGGGGGCCTTTATATTCAGGTTTTGCCCAAGGGTTAGTTTATCTGCTTCTTGTGCTAACAGAGCTGTTCCTGCCAGGGCCCTTAGACACTGTGGCCAGCCTTTGGAAACCCCATCTAGTTGTTTTGAGAGACAGGCCACTGGCCTTGGCCAGGGCCCCACAGTCTGGGTTAAAACTCCAACTGCCATTTTTTCCCTTTCTGACACATAGAATGTAAAGGGCTTTGTCAAATCTGGTAGTCCTAGAGCTGGGCTGACATAAGTTTTTCCTTTAACTTACAAAAGGCTTGCTGTTGTAGAGGCCCCCATTCAAAGGGCTCCAGGTCACCCCCCTTTGTAACCCTGTACAAAGGTTTTGCTAGCACTGCAAAGTTTGGAATCCATAATCTGCAAAACTCTGCAGCTCCTAGGAATTCCCTTACTTGCCTTCTGGTTTTGGGTTCCGGTAGGCTGCAGACGACCTGCTTTCTTTCTGACCCCAGGCTGCACTCCACTTTCTGAATAGTGAATCCCAGGTAGCGTACCTGCTGTCTGCAGATGTGAGCTTTCTTCTTGGACACCTTATACCCACAGTCCTCCAGGTGCCAAAGCAGGGCATCCATCCCTTTTGCGCACCCGACTGCCGTGGAGTGTCACAGCAGAAGGTCATCCACATACAGGAGCAAGACGCAGCCTAGGTATTTGGCAGTAAACTTTTGCAGGTCTCGAGCCAGGGCCTCCCCGAAGATAGTAGGGGAGTTCTTAACCCTTGGGGAAGCCGGGTCCACATGTACTGAGTAGTGACACCTGACTCTGGATGTTCCCACTGAAAGGCAAACAGCTTCTGGCTCTCAGGAGCTATTCTGATGCTAAAGAAGACATCTTTTAAGTCCAGACAGGTAAAGCAGCTATCCTCAGCCAGCAGCAGCCCTAACAATGTGTAAGGGTTAGGAACTGTTGGGTGCAGAGTCACTGTAGCTTGGTTGACCAAACGCAAGTCCTGTACTGGGCAGTAGTCCTTGGTCCCTGGCTTAGGGACAGGCGGGAGGGGAGTGTTCCACGGAGACTGGCAAGGAACTATAATTCCATAGGCTTTCAAGCACCTGAGATGAACCTGGATTCCTTCAAGAGCTTCCCTGGGAACCAGATACTGCTTTTGTCTAATTGGTTGGTCCCCAGGCTTAACTTCTATGAGTATGGGGAATTGGTTGGCCACAAGTCCTGGAGGATTATCGTCTGCCCATATTTGAGGCCATTGCTTAGCTGGAGCTGGTTTTATCTCTTGGCCTGGCTGGGTTAGAAAAAGTCTCCATTCTTTTCCCAGGGGACCATAAGGGCCATGATAACTCCTGTTCCAGGTAACTTTAGCTGTAAAGAGCCCTGTTTTTGTAAAGGAGATGGTGGCTGTCAGCAGACTAAGCAAGTCTCTTCCCAGCAAGAGCAACAAGGGACAGTCAGGCATGTACAAGAACTGGTGAACTATTTCATGTCCCCCCACTGAGCAGGTCCATGGTAGACAGAAAGCCTGCTTAGTGGAAACTCCTGTTGCTCCGATTATATCAATGGTTTTCTGGGATAAGGGGGCTACCGGGGTGGTCACTACTGAATGTTCAGCACCAGTATCGACCAAAAACTTAATGTCCTTGCCCCCAGTTGTAATCCTGACCGTGAGCTCCTTGGGGGTACTTAAGCCTGGTCCCCTTCAGTCCAATAGCCCTTCAGCCAGATTGAACAAAGTTCTCTCATCTTTATCTGAGGTGTTTTCTTCCAAATTATCTTGGTTTTCCTTCAGTTGGGTACACTTATCTTTCCAAAGTCCTATTTCCTTACAATAGGTGCATTGGTTACGTTGCAAGCATGGGCGATTAGACTGGATATTCTTCCTGGAACCCCCCTTCGCCTCTCCTTTTGGGGGAATTCCTCTAATGGCTGCAGCCTACTATAAGTTGGCATTTCACCTGGCCTGGCATTTGCCTCTTTAAGACTTTCTCTGTGGCTTATTGTATCTTTATTTACAAACACTCGATTGGCTATTTCCAGTAACTGTGAGGTATTCATGTCCGCAAACCCAACCTGTTTCTGCAATTTTCTCCTGATATCTTCTGCACTTTGACTAACTAAGGCCATATTAATCATGCACTGATTTTCAGGGCTATCTGGATCAAAAGGAGTGTACATAGAGTAAGCCTCACACAGTCTTTAATAGAATTGCGCTGGACTCTCCTCTTTTCCTTGGATGACCTCAGAAACTTTATTTACATTTGTAGCCTTTTGAGCCCCTTTCTTTAGACCTCCTATTAATGCCTCACAGTACTGTCTTAGCCTCTCCATGTCTAGTCCCTCATTTGAGTCCCACTGGGTGTCTGTTCCTGGAAGCTGAATTCTTATATATTCTTGGAGGTTTTGGTAATCGGCTGGGACGTGCCCCTCTAGCCACTTAGTTGCCACCCAGAGCACCCTTCGCCTTTCATCTGTATTAAAGAGGTACATGAGCAGCTGGTGGCAATCAGCCCAACTAGGATTATGAGTCTGTACAATAGTTTGGAGCAAGTCAATTAAAGCTTAAGGGTTTTCGGTGTAAGATGGTGTATTATTTTTCCAACTGATGAGGTCAACAGAGAAGAAAGGTTGAAACACAAAGGCAAGCTTTTCCACCATGTGTCCATCCTTATCTACCCCAGTATATCACTGCTTTCTCAGGGGCATTTGGATTCCAGTCTTGGGCCATAAGCGAGCTGCCAAGGGAGGATTTTCTCCTGCAGCTTCACTTCCTCTTTTGTCTACTCTGGGTGGTCTAGGAGTGTGGTTATCTGGTGTAGGTGTAGGTGCTGTGGGCCCAGGAGTGGGGAGTCCTTCCTCTCGATAAGGGAGGGGGGTACTGCTGGTACCAATTCCTTCCACGATTCTTCTGGTGTTAGGTTGGACAGGACTTCTGGTGCCAACTTCCCTCAGCGGGTGGAGTGAGAACCTTCCTTAACTGTCCCTTTGATACTAGTACTGTTGCTGCCTGTCCTCTTAACCACTGTAGGGGGTTCAAAACTAGCTGTAACTGAGAATCTATATATGGCAACTGATCTGGCTGCCCTGGCTTACAGGTTACCCTGTGCCATACCTTCGAGACAAGGGACCTGTGCAGGCTTCCTTCTGATGGCCAACCCACCTCTAATGCTGGCCAGTCTATCTCACACAAAGTCCTCAGTTTTCCTGCAGTCATAGTAATGCCATAGTATCCCTTAAATCCCTTTCTGAAAATTTTCAACATAGTTCCTAGTGGGGTGAGCTTACTTTGCTCCTGACTCATGTTTCCTCGGGACAAAACACCACGCTCACACCACATGCACACCACAAAACAAAGAACAGGTAAAAAGGGCACAGACAGACTTTTTCAGTTTACACCAAACCAGAATCAGAACCAAAATCAGAGTGTTGAGAAATCCAAGCCAGGTCAAAACCCAAACCAAAGTATCAAGCAATCCAAGTTCAAGTCAAAAACAAAAAACCAAAGTGCCGGTATGGGCATGACATGGGTGATCAGGCCACACTTCCACTCAAATGGAGCGGGCAAGTTCCAAAGACTAGTCTTACCAAGTTCCAGATGTCTGGACTCCAAGTGCCCGTTCCTTACCATTGTTAGTCACTATGTTGATCCTCCACAGGGGCCTGCCATGCACTGCTCTGGCGAGGTGTTCCACTGGGACAATTGCCTACCTGGGAGTGCTCTCAGGATCTGTGTCACTCAAGCTGGCTTGAGTCCCCCGCAGGGATGCTCCACATGGCAGGCCTAAGCTGCCTAAGGGGCTGCCTCAACCGTCCATTAATCACATTTCTTCCCAGTCAGAGAACCAAGAAATGTAGCAGGACAAGCTACAGACAAATCCCCTCAGACACCGAGTTAAAGAAGGAAGGGCTTTATTTGGCCGGGAGCTTTGGCAAGACTCACATCTCCAACAACAGAGCTCCCCGAGTGAACAATTCCTGTTCCTTTTAAGGGCTCACAACTATAAGGGGGTCCACGTGAGAGGGTCGTGATCAATTGAGTAAGCAGGGGGTACGTGACTGGGGGCTGCATACACCAGTAATTACAAAGGAACTGACCAGGACACGGATCTTCACAGTGCCTTTTTTATGCAAACAACCAATTAGGTCAGCGGTGGATCTTTGACTACCAGGCCCAGGGTGTGGCACCGGGCTGTCTGCTTATGGATTTCATTTCTGCCTTTTAGTTTTTACTTCTTCTTTCTTTGGAGGCAGAAATTGGGCATAAGACAATATGAGGGGTGGTCTCCTCCCATATCACTAGAGAAGCTGAAGGTCTGTTTGCAGGAGAAGTTTCTGACTGTACCTGGAGCTAAGTCAATTTGGAGAGCAGAGAGAAATACAGGGCTAGAAGAAGCAGCAGAAAGGCCCTGGGCGCTCGCTGGGTCCCCTAGCAGGCCATTCCTGCATGACACCACAGGGATCCATTAGGAGGGTGACCAGAGGAGCAGGGGGTAAAACCCCACAGAGAGAATGAAATCTCTGGTTGAACTTTGTAACAATTTGAACGGGGTGAGAAGCCTCCTGGCCACAACTCAGGGGCGGGCGCAAATCCAGGGTGCGGACTCCACTGGCAGGGGAAGAACAAAGCCCCTATTTTCATAGCTGGGAGGTGGATAGCCTGGGGCTGGTTTTCAAGCCCCTATTGCTCTCTGCCTGGAAATGGTCTGGGGGTTGTTATAGGGGAAACGATGGGAGTGAGACCGATCCTTCAGTTTGCATGGGAGCTGGGTGAGGCCTATGACTGCTGGCTTTCCCTCACTTCCCTGACAACCTGCATGGCTCAGCAGAGGCAGCCATAATCCTCCTAGGCACACAACTCCAGTAACCTGAGAATCTCACTCCCATCTCCCACAGCAGCTGTAGCAAGACCCACCCAAGGAGAGTCTGAGCTTGGACGCGCCCAGCCCCACCCCACCTGATGATCCTTCCCTACTCACCCTGGTAGTGGAAGACAAAGGGCATATAATCTCGGGAGTTCTAGGGCCTCACCCACCACCAGTTCCTCCCCATAATACCACAGCTGATGCTCTCTGGAAAGCACCACTTCCTGGCAGGAGGCCAACCAGCACAAAAATAGGACGTTAAACCACCACAGCTAAGAACCCTCACAGAGTCCATTGTACCCCCCATCCCCAGCCACCTCCACCTGAACAGCCACTGGCATCAACAGCTGAGAGACTCATAGACAGTTCACATCACAGCACTCTGTGCAGACAATCCCCAGCACCAGCCAAGAGCCAGGTAGACTCGATGGGTGGCTAGACCCAGAAGAGAGACAGCAATCACTGTAGTTTGGCTCACAGGAAGCCACATCCACAGGAAAAGGTGAAGAGTACTACATCAAGGGAATACCCTAAGGGACAAAGGAATCTGAACAACAGACTATAGCTCTAGTCCTTCCCTCTGACAGAGTCTACTCAAATGAGAAGGAACCAGAAAACCAACCCTGGTAATACGACAAAACAAGGTTCTTCAACAACCCCCAAAAATCACACTAGTCCACCAGCAATGGATCCAAGCCAAGAAGAAATCCCTGATTTACCTGAAAAAGAATTCAGGAGGTTAGTTATTAAGCTAATTATGGAGGGACCAGAGAAAGGCGAAGCCCAGTGCAAGGAAATCCAAAATGTGATACAAGAAGTGAAGGGAGAAATATTCAAGGAAATGATAGCTTAAAGAAAAAGCAATAAAAAATTCAGGAAACTGTGGACACACTTTTAGAGATGCAAAATGCTCTGGAAAGTCTCAGCAATAGAATTGAACAAGTAGAAGTAAGAAGTTCAGAGCACAAAGGCAAGGTCTTCAAATTAACCCAATACAATAATGACAAAGAAAAAAGAATAAGAAAATAAGAACAAAGCCTCCAAGAAGACTGGGATTATGTTAATTGACCAAACCTAAGAATAACTGGTGTTCCTGAGGAAGAAGAAAATTCTAAAAGCTTGGAAAATATATTTGGGGGAATAGTTGAGGAAGACTTCCCTGGCTTTGCGAGATACCTAGATATCCAAATGTGAGAAGCACAAAGAACACCCAGGAAATTCATTGCAAAAAGATCTTTGCCTAGACACATTGTCCTCAGGTTATCCAATGTTAAAACAAAGGAAAGAATCTTAACAGCTGTGAGACAGAAGCACTAGGTAACCTATAAAGGAAAACCTATCAGATTAACAGCAGATTTCTCAGCATAAACCCTACAGGCTAGAAGGAATTGGGGCCCTATCTTCAGCCTTCTCAAACAAAACAATTATCAGTCAAGAATTTTGTATCCAGTGAAACTAAGCATCATATATGAAAGAAAGATACAGTCTTTTTCAGACAAACAAATCCTAAGAGAATTTGCCATTACCAAGCCACCACTATGAGAACTGCTAAAAGGAACTCTAAATCTCAAAACAAATCCTGGAAACACATCCAAACAGAACCTCTTTAAAGCAGAAATCTCACAGGACTTATAAAACAAAAATATGTTAAAAAGCAAAAGTAAAGAAAAAAAACCCCAAAGTACACAGGCAACAAAGACCATGATGAATGCAATGGTACCTCACATTTCAATACCAGCATTGAATGTAAATGGCCTGAATGCTCCACTTAAAAGATACAGAACTACAGAATGAGTAAGAACTTACCAACCATCTGCTGCCTTCAGGAGACTTCTCTAGCACATAAGGTCTCACATAAATTAAAGTAGTGGAAAAAGGCATTTCATGCAAACGGACACCAACAGCAAGCAGGGATAGCTATTCTTATATCAGACAAAACAAACCTTAAAGCAACAGCAGTTAAAGACAAAGAAGGACATTATATAGTGATAAAAGGGCTTGTCCGCAGAAAAATATAACAATTCTAAACATATATGCACCTAACACTGGAGCTCCAAAATTTATAAAACAATTACTAATAGACCTACGAAATGATATAGACAGCAACACAGTAATAGTGGGGGACTTCAATACTCCACTGACAGCACTAGACAGGTCATCGAGAGAGAAAGTCAACAAAGAAAAAATGGTTTAAAACTATATCTTGGAATAAATGGGCTTAACAGATGTATACACATTCTATTCAACAGCACATGGAACTTTCTCCAAGATAGATCATATGATAGGCCATAAAAGGAGACTCAATAATTTTAAGAAAATTTAAAGTATATCAGGCATTCTCTCAGACCACAGTGGAATAAAACTGGAAATCAACTTCAAAAGGGACCTTCAAAACTGTGCAAATACATGGAAATTAAATAACTTGCTTCTGAGTGAGCATTGGGTGAAAAATGAAATCAAGATGGAAATTAAAAAATTCTTTTAATTGAGTGACAATAATGACACAACTTTTCAAAACATCTGAAATACAGCAAAGGTGATGCTAAGAGGGAATTTCATAGCCCTAAATGCTTACATCAAAAGACTGAAAGAGCATAAACTGACACTCTAAGGTCACACCTCAAGAAAGTAGAGAAACAAGAACAAACCAAACCCAAACCCAGCAGAAAAAGGGAAATAACCAAGATCAGAACAAAACTAAATGAAATTGAAACAAACAAACAATACAAAAGATAAATGAAACAAAAAGCTGGTTCTTCAACAAGATAAATCAAATTGATAGACCACTGGCAAGATTAACCAAGAAAACAGGAGAGAAAATCCAAATAACTTCACTAAGAAATGAAACAGGAGATATTACAATTGACACCACTGAAATACAGAAGATCATTCAAGGCTACTGTGAACACCTTTACACACATAAACTTGAAAACCTAGAAGAGATGGACACATTCCTGGAAAAATACAACCTTCCCAGGTTAATTCAGGAAGAATTAGATATGCTGAACAGACCAATAACAAGCAGCGAGATTGAAATGGCAATTTAAAAATTACCAACAGAAAAAAGTCCAGGACCAGATGGATTCACAGCAGAATTCTACCAGACATTCAAAGAATTAGTACTAATCCTTTTGACAGTATCTTACAAAATAGAGAAGAAGGAACCCTCCCTAATTCATTCCATGAAGCTAGCATCACCATAATACCAAAACCAGGAAAGGACATAACCAAAACAGAAAACTATAACCAAAAAAGAAAACTACAGACTAATATCCTTGATGAACAAAGATGCTAAAATCCTTAACAAAATACTTGCTAACTGAATCCAACAGCATATCAAAAAGATAATTCACCATGATCAAATAGATTTCATAACAGAGATGCAGGGATGGTTTGACATACACAAGTCAATAAATGTGATACACCACATAAGCAGAATTAAAAACAAAAATCACATGATCATTTCAATAGGTGCAGAAAAAGCATTTGACAAAATCCAGCATTGCTTTATGATTAAAACCCTCAGCAAAATTGGCATACAAGGGACATACCTTAATGTAATAAAATCCATCTATGACATACCCACAACCAACATAATACTGAATGGGGAAAAGTTGAAAACATTCCCTCTGAGAGCAAGACAAGGATGCCCACTCTCACCACTCCTCTTCAACAAAGTACTGGAAGTTCCAGCCAGAGCAATCAGACAAGAGAAAGAAATAAAGGGCATCCAAATTGGTAAAGAGGAAGTCAAACTGTCACTGTTTGCTGACGATATAATTGTTTACCTTGAAAACTCTAAGGAATCCTCCAGAAAGCTCCTAGAACTGACAAAAGAATTCAGCAAAGTTTCCAGATACAAGATTAATGTACATGAATCAGTAGCTCTTTTATACACCAACAGTGACAGAATTCAACCCCTTTCACAACAGCTGCAAAAAAAAAAAAAAAACAAAAAAAACAAAAAACTTAGGAATATATCCAACCAAGGAGTCAAAAGACCTCTATAAGGAACACTAAACAACACTGCTGAAAGAAATCATAGATAACACGAACAAATGGAAACACATCCCATGCTCATGCATGGGTAGAATCAATATTGTGAAAATGGCCATTCTGCCAAAGGTAATCTACACATTCAATGCATTCCCCATCAAAATACCACCATCATTCTTCACAGAATTAGAAAAAACAATTCAAAAATTATTATGGAACCATAAAAGAGCCTGCATAGCCAAAGCAAGACTAAGCAAAAAGAACAAATCTGGAGACATTACACTACCTGATTTCAAACTATACTATAAGGCCATAGTCACCAAAACAGCATGGTACTGGTACAGAAATAGGCACATAAACCAATGAAACACAATAGAGAACCCAGAAATAAACCCAAATACTTACAGCCAACTGATCTTCGACAAAGCAAACAAAAACATTAAGTGGGGAAAGGACACCCTTTTCAACAAATGGTGCTGGGATAATTGGCTAGTCACATGTAGGAGAATAAAACTGGATCCTCATCTCTCAGCTTATACAAAAACCAACTCAAGATGGATTAAGAACTTAAACCTAATACCTGAAACTATACAAATTCTAGAGGATAGCATTGAAAAAATCCTTCTCGACAATGGCTTAGGCAAGGATTTCATGACCAAGAACCCAAAAGCAAATGCAATAAAAGCAAAGATAAATGGCTGGGGCCTAATTAAACTAAAGAGCTTTTGCATGACAAAAGGAACAGTCAGCAGAGTAAACAGACAACCCACAGAGTGGGAGAAAATCTCTACAATATATACATCTGACAAAGGACTAATATCCAGAATCTACAATGAACTCAAACAAATCAGTAAGAAAAAACTCAGGCAGGAGAAAGAAATAAAGGGTATTCAATTAGGAAAAGAGGAAGTCAAATTGTCCCTGTTTGCAGATGACATGACTGTATATCTAGAAAACCCCATCGTCTCAGCCCAAAATCTCCTTAAGCTGATAAGCAACTTCAGCAAAGTCTCAGGATACAAAATCAATGTGCAAAAATCACAAGCATTCTTATACACCAATAACAGATAAACAGAGAGCCAAATCATGAGTGAACTCCCATTCACAATGGCTTCAAAGAGAATAAAATATGTAGGAATCCAATTTACAAGGGATGTGAAGAACCTTTTCAGGGAGAACTAAAAACCACTGCTCAACGAAATAAAAGAGGACACAAACAAATGGAAGAACATTCCATGCTCATGGATAGGAAGAATCAAAATCATGAAAATGGCCATACTGCCCAAGGTAACTTATAGATTCAGTGCCATCCCCATCAAGCTACTAATGACTTTCCTCACAGAATTGGAAAAAACTGCTTTAAAGTTCATATGGAACCAAAAAAGAGTCCGCATTGCTAAGACAATCCTAAGCCAAAAGAACAAAGCTGGAGACACCATGCTACCTGACTTCAAACTATACTACAAGGCTACAGTAACCAAAACAGCATGGTACTGCTACCAAAACAGAGATATAGCTCAATGGAACAGAACAGAGCCCTCAGAAATAATACCACACATCTACAACCATCTGAACTTTGACAAACCTGACAAAAACAAGAAATGGGGAAAGGATTCCCAATTTAATAAATGATGCTGGGAAAACTGGCTAGCCATATGTAGAAAGCTGAAACTGGATCCCTTCCTTACACCTTATACAAAAATAGATTCAATTTGGATTAAAGACTTACATGTTAGATCTAAAACCATAAAAAATCCCTAGAAGAAAATCTAGGCAATACCATTCAGGACATAGGCATGGTCAAGGACTTCATGTCTGAAACACCAAAAGCAATGGCAACAAAAGCCAAAATTGACAAATGGGATCTCATTAAACTAAAGAGCTTCTGCACAGCAAAAGAAACTATCATCAGAGTGAACAGGCAACCCACAGAATGGGAGAAAATTCTTGCAATCTACTCGTCTGACAAAGGGTTAATATCCAGAATTTACAAAGAACTCAAACAAATTTACAAGAACAAAACAACCCCAGCACAAAGTGGGCAAAGGATATGAACAGACATTTCTCAAAAGAAGACATTTATGCGCCAACAGACACATGAAAAAATGCTCATCATCACTAGCCATCAAAGAAATGCAAATCAAAACCACAATGAGATACCATCTCACACCACTTAGAATGGCGATCATTAAAAAGTCAGGAAACAACAGGTGCTGGAGAGGATGTGGAGAAATAGGAACACTTTTACACTGTTGGTGGGACTGTAAACTAGTTCAACCATTGTGGAAGACAGTGTGGCGATTCCTCAGGGATCTAGAACTAGAAATACCATTTAACCCAGGCATCTCATTACTGGTTATATACCCAAAGGATTATAAATCATGCTGCTATAAAGACACATGCACATGCATGTTTATTGCGGCACTATTCACAATAGCAAAGACTTGGAACCAACCCAAATGTCCAACAACGATAGACTGGATTAAGAAAATGTGGCACATATACACCATGGAATACTATGCAGCCATAAAAAATGATGAGTTCATGTCCTTTGTGGGGACATGGATTAAGCTGGAAACTATGATTCTCAGCAAACTATCGCAAGGACAAAAAACCAAACACCGCATGTTCTCACTCATAGGTGGGAATTGAACAGTGAGAACACTTGGACACAGGAAGGGAAACATCACACACCGGGGCCTGTTGTGGGGTGGGGGACTAGGGGAGGGATAGCATTAGGAGATATACCTAATGTAAATGACGAGTTAATGGGTGCAGCACACCAACATGGCACATGTATACATATGTAACAAACCTGCACATTGTGCACATGTACCCTAGAACTTAAAATATAATAAATATATATATATATAAAAGAAAAAACAAACAATCCCATTAAAAAGTGGGCTAAGGACATGAATAGATAATTCTCAAATGAAGATGTACAAATGGCCAACAAACATAGGAAGAAATGCTCAATATCACTAATCAGGGAAATGCAAATCAAAACCACAGTGCAATACCACTCCACTCCTGCAAGAATGGCCATGATAAAAAAATTAAAAAACTGTAGATGCTGGCATCGATGTGGTAAACAGGGAACATTTCTACGCTGCTGGTGGGAATGTAAATTAGTACAGCTGCTATGGAAAACATTATGGAGATTCCTTAAAGAGCTAAAAGTAAAACTACCATTTGATCCAGCAATCCCACTACTGGGTATCTACCCAGAGGAAAAGAAGTCATTATTTGGAAAAGATACTTGCACACACATATTTACAGCACCACAATTCACAATTGCAAAATCGTGGAACCAACCCAAATGCCCATCAATCAATGAGTGGATAAAGAAACTGTGATTGACATGTATACATATAGATCATAAAATACTACACAGCCATAGAAAGGAATGAGTTCACAGCATTTGCAGTGACCTGGATGAGATTGGAGACTGTTATTGTAGGTGAAGTAACTCAGGAACAGAAAACCAAACGCCATGTATTCTCACTGATATGTAGGAGCTAAGCTGTGAGGATGCAAAGGCATAAGAATTATGCAATAGGCCAGGCGCAGTGGCTCACGCCTATAATCCCAGCACTTTGGGAGGCTGAGACGGGTGGATCACGAAGTCAGGAGATTGAGACCATACTGGCTAACACGGTGAAACCTCCTCTCTACTAAAAATACAAAAAATTAGCCAGGCGTGATGGTGGGTGCCTGTAGTCCCAGCTACTCAGGAGGCTGAGGCAGGAGAATGGCATGAACCCAGGAGGCGGAGCTTGCAGTGAGCTGAGATTGAGCCACTGCACTCCAGCCTGGGCGACAGAGCGAGACTCTATCTCAAAAAAAAAAAAAAAAAAAAGATGCAGTAGACTTTGGGGACTTGTGGGGAAGAGTGGGTGGGGGGCGAGGGATAGAAGACTACAAATATGGTGCAGTGTACACTGCTCAGGTGATGGGTGCACCAAAATCTCACAAATCACCACTAAAAGACTTACTCATGTAGCCAAATGCCACCTGTACCCCAATAACTTATGGGAAAAAAAATTGGACAAAGGACTTAGAATTTTCACCAAAGGTAAATTTATAGCCAATAAATGGGTGAAATGGCACTCAGTATCATTAGCCATCTTATAAATGCAAATTAAAACTGAGATAGCACCATCTATTAATATGACTAAAACTTAAAAACACCAAATATTGGTGATGATATGGATAAAATTAAACTTTCATAAATTTCTTTTGTAATGAAAAAATAAATCTTAAGTGATTTTATGGATAATGCTGATTGAAATATTGATGCAGTTGTCTGAGTTATTCAGACAAAAATATCTATGATTAGGAAGAAAGGATTTTATTTGCTCTTGAGTTACCTAGGGTAGATTTCTTCAGTGATAAACTTCACAGGATAATTGGTCAACCTCAATTTTGCTTTGCTTTGCTTTAGAATCCAGGTATAAATGAATGTCTTTTATATTAATCCCATGAGTCTACATTTTTTATTCCTTTGAGTAGTATATGAAAAAAATTGTTTGAAATAGTGATATTACCGTAATCAACAACTACTTTTTGGTACTACTTTGCTGATGATTTTTTTCTCTCCACAACATGTTATGCTAGTCTATAAATGTTATTATATATATAATGATACAGGAGATACAAAGAAATTATTTAGGCAGATACTGAGGGCAAAAGAGTCCTCGGGAGAGCTCCTTCCAACAAAAAGCAGTTCTAGAAATCATTTCTTTTTTTAACAAAGAGCAGCCTGAAAGATCAAGCTGCAAACATAGATAAGGAAGCTGGAAGCTTGCACAGGGGAATGCTGGCAGCTGCACCAATAGAAAAGGGCTACCTGGGGCCAGGCATGTCTACCATGGAACCTCCATCTTCCCTTTTTTGTTAGCACATGCTCAGAAAGAAATGGGCAACATGGAGAAGCTCAGGCAGAGAACCCACCTGCATAATAAAAGATTGTGGTGGAGGCTGCCAGAGAGTTGCGCCCTATGCAGATGGCACAGCTGGTCCTAACCAGTTCTTCACACCCTATGTAGATCAGACACCACCTCCCCACTAGCTTATCTATGAAATTCCCTGCATTTCATCACAGATTGGCAACCCATTTTTCTGGGACCCCTCTCTGTGGCAGAGAGCTATTCTCTTTCCTTTGCCTATTAAATTTCCAGTCTTAACCTCACTGTTTGTGTGTCTGGTGTCCTTGATCGCTGTGGCCATGAAACAACAAACCTCAGGTGTCACTCCAGACAATGAGGCCGCTTCAATAAGTTATATAAAATCAATTAATGCCCAACTTTCTGAATTCTGGACATTGAAAATGCTATACATTCACCTAGAGTTAACATTGCAGACTACTTTTAAAACAAATTTAATGTTGTGGTCTCCAAAGTAGGGTTCACATATCCCAGGGGATGTTCAGGTTGATTCTTTCAAATTATTTAAATTTGAAAAACCAAGAGGTGATCCAAAACAGTAGTAGTATCAATGTACCTGTGCCAATGGTCTTCAAAATTCCTTCAGGCAGTATTTCTCCACAATAATCTTCACAATAGATTAAGAAAAGTTTCT
This sequence comes from Hylobates moloch, assembly GCF_009828535.3. Lineage (NCBI taxonomy): Eukaryota > Metazoa > Chordata > Mammalia > Primates > Hylobatidae > Hylobates > Hylobates moloch. The sequence goes on from NW_026652281.1 coordinate 36,227,766, forward strand.
TGTAATTATGTTTCTAATATGAAGTGGCTACTTTTGGGGACAGGCGGCTGTATTAATAATGTACGTATGTTCTATAATTTTCTAAAAAGCATTATGACGTTTTTGGTAAATCATCAGAGTAATTGTCCTCTCTGGTCAGGAAAAGATACAATTTCTGGTTAGAATGATTAGAATAAATGCTATCCAGCCCTACTGACTGCCTATGGCTTGAATCTATTGCTTTTTAAAATTCTCACCAAGCATTCTCCTAGCTCAGAGTTTCATGCTATAACCTGCAGAGCCTCAGGTGCTCAGAGGCCCTGCTTCAAGGGCTACTGCTGGGAGGAGATGGGGAAGAGTGGGAAAGGTTCGTAACAATCTGGCATGGATCAAGTTCTCCCTATTCACTCATTGAACAAAAGCAGCTGGAATAGCATTTGATTCATTTAATGAGCTTCTGCACTGAATTTAATTTGCAGAAAGTGTTTCATTGCTCAAGGAGGTGACCTTTTGGTTGAGCCTTAAGGATACGTAGAAGTTAGCTGTGCAAAAATATGATAAAGACACAACCATTTGAGAGGCAAAATATGTGGCCTTAAATAAGCTACAGAGGAGAAATATCAGAGTAATGATCTCCAAAAATTCTTCATAAAAACAATTTAAAAACTGGAAAAAATTTGGGGTCAACTTTTTCAGAACTCTAGAAATTAATCAAAGGCTTTCAGTAATCTGGAATGTGTTTATTCAAGAAAGATGGCTGAATCTCAGTAAAAACAGTGAAATTTGTAGCATTTTAATTTTGCCCTGTTTATATCCTTCCTCTCCAGTTGGGTGGTAGGCTTGAAAACCAACAGCCTCAATCATGGCTGAAAAGCAGCAGCCCCCCCACTCCCCGATAGCCACCAGAAAAAACAGAGTCAGATCACTTTCAGAGACTCATTACCAGAGAAATGACATTATTTAACCTGTCTAATTGCTCCCTGGAGGACCCCACTTGCAAGTTTTTCTTTATTTGATGTGATTCAACATGGAGCTCTTCTAGTGGAAAAAGCCATTTTTCCAGATCTGTCAAAACAATTAGAGGCAATCATTTAATTCTGTGGCTGCCAGAGGTGGTGGATAACAGTTGGGATAAACAGTAGAAAAACTAAAAGCTTACAATGAAAAGATATGGAATAAGATGTCCATGGGGATTTTGAAAAGTTCTGTTACATGCCTGGGAATCTGGAAGGTAATGCACATGCTTAGCACTAAGTATACACAGAACTCTGAATACTCAGAAAATACCTTACAGAGCCCTAAGCTGTCACCTTTAGATGATCTTGAGACTCTGTGCAAACAAGAAATGAAGGCTAAGACAGAGTTTTAAACTACCTGGCTGAGTGTTGAAGGCATGTGCCAACACACATGGTGCCCTTGGCAAAGACTGAGAGGCCTATTAATCCCAGGCATTTAGAGAAATCTCTGTTAATCATTATCTGACCACTAACCCAACAGAGCAGAGACTTCAGTGGCCACACATGCCAAAGAATACAGACTTAACCAAAGGATTTCAGAAAAGTCACTAAACAAACAAATAGCAACAGCAGCAAGCCCTGGGAAGAGAGGAGAATCCAACTTCCAGAATTGCCACAATATATTATTTAAATGTCCAGTTTTCTACAAAAAATTACAAGACATGCAAAGAAACAAGAAAGTAGGTCCATGAATGGGAGTTGAGGGTGGAGGATGCATTCTACAGGATCTGTCCCTAACCGTAACCCTAATCTGAGGGTGTTGTCAACCTGAAATAATTGAAAGAATTGGAATCCAACTTTAAAAAGTTTGTTCAAGTGAAAAGTTGAAAATAGCCATCCAGGAAACAGACTTCAGAGAAATGGGTTCAGCATTCCAAATTTAAAAGTTAAGGTCTTGCTTATATATTACACAGAAAACAAAGACATTCAGTAGAATTATAACATTATTTAATACAAGGCTGGTTTATGAGTTACAACAATTTAGTTACAATTTTTCTTTTCTTTTCAGCTTGTTTTCTTTTCTTTATAAATTATTTTCATTTCCTTTCTATTTTAAGACTATATTTAAAATTTTATCCCAGACAAGGTAATAGTCATGAAGTCGTGTGAAAGAGGAAAGAAGAAAGTTACTCTATAATGAACATCAATGGTTAAGAGAGAAGGGGTGTTTCTTGGTACCCTTTAGTCATTTATAATATTTTACAACACAAAGTAGGCAAGGAAAAAGACTAGTTTATAATCAGAGAAAAATGTTACAGCTTTCTAGGTTACAGCTGCCTGTTTATGTGACTGAGGTCTCAAATATTTTAAAGTTCCAACAACTTGGACTTTGAATTACTTAGTTTCACAAAGTCTAGATGTTGGAATTACTAGACAAAGACTTTATATCAGCTATTGGCCAATAAACCCATGAAAAGATGCTCAACATCATTAGTGATTAGGGAAACGCAATCCAAAACCAAATGGAGATACACTTCATGCCTACTTGAGTGGCCACAATAAAAAAGACAAATAATAACAAATGTTGCTGAGAATGTGGAGAAATTTGAACCCTCATACATTGTTGGTGGGAAAGCAAAATGATGTAGTTGATTTGGAAAACAGTTGAAAATTCCTAAAAGCGTTTAACGTAGCTACCATATAACCCAACAGTTCCACTCCTTGGTATATGCCCAAGAGGACTGAAAGCAGATGTAAATGCAAAAACTTTTATGTAAGTGTTAATGGCAGCATTATTCATAGTACCCAAAAAGTGGAAACAACCCCAACGTTCATCAATTGATGAATAGATAAACAAAATGTGGTAAAGCCGTGCACCACATAATGACATTCAGTCAATTACTGTTCATACATAGAAGAGTAGTTCCATAAGATTATAATGAACGTGGAAAATTCCTATCACCTAGTGAATCCCCCCAAAAATTAACAGTGAAGTGTTTAGCAGTAGCTTTTGCAGACTGTAAAAAGTTTGAGAGGCCAGGGGTGGTGGCTTACGCATGTAATCCCAGCACTTTGGAAGGTCAAGGTGTATGGATTGCTTGAGCTCAGGAGTTCAACAACAGCCTGGGCAATATAGTGAGACCTCATCTCTACAAAAAATGAAAAAAAATAGCTGGGCCCAAGGGTGCATGCCATAGTCCTACCTACTAAGGAGGCTGAAGCAGGAGGATCACTTCAGCCTGGATGGTGGAGGTTGTACTGAGCTGAGATCGTGCCACATGGACTCCCACACTGAAAGGTTTGCATTAATAGAGAGGAATGTTCATGGTACACTATCTGTTTACAAGCAAATCTGCGATTGGAAAAAAAAAATCCACCATAAACATATTTCTGGAAAGAATGACACTTCCTCAAGAACAGCTTCAGGCAGGTCCTTCAGGAGGTGTTTCAGAAGACATCGTTATCATAAGAGATGGCAGTTCCATGCATGCCATTGTCCCTGAAGATCTTCTAGTATGACAAGATGTGGAGGTGGAAGATGTAATATTGATTATCCTGACACTGTGTAGGCCTAGGCTAATGTGTGTATTCATGTCTTAATTTTTAACAAAAATGTTTAAAAGAAAAAAATGGTTTTAGTAGAAAAATACATATATTTAGTATAAGGATATAAAGAAAGAAAATATTTTTGTGCAGCTGTGAAATGTGTTTGTGTTTTAAGGTAAGTGTTTTTACAAAAAAGCCATAAAGTAGAAAAAATAAAATGTTTATAAGGTAAAAAATTACATTAAGCCAGGTTAATTTATTATCAAAGAAAGAAAATTTTTAAAAATAAATTTAGTGTAGCCCAGGTGTACAATGTTTATACAGAATACAACAGTGTAATATCCTAGGTCTTCACATTCACTGATCACTCACTCACTGACTTACCCAGAGCAATTTCCAATTGAGTAAGCTGGATTGTACTGTACAGGTATACCATATTTATTTATTTATTTTATTTATTTATTTATTTATTATACTTTAAGTTCTGGGGTACATGTGCAGAACGTGCAGGTGTGTTACATAGGTATACACGTGCCATGGTAGTTTGCTGCACCCATCCACTTGTCATCTACATTAGGCATTTCTCCTAATTCTACCCCTCCCCTAGTCCCCCACCCCATGACAGGCCCCGGTGTCTGATGTTCCCCTCCCTGTGTCCATGTGTTCTCATTGTTCAACTCCCACTTATGAGTGAGAACATGTGGTGTTTGGTTTTCTGTTCTTGTGTTAGTTTGCTGAGAATGATGGTTTCCTGCTTCATTCATGTCCCTGCAAAGAACATGAACTCATCCTTTTTTATGGCTGCATAGTGTTCCATGGTGTATATGTGCCACATTTTCTTTATCCAGCCTATCATTGATGGGCATTTGGGTTGGTTCCAAGTCTTTGCTATTGTGAACAATGCCACAAAAACATATGTGTGCATGTGTCTTTATAGTAGACTGATTTATAATTCTTTGAATATATACTTAGTAATGGGATTGCTGGATTGCCACACTGTCTTCCACAATGATTGAAATAATTTACACTCCCACCAACAATGTAAAAGCACTCCTATTTCTCCACATCCTCTCCAGCATCTGTTGTTTCCTGACTTTTTAATGATTGCCATTCTAACTGGTGTGAGATGGTATCTCATTGTGGTTTGATTTGCATTTCTCTAATGACCAGTGATGATGAGGTTTTTTTCATGTGTTTGTTGGCTGCATAAACGCCTTCTTTTGAGAAGTGTCTGTTCATATCCTTTGCCCACTTTTTGATGGGGTTGTTTGTTTTTTTTCTTGTAAAGTTGTTTAAGTTCTGTGTAGATTCTGGATATTAGCCCTTTGTGAGATGGATAGATTGCCAAAATTTTCTCCCATTCTGCAGGTTGCCTGTTCACTCTGATGATAGTTTCTTTTGCTGTGCAGAAGCTCCTTAGTTTAATTAGATCCCATTTGTCAATTTTGGCTTTAGTTGTCATTGCTTTTGGTGTTTTAGTCATGAAGTCTTTGCCCATGCCTATGTGTTGAATGGTATTGCCTAGTTTTCTTCTAGGGTTTTTATGGTTTTAGATCTTATGTTTAAGTCTTTAATCCATCTTGAGTTAATTTTTGTATAAGGTGTAAAGAAGGGGTCCAGTTTCAGTTTTCTGCATATGGCTTGCCTGTTTTCCCAACACCATTAAATAGGGAATCCTTTCCCCATTGTTTGGGTCTGTCTTTTTTGTCAAAGATCACTTGGTTGTAGATGTGTGCTGTTATTTGTGAGGCCTCTGTTCTGTTCCATTGGTCTGTATATCTGTTTTGGTACCAATACCATATTATTTTGATTGCTGTAGCCTTGTAGTATATTTTGAAGTCAGGTAGCGGGATGCCTCCAGCTTTGTTCTTTTTTGTTAGCATTGTCTTGGCTTTGCAGGCTCTTTTTTGGTTCCATAAGAAATTCAAAGTAGTTTTTTCCAATTCTGTGAAGAAAGTCAACGGTAGCTTGATGGGAATAGCATTGAATCTATAAATTACTTTGGGGATTATGGCCATTTTCATGATATTGATTCTTCCTATTCATGAGCATGGAATGTTTTTCCATTTATTTGTGTCCTCTGTTATTTCCTTAAACAGGGGTTTGTAGTTCTCCTTGAAGAAGTCCTTTACATCCCTTGTAAGTTGTATTCCTAGGTGTTTTATTCTCTTTGTAGCAATTGTGAATGGGAGTTCACTCATGATTTGGCTTTCTGTTTGTCTGTTATTGGTGTATAAGAATGCTTGTGATTTTTGCACATTGATTTTGTATCCTGAGACTTTGCCGAAGTTGCTATTGGCTTAAGGAGATTTTGGGCTGAGACGATGTGGTTTTCTAAATATACAATCATATCATCTGCCAACAGAGACAATTTGACTTCCTCTCTTCCTATTTGATTACGCTTTATTTCTTTCTCTTGCCTGATTGCCTGGGGCAGAACTTCCAATACTATGTTCTGAATAGGAGCGGTGAGAAAGGGCATCCTTGTCTTGTGACAGTTTTCAAAGGGAATGCTTCCAGTTTTTGCTCATTCAGTATGATATTGGCTGTCGGTTTCTCATAAATAGCTCTTATTATTTGAGACATGTTCCATCAACACCTAGCTTATTGAGAGTTTTTAGCGTTAAGGGGTGTTGAATTTTGTTGAAAACCTTTTATATTGATATAATCATGTGGTTTTTGTCTTTGGTTCTGTTTATGGGATGGATTATGTTTATTGATTTGTGTATGCTGAACCAGACTTGCATCTCAGAAATGAAGCCAACTTGACTGTGGCGGATAAGCTTTTTGATGTGCTGCTGAATTCAGTTTGCCAGTATTTTACTGAGGATTTTTGCATCAATGTTAATCAGGGATATTGGCCTGTAATTGTCTTTTTTTGTTGTGCCTCTGCCAGGTTTTGGTATCAGGATGATGCTGGCCTCATAAAATGAATTAGGGAGGAGTCCCTCTTTTTCTATTTTTTGGAATGGTTTCAGAAGAAATGGTACCAGCTCCTCTTTGTACCTCTGGTAGAATTCGGCTGTGAATCCATCTGGTCCTGGGCTTTTTTTGGTTGGTAAGCTATTAATTACAGCCTCAATTTCAGAACTTGTTATTGGTCTATTCAGAGATTCAACCTCTTCCTTGTTTAGAGTTGGGAGGGTGTATGGATCCAGGAATTTATCCATTTCTTCTAGGTTTTCCAGTTTATTTGTGTAGAGTTGTTTACAGTATTCTCTGATGGTAGTTTGTGTTTCTGTGGGATCAGTGGTGATATCCCCTTCATCATTTTTTATTGCATCGATTTGACTCCTCTCTCTTTTCTTCTTTATTAATCTGTCTAGCTATCTATCTGTTTTGTTGATCTTTAAAAAAATAGCTCCTGGATTTATTGATTTTTTGAAGGTTTTTTTGTGTCTGTCTCCTTCAGTTCTGCTCTGATCTTTGTTATTTCTTGTCTTCTGCTAGGTTTTGAATTTGTTTCCTCTTGCTTCTCTAGTTCTTTTAATTGTGATGTTAGGGTGTCCATTTTAGATCTTTTCTGCTTTCTCTTGTGGGCATTTAGTGCTATTAATTTCCCTCTAAACACTGCTTTAGCTGTGTCCCAGAGATTCTGGTATGTTGTGTCTTTGTTCTCATTGGTTTCAGAAAACTTATTTATTTCTGCCATAATCTGTCTCATTGATCTGTCTAATATTGACAGTGGGGTGTTAAAATCTCCCACTATTATTGTGTGGGAATCTAAGTCTCTTTGTAGATCTCTAAGAACTTGCTTTACGAATCTGGGTGCTCCTGTATTGGGTGCATATATATTTAGGATGGTTAGCTCTTCTTTTTGCATTGATCCCTTTACCATTATGTAATGCCCTTCTTTGTCTCTTTGATCTTTGTTGGTTTAAAGTCTGTTTTATCAGAGACTAGGATTGCAACCCCTGCTTTTTTTTGCTTTCCATTTGTTTGGTAAATATTCCTCCATCCCTTTATTTTAAGCCTATTTGTGTCTTTGCATGTGAGATGGGTCTACTGAACATAGCACACCAGTGGATCTTCACTCTATCAAATTTGCCAGTCCGTGTTTTTTAATTGGGGCATTTATCTTGTTTATATTTAAGGTTAATATTTTTATGTGTGAATTTGATCCTGTCATTATGATGCTAGCTGGTTATTTTGCCGGTTAGTTGATGCAGTCTCTTCATAGTGTCAATGGTCTTTACATTTTGGAATGTTTTTGCGGTGGCTGGTACTGGATGTTCCTTTTCTTATTTAGTGCTTCCTTCAGGAGCTCTTGTAAGGCAGGTTTGGTTGTGAGAAAAATCCCTCAGCATTTGTTTGTCTCTAAAGGATGTTATTTCTCCTTCACGTATGAAACTTAGTTTGGCTGGATATGAAATTCTGGGTTGAAAATTCTTTTCCTTAAGAAAGTTGAAAATTGCCCCCCACTCTCTTCTGGCTTGTAGGGTTTCTGCAGAGAAATCTGCTGTTACTCTGATTGGTTTCCCTTTGTGGGTAACCCAACCTTTCTCTGTGGCTACCCTTAACATTTTTTCCTTCATTTCAACCTTGGTGAATCTGATGATTAGGTGTCTTGGGCTTGCTCTTCTCAAGGAGTATCTTAATGGTGTTCTCTGTATTTCTTGAATTTGAATGTTGGCCTGTCTTGCTACGTTGGAGAAGCTCTCCTGGATAATATCTTGAAGTGTGTTTTCCAACTTGTTTCCATTCTCCCCGTCACTTTCAGGTACACCAGTCATACGTGGATTTGGTCTTTTCACATAGTCCCATATTTCTTGGAGGCTTTGTTCCTTCCTTTTTATTCTTTTTTCTCTATTCTTGTCTTCATGCTTTATTTCATTAAGTTGTTCTTCAATCTCTGATATTGTTTCTTCAGCATGATCGATTTGGCTATTTATACTCGTGTATGCTTCATGAAATTCTTGTGCTGTATTTTTCAGTTCCATCAGGTCATTTATGTTCTTCTCTAAATTGGCTTTTCTAGTTAGCAATTCCTGTAACCTTTTTTGAAGGTTCTTAGCTTCCTTGCATTGGGTTAAAACATGCTCCTTTAGCCCGGAAGAGTTTGTTGTTACCCACCCTCTGAAGCCTACTTCTGTCAAGTCATCAAACTCATTTTCCATCCAGTTTTGTTCCCTTGCTGGCAAGGAGTTGTGATCCTTTGGAGGAGAAGAGGCGTTCTGGTTTTTGGAATTTTCCGCCTTTTTCTGCTGGTTTCTCCCTATCTTTGTGGATTTATCTACCTTTGGTCTTTGATGTTAGTGATGTTTGGATGGGGTCTCTGAGTGGACGTCCTTTTTGTTGATGTTGATGTTACTCCTTTCTGTTTGTTAGTTTTCCATCTACCAGTCAGGGCCATCTGCTGCAGGTTTGCTGGAGGTCTACTCCAGACCCTGTTTGCCTGGGTATCACCAGCAGAGGCTGCAGAACAGCAAAGATTGCTGCCTGTTGCTTCCTCTGGAAGCTTCATCTCAGAGGTGCACCCGCCAGATGTCAGCTGGAGCTCTTCTGTATGAGATGTCTGTCGGCCCCTGCTGGGAGGTGTCTGTCAGTCGGGAGACACGGAGGTCAGGGACCCACTTGAAGAGGCAGTCTGACCATTAGCAGAGCTGGAACGTTATGCTGAGAGATCCACTTCTCTCTTCAGAGCCATCAGGCAGGGACGTTTAAGTCTGCTGAAGCTGTGCCCACAGCCACCCCTTCCCCCAGGTGCTCTGTTCCAGGGAGATGGGGGTTTTATCTATAAGTCCCTCACTGGGGCTGCTGCCTTTTTTTCAGAGATGCCCTGCCCAGAGAGGAGGACTCTAGAGAGGCAGTCTAGCTAGATCGGCTTTGCTGAGCTGCAGTGGGCTCCACCCAGTTTGAACTTCTTGGTGGCTTTGTTTATACTGTGATGGGAAAACTGGCTACTCAAGTCTCAGTAATGGTGGACGCCCCTCCCCCAGCTAAGCTTGAGCATCTCAGGTCAACTTCAGACTGCTGCGCTGGCAGCAAGAATTTCAAGTCAGCGGATCTTAGCTTGCTGGGCTCTGTGGGTGTGGGATCTGCTGAGCTAGACCACTTGGCTCCCTGGCTTCAGCCCCCTTTCAGGGGAGGGAACGGTTCTGTCTTGCTCGTGTCCCGGGCGCCACTGCAGTGTGAAAGAAAAAAAACCTTTTGCAGCTAGCTTGGTGTCTGCCCAAACAGCTGCCGAGTTTTGTGCTTGAAATCCAGGGCCCTGGTGGTGTAGGCATCTGAGGGAATCTCCTGGTCTGCAGTTGTGAAGACTGTGGGAAAACATAGTATCTGGGCTGGAGTCCACTGTTCCTCATGGCACAGTCCCTCGTGGCTTCCCCTGGCTAGGGGAGGGAGCTCCCCAACCCCCTGTGCTTCCCGGGTGAGGTAATGCCCCTCCCTCCTTTGGCTTGCCCTCTGTGGGCTGCACCCACTGTCTAACCAATCCCAATGAGATGAACCAGGTACCTCCATTGGAAATGCAGAAATTACCTGCCTTCTTTTATTGATCGTATTGGGAGCTGTAGACAGGAGCTGTTCCTATTTGGCCATTTTGCCGGCAATCTCCCAGGCATACTCTTTTTAAATCTTTTATTCCAAATTTTTACTGCACCTTTTCCATATTTGAATATGTTTAGATATACAGATTGTCATGCATGTCCGTGTGAAGAGACCACCAAACAGGCTATGTGTGAGCAACAAGGCTGTTTATTTCACCGGGGTGCAGGCGGGCTGAGTCGGAAAAGAGAGTCAGCGAAGGGAGATAGGGGTGGGGCCGTTTCATAGAATTTGAGTAGGTAGTGGAAAATTACAGTCAAAGGGGGTTGTTCTCTTGCAGGCATGGGTGGGGGTCACAAGGTGCTCAGTGGGGGAGCTTCTGAGCCAGGAGAAGGAATTTCACAAGGTTAATTGCTGTTAAGGTGGGGCAGAAACAAATCACAATGGTGGAATGTCATCAGTTAAGGCAGGAACCGGCCATTTTCACTTCTTTTGTGATTCTTCAGTTACTTCATGCCATCTGGATGTATAAGTGCAGGTCACAGGTGATATGATGGCTTATTGGCTTGGGCTCAGAGGCCTGACACGGATATTTACCATTTAGTTACAATTGCCTACAGTATTCAGTACAGTAACATGCTGTACAGTTTGTAGCCTAGGAACAATAGGCTATACCATGTAGCTTAGGTGTGTAGTAGACTGTCCCATTTAGGTTTGTATAAGTACACTCTGATGTTCCTATGGTGGAGAAATTGCCTAGCAATGCATTTCTCAGAACATGTCCCCACTGTTAAGCAATGCATGGCTGTATAGCTATACAACAGAATATTACTTAGCTATAAAAAGGAATGAAATACTAATACATGATACAACATGAATGAGCTTTGAAAATATTATTCTAAAAGAATTAAACCAGACACAAAAATGCCATATATTGTATAATTACATTCATATGAAATGTCCAAAATAGGCAAATCCATAAGAGACAGAAAACAAATTGGTGGGAGAGATGGGGGAGAAAAGAATGGGGCATGACTTCTACTAGGTATGGCATTTTTTGGGGGGATGATGAAATGTTCTGATAGTGATGATGGCGGCACAACTTTATAAACGTAGGAACGACCTCTAAATTTTATACTTTAAAAGGGTAAATTTTGTGGTTCGTGAATCATATCTCCATAAATGTAAAATAAAATAAGCTGCAGACTAGAGCACACTGAAATATCTTACTATTAATATAAAAAAATTTAGTTTTTAAATATGACCCTATGAAAGGGAAGAGCAGTAAAGTGAGAAGAAAAAAATAGCATTCAGTGAGTATCTCCTATGTGTCAGGTATTGTGCTGGGTGCTGAGGGTGTAGAGGAAATAATTTGTAGCCCATGCCCTTAAGGGGCTCAATCTAGAAAGTGTGAAAAGGATGAATGATGATACAAATCAAGAAATGCTGTCAAAGAAGGCACTGTTAAGTGAATGAAAAGACAAGATACAATCTGGAAGAAATATTACAAATGATGTACCTGATAAAGAACTTACATGCAGAATAGATAAAGAACTCTCAAAATTCAAAAAATAAGAAAACAAACAATCCAATTTAAAAATGGACAAAAGATTTGAACACATACTTCAACAAAGAAGATATACAGATGGTAAATAGCACATAAAAAGAGGTTAACTTTGTTAGCATCGCTGAGGAAATGCAAATTAAAAGCAATGTGATACCACTGCAAACCTGTTAGAGTGGCTAAAATTAAAAAGACTGGCTATGGTAGACTGAAGAATGGCTCCTGCCCAAAGGTAGCCAAGTCCTAATTCATAAATTCTGACTATTACCATACTTGCCCCCTCTCCCCAAAAAAATAGGAGGGGAAGGTCTTTGGAGATGTGATTAAGTGTGAGATTATCTGGATGGACCTGAAATACTACCATAATGTTGTAAGAAAAACTGGGTTCTTGTCACACAACCAGGAAAGAATAGGCATGCAGACACTTTGCGGGATGAGGCGTTACGTAATTTATTGGGCAAAAAGGAAAAAGACTCTCAACAAAGCGATAGGAGTTCCTATTAACAGGGCCCCATCTCATAGACTAAATTCCAGGTTACCACACAGGAACAGGAGGGGCCAGAGTCCTTCTCACCGCAGGTGGCGGGAACTTCCCAAAGCCCCACTCCGTCCTCCCAGTGCGCAGGTCAGTGGGAGATTCTCCAGGGTTGGCAGTCCGGTTTTTCACCCTTCAGGCTGTTTTAGACTTGAAGGCAGGGTTATACCAGGGAATCCTTGGCTGCCTCCTGTCTATACCAACAAGTATAAGAGAGAGGAAGAGGCAGATTTCACCTGCAGAAGAGGCAATGTGACTACAGAAGCAGAGGTTGGAGTGATGCAGCCACAAACCAAGGAATATGGCAACCACCAGAAGTTGCCATATTCTGACTTCTGACTTCTGTTTTTCTCTCTAGATCACTTGTCTGCAAATACTGGTGGATGCCTGGAACTTAGAAGTCAGAAGAGCCAAGGAACAGATTCTCCCTTAGAACTGCCAGAGGGAGTGTGGCCCCACTCATGCTTTGATTTCAGATACTGATTTTGGACCTGAGGCCTCCAGAACTGTGAGAGAATATATTTCTGTTCTTTTAAGCCACTAAATTCATGGTGGTTTGTTACAGCATCCATAGGAGCTAACACATGGACCACCCCAAATGTTAGCAAGAATGTGAAGGAATTGTTACTCTCATATCCTGCTGATAGAAATACAAAATAAAGTGGTATTACCACTTGGGAAAATAAGGGTAGTGTCTTAAGTTAAACATAGTATCTATCAGATGATTCAACCATCTCAATCCTACACATTTACCCAAGAAAAATGAAATAATATGTTCATAAAAAGACTTGTACATGAATATTCACAGCATATAGTTAAACTGGAAATATTTTTCAAGGGGTGAATGCAAAACCAAATAGTGATATACCCATAAAATGGATTACTGCTAAAAAATATGAAGAAATGAACTATTGATATATACTACAAAGTGGATGAGTCTCAAAGTAATTATGCTGAGTGAAATAAGCCAGGCGAAAAAGAGTACATTACTGTATAATTCCATTTATCTAAAATCCTAGAAAATGCAAACTAATCTATAGTGACATAAAGATCAGTGGTTGCCTATGCAGGAATGTGGGGCTAAGGGGCAGGAGGTGATGATGAATATGTTTGTGATCATGATTACTGTGATTGTTTCACAGGTGTACACATATGTCATACAAATTGAATATGTACACATATTGAATCCTGTAGTTTAAATCTGTGTAGTTTATTGGACAGTGATTATGCATCAATACAACTATTAAAAAATAAGTGCTGTCTAAAAGCCATGCCAGGAAGCTACGGCAACATGGTAGTGTCCTCAGGAAACCTGATGGGACAGAGGTCTGGGACTTACTTTTTTGGCCCAGTCGTCTTGCCACTCTCATTCTAGAAAGGGAGACTGGCTTTAACCAGAGTGTGAGGAAACAGGATCATGCTCATAGCACTGGTCTGATAGTTTTAGTCATCCTGGGGTACTTTTATTCCACATACTTACTGACCTTTTAAAGTAAGTTCCAGGCATCCACAGTATTTGCAGAGAAGTGATCTAGAGAGAAAAACAGCACAGGTAATTTGATGCCCAAGCTGGAGTGATATAAGCAGAAAACTAAGGTAGGGGCAGGTAGTTTGGAGGCCACAGGGTACAGCAGTTGAGAAGGTAGAGGAAGGTCTAAATGGCCCAGAAGCCATCTCCCTCTGCATGGGAGTGGGTCTGTCCTCTCCGGATAGGATGGGACAGGGAATCAAAGTCCCAGGTGCGTTCCAGGAGTATTCAAGGAGAGCTGGGACTGGGAGTCTGCTGGCCAAATGGAAATAAAACCAATGGAGAGCCATGGTCTCCAAAGGCAGGTTGGCATATGCCAGAAATACACACAATGATTTCTCTCTTGTTGTTGTCGTTGTTGTTGCTCCTCTTCTTCCTCTTCCTCCTCCTCCTCCTCCTCCTCCTCCTCCTCCTCTTCTTCTTCTTCTTCTTCTTCTTCTTCTTCTTCTTCTTCTTCTTCTTCTTCATCTTCTTCTTCTTCCTTCTTTCTTCTTTCTTCTTCTTTTTTTTTCTTTCTTGAGACAAGGTCTCCCTCTGTCACCCATGCTGGGATGCAGTGGCACCAACATAGCTCACTGCAGCCTCAAACTCCTAGGCTCAAGCAATCCTTATGTCTCAGTCTGTTGAGTAGCTAGTCCTACAGCCATATGCCACTATGCCCAGCTAATTTTAAAGCTGGTCTCGAACTCCTGGCCTCAAATGATCCTCCCACCTCAGCCTCCCAAAGTGTTGGTATTACAGTTCTAAGCCACCAAGCCTAGCCTTTCTTTTTTTCTTCGAATAGCAAGAAATAAATGCCAGTAATCTTATTTATATTTATATACTGACAAATAAATTTAAATTTATTTATAAATAAATAATTTGTGTATTTATATATACTTATTTTAAAATAATTTACATATATATGGGGATTCATATACAATTTTAAAATTAATAGAGTGTGCAGTCAAAAACACTTGGAAAAACAAAGCATTTGGAGATCACTATTGTATAAACAGTGGTAACTGCATGGCAAACTTCTATCTCCCTTTTTCTCATAGCGGAACTTCTGTTTCTTGTGCAGAACCCTACCCCCTACCCTTAATAGGAGTTAGTTCATGATCTAAGTTCTTGCCAAACTGAATCCTTGAATTAAAGGGAAAGGGTCTTTCTTTTTTCCTTGTGAACATGAGCTTAAGGATTATATGACTCTATAACTTTCTGGGACTATTTTTACCAGCAGACAAGGAAGCACTTGTCCAAGAATGAATATAAGAAAGAAAGTAAAGGTAACAAAAAGAGAAGGACAGGTCCTTGAATCCAAAGGTCTGTGAAGCCAGTTTTGCCTTGCTGAAGCTCCCATACTAGACCATGAAATGAGTCCCAATAAATAGAAAAGGATTGAAACTATACAGAGTATGTTCTCTGACTACAAGATAATTAAGTTAGAAATCAACAAGGAAAAGATATCTGAAAAATCCCAAAACACGAGGAAAGGACATAGTACTGCTGTTGGGCAGTAGGCAAAAGACTTTTCCTCCCATGTCTCTTTTCTTCTGTGAGGGAGATTACACCCAGAAGCATCTCGCATCTTTACGCTCTTTCTCATGGACAAGAATGAGTTCCCATCCCATTCCTAAACTTACTTGGCAAAGGACGATGAGATTATGGTGACCGGCTTAGAGCAATCATTGCTCATGTCTTGGTTTAAAAATAGACCCATCCTCTCTGAGTACATTAATCTTTCTTGGCAAAATAAAAGTAAGTATTATTAGTAAGAACAGAAGAAAGGAGAGAAAGAAGGAAGCAAGGAAAAGAGAGAGACGGAGGTAGGAAGGAAGGGAGGAGGAAATACTGAATCAACCAAAACAGTGTCCTCTATAATATTCTAGTTTCTTTGAATAAATTTACTGTATTTCTGTTTTTTTTTTTTTTTTTTAGGGTAAAGCAATCCTCCAGAATGCTTTTTGGATGGATGAAAAACATGACAAATCACGAACAAACAAACAAATATAAATTCATGTTTTATTATGTTTATCTATATCTAAAAGAAATAGGTGTCAGTTAATTGTTTAACCATTATACATTGATGTTTTTATGTATGAATCCTGAACTTGAAAGACAATTCTAATACTAGCAATTTGATCTAAAATAAAAAATTCCTACTGTTTTCATTGTAAAGACAAGTATAGGGTGATTTTAAAATAACTATTCCAATTTCAAAGTACCTTATTTGCAGAAATAACAAAGATTTTAAAATAATACATGAAACCATCGAGCAAAGTTGTAATGAAGTTCTTGAAGATGACAAACTTGCTTTTGCTCAGGGGCAACACATTCTGAATTTCATAGAAGTGATTTATTGGGGAGCTACTGGGTTATAATTAAAATCTCCATGTAATCAGGATTATAGGACATAATTTTGTCTCTTACAAAGTAAGAAATAAAATAATTGGCCTAGTTCTGGTCATAAACATGGGGACTCTATTCTGTAGTTGGGTGGAGTGTCCTACAAATGTCAATTAGGTCAAGTATGCTAATAATATCATTGAGATCTTCCAAGTCCTTACTGATTTTTCTGTCTATTTATTCCATCGGTTACTAAAAGAGGAGTGCCAAAATCTTCCTTCTTCTGTTTTTTGTTTTGAGATGGAGTTTTGCTCTTGTTGCCCAGGCTAGAGGGCAGTGGTGCGATCTTGGCTCACTGCAACCTCCGCGTCCTGGGCTAGAGCGATTTTCTTGCCTCAGCCTCTGGAGTAGCTGGGATTTCAGGTGCCTGCCACTGCACCCGGCTAATTTTTGTATTTTTAGTAGAGATGGGGTTTCACCATGTTGGCCAGGTTGGTCTCGAACTCCTGACGTCAGGTGATCCGGCCGCCTTGGCCTCCCAAAGTGCTGGGATTACAGGCATGAGCCACGGCGCCTGGCCCAAAATCTTCAATTATAATTTTGGATTCACTTATTTTCCCTTTCAGAGATACCAGTTTTTGTCCTATATATTTTGGATCTCTATTATTAGAGGCATAAACATTTAGGATTATTATATCTTCTTGCTGAATTAGCTAGTCTTGATGTCTATTTTGCTTGATACTAATAGTTAAAGCCTTTTTAGGGCAAGTCAAGAGTAGCCATTATTTTACCATTAGTAAGTAAATTGGATTGTCTCTCAGTTCTGTGTGAGCTCTGGAAGTTGTTAAGTAGCCTAAGACTTGTTCTTTGCACAGTCTTATGAAATTTCACCGCATGGATGCACAGCTCAGCACTTAGCCAAAGTTTCAAAGGGACCCCATGTAGATTTTGAGATCTCTTTTTGTGTAGTTCCTTCCTCTCTGGTATTCTTCCTTGCAAGTTCCACCTACCTTAATCTCCCCAAACTCCATTCGCTGTCCCATTAACTTAGTGAGGTTGTGGTGCTTTGCTTGGGTTCCCCATCCCAGCACTATAGTCCAGAAGGTGGCTCCAGGCAGAAAGCTGGGATTTTCACAGGGCTTGCCTTGTTTGTTACCCTGCTCTCAGGGATCACAGTACTGAGCCATGCATTGTCCAGCATTTCATCTATTTTGCCTAGTTTTCTAGTTGTTTATGGCAGGTGGACAATTCTAGTAGAAGTTACATTTATTATCAGAAGCCTGTCTTGGCTGTTGTAATATGAGGAATTTATAGTTGATATTGCAGCAGCCATTTTGTGACAATGAGGAGAAAGCCAAGAGGAGCTAGGAGAAACCAGTCAGGGCTATCAGTGTTGAGCTGTTGTATTAATCAACAGTAAACCTGCCTACTTCTGGACCTCTTGGTATGTGAAATAAAAACTCCTATTTGGGTATTCTGTTATTTGCAGGCATATCTCCTATCTGATTCATACATTAAAAGCCCTGTTACTAGAAGACAGAAATAAATATATCCCCGAACCTAGGCTAGTTACTACAAATGAGCATTAAATTTAAGTTCAAGGTGAAAAGTTTTATGTTAGGGGCTACATAATTCTTATTAGCCAGTAAAATATCAACTATCCTTAAGAGACTCTTCTTTCTTGGAATAAAATTATAAAAAGCAATATTATTGTGCAAGCATTTATTCAAGAGTCATAGGAATTATGGATGCTTAGATGCTTAGATATTGGGGAGCAGTCCTAGTAGAGGGGCAGTTTCCTACCACTCTCAACACATAAGTGCCATGATGATCACCTGTTTAATAAGGTGCCCTTTTACTTCCTCAGTGGTTATGGTCCTGAAGAAAAATTTTGATTGTAGCGTGGCTGATAGCACAGACACACAAGGACAAAATGGATTTACCTCCTGTCACATTTGCTGAGCTGAGCAAGCCAAAACGGAATAAAGTCATTGTATGTTTTCATCTACTCGCTCTGATAATACCCATTATATGATACTTTAAGGCTTAGCTAAAGGCTATAGTTTTCATTAGAATGAAAGGACCCATACCTTTCTTTTACCAAACAGCAAGTAGATCATCTTTTGCGTACCATGTATTAACAGCCACCTGGAAGAGTCTTTCTTCTTTGCTGGCAGCATGCTGAATGGTCCTCACGTGGCAGGACAGGAGAAAAAATTTATCGTCTCATTAGATTGTTACAACATAATTTTTCTTCTCTCACTCTTACTTTTTCTTAGCTGCAAATAGGGATGATATGTTTCCCTAAGGTTGTGAGGGTCAGATGGTACTTTTCAAAATGGCTTTGAAAAGTGCTTTGCTGAAAGATGCCAGCATGAGGTTAGTGAAGTGTCTGGGGTATTCACACAACTAGATTTCTCCATGCAGAGAGAGCCAAGATAACTCCAACAGGGTATTTTTTAAAAATATAGATTCCCCAATATTGGAAAAGTTCTTAAAATCAATTGGTGGCAATATGAATGGAGATCCAGGTCAGAAATGAGGGATATAGGCTGGGCGTCGTGGCTCACACCTGTAATCTCAGCACTTTGGGAGTCCAAGGTGAGTGGATCACTTGAGGTCAGGAGTTCAAGACCAGCCTGGTCGACATGGTGAAACCCTGTCTCTACTAAAAGTACAAAAACTAGCTGGGTGTGGTGGCTCACACCTATAGTCCCAGCTACTCGGGAGGCTGAGTCAGGAGAATTGCTTGAATACAGGAGGCGGAGGTTGCAGTGAGCTGAGATTGCACCACTGCACTCCACTCTGAGTAACAGAATGAGACCCTCTCTCTTCCCCCCAAAAAAACAATGAAATAAAGATATAAAATAAACAGTTGACTAACTTTGGCTTTGAAAATCTCAGATGTCCAAGTAGTGGGAATATCAGAGCAGGAGAAAGGGAAGGATCCTTCTAGAAGCTGTTTAGAGAGATGACTTGGGACAGGGAAGGTCATGAACCCAGTTCTCTCATTATTTATTTAAATTTATCTGACAAATCTTATTTTGATGAGTATAAGCTCCTTCACTTCAGAGGCAAGTAAATTATCTATAGGTAATCAGGGCACTTTTTGTTATTTCCTGAATTGCTCCAAGTACCCACAAATCATACTGATGTGTCCTAGAAGCATCTACTTAAAAGAGCAAAGAAAAACTATGGGATAAGTTAATGGATTAAATGCTAGAGGCATGTTCTTGAGACACGCATTCCTCTTTGTCTCAGCCTGATTTCTCTTTCTTATGAAGAACCATAGTGGAAGTGATTTGCCTAAAGCTCAAATGAAGTACCCAGTAGCCCAGCAACATTCTGTCTCTTGTGCTGTAGAATCTGATACAATTCAACTATGGATGTACATGCTGTTTAGCTTTACAAGGTGTTCTTTTGATCTGTAAAACTGATTAGCCTCTTCAGCTCTAGGCTGTTGTGCATTTATATCTTTTCTCAACAACAACAAAAAATGAATTAATACTTTCTGTAAAATACATGACAAATGCTGTGATTGTATGGGTTAAGGTAAATCAAGCAAGGTACTGGAAAATATACCACATTAAATATAATTTAGTTTGCCATTTAAATGACAAACATTAGTGGTCTCCTTGTACGTATATATTAAAAGTTAAGCCTGGTAGCTATTGTAAATCTATCGGTCAATTTTAATTTCCTCTGAATAGCCTTACTATTCCATTATTTCATGCAGTATTTCTAACTGGTAACCATAAATCCCCTTCTATTATATTAAAGAATCAGGCTGTGATGAATGTGGCAGCTGCCCTCTGGGTCAGTAAAATGTATTCAGTTTCTGTCAGGGGTCCGACTAAGTTGAATGTGTCTCATTCTGCTTTTTACTTTAGGTAGGAGAGAGCAAATTTTGTTAAATCAGTCAGATTTCTTGTTTCCGTCTTTTCCATTGAATCATTAAGATAGTTATTCATAACTTTCAGTAAAAATAGCCATAGTTTTAATTTTTCCTGTCTAACATATCTCAGTGAGAAGTTACTTTTAAGTACATGAATGTTATTTTTGAGCACAAGTAGTAAATGGGATTTAAGCTGGTTATAATCTTGAGGAATCCACAAAAGCATAAATCAAGATCAACGATGTATTGGCACAGGATTGATATTGTATAAGTGATCTTGATAATTGCCTGCATTTTCTTCTAATTTGCATGCTTCACACTGCACAAACAAAAAATTAAAAGTTGGATAGGATGTGATCTTTGTTTTTGCAATGTGTGTCTGATGGAAATTTTGGTGCTTCTTGAGGCAATTCTTCACTTTGGATTTAGAGAATTTTCTGCTTCATCAGGTTGTCATTTAATCAGTTGTCTTAGCAACCTCCCCGCCTTCTTGTCCTTCCCAAGGCCTCAAAGTCTCACCTTGTTGGAGCTACCAGATGCAGAAACCTGGCATGCCTTCCACTTCCACAAGCCTGTTCCTTTTTATTCTTGTTCTTTTTTTTCAAAAATTCCAATCAAAGGAAATTAAATTCAAAGCAAATCAGGACACCTTGACTGAAGTGAGGTTGGGATAACAGCCTTCAATCTAGAGCTATTTTCTAAGCAGAATCTCTGCTAGATGTCTGATGTGTCAGATCCCTCAGGTTTGTATTGGGGCAGAATATCTTATCATCTTGGATGTTAAAAAAGCAAAAAACCATAGTAGAGAGATAGATCAGTCAGAGTCTTAGGAGATTAAAAAAACATACCTTGAGGGAGGACCAACATTTCAAAGGATCGCTTTTATTCTTTTTTTTTTTTTTTTTTTTTTGAGACGGAGTCTCGCTCTGTCGCCCAGGCTGGAGTGCAGTGGCGCAATCTCGGCTCACTTCAAGCTCCGCCACCCGGGTTCACGCCATTCTCCTGCCTCAGCCTCCCGAGTAGCTGGGACTACAGGCGCCCGCCACCACGCCCGGCTAATTTTTTTTGTATTTTTAGTAGAGACAGGGTTTCACCGTGGTCTCAATCTCCTGACCTCGTGATCTGCCCGCCTCGGCCTCCCAAAGTGCTGGGATTACAAGCGTGAGCCACCACGCCCGGCCTCGCTTTTATTCTTTCGTAGCTGTGTAATAAACAGGATCTGGTGTTGGGCTCTGGAAGCTCCACCGTGTTGGCAGGGTTTCCCCAGCCCAGAGCTCTCTCCTCTGGTAGATTTGGGGGTTTGTGCCCTCTCACTGCTGCTACCATGCTGCTCTTTCATTGTCCACTTGGGGGCTCTGCCACAGTTGTTTGCTGCCAAACTCTCAGCAAGGATGTCAGATATGAGTCATGAAAATATCTAATTTGGAGCAAATCTAATGGTTATTACATTGACGTACCATTACAGTGATCATTTTCTGATTGGAAACTCAAGAGCAGTACCAGACCTGTTGTCCTTGCCTTCAAGCTCTAAGGGTTACATTAAATTCTCTCCATGCAAACCTATCTGTCCTTCAAAGGGAATTTGGGTTATAAATGGTGACCCCAAATTATTATTATGAAATGTATTCTTTATCACCTCTTCCTTTTTCTAATCAGAGGTTTCCCATTTTAGAGCTGTAGTCCAACAATTATTAGTTTTATTTTTAACAGCTAATCTGGAATGATACTGTCCTTTAAGGCTTGAAAAAAATTAATTAGAAACCTGATAATTAAAGGGTGATTGTGGTCAGCTGTAATACACAAAATCACCTGTCATAGTAATGTAAGATATCTTCAGTTCAAACAGCCCAGGTCACAAAAGCAGTATCTCTAGATCCCAGTTTCCTCGTATATAAAGTGGAGGTATACTACATACTTTTTTAGGGTTCTCTCACTTCTAGTATGTTCTGAGTTCAAGAATCAGTCCATTATAGAAGTTTATTATTAGAATTTCAGGATCTCCTATTTGCTTAAGTCAGAACCCCCTTTTCTATCTTCATTCTCACTAGTATCTCTTGTATTAGAAAATGGCTCTTTATTAATTTGAAAAACATTTATCAAGTGTTTATTTGTGGATCAAGCACTCTCATGGGCACTGAAAATATAAAGACCTTAAACTCAGGATGCTGTGGTCTAGTTAAGGGGTGCCCTCATCCTTCTTTCCTGTTAGTAATTATTACTATACGATTTACCCATCTCTCTCACCATTCTTTCTCTGTCTCCTTTGATGACTCCTCTGCCTTTTTGCATTTTAAATCAGTCCTAAGAAATGTCATCTTTCTGTCCTTACTTACGTTTTTCCCCTGAGAACTCTCCTAGTGGCCACAAAACATAGGTCTTCAAAAACGCTCATGCCCGTAATGACTCCAGCCCTGTGGCCTTAAACCATTGTGTCATGCCCACATGCCAGGCCAATAATACAGGTCACAGACACTGTCATTTTATTTCTTCACCAAGAATATTCCTCAATTCTACCTTAACCTGCTCTGGGCATTTCCACCTCATTCCCAGTTCTTGGTTTTTGTCTCCATTTTTGGATCTTCTCCCATCTTTACAATGCTCACTGAACTTGGTTTCTGTGTTAGTTTCCTAGGGCTGCTGTAACAAATTACCACCAACTGGGTGGCTTAAAACAATAGAAATTTATTATCTCACAGTTCTGGAGGCCAGAAGTCCAAAACCCAGGTGTCAGTAGGGCCATGCTCCCTTTAAAGGCTCTTGGGAAGAATTCTTCCTTGCTACTTCTATCCTCATGTGTTTTCCAGCAGTCCTTGGCATTCATTGGCTATTAAATGCACCCTTGGAATACCTGCTCTGTCTTCACATGGCCTTTTCCCCTCCGTGTCTCTATCTATGTGCAAATTTCCCTCTTCTTATATGGATACTAATCATTAGATTTAGGGCCCACTCTAATCCAGTATGACATTATCTTTATTACATCTGCAAAGACCTTATTTCCAACTAAAGATCACAATTACAGGTTCTTGGTGGACATGAAGTTATAGGAGACACTATTCAACATAGGGCGTTTCCCTCATGTGGTCCTTGACAAGCAATGGCTTTGTCTTAGACTCACACTCTGGCCTTCTACTCATGATCTTCTTGGGAAGGCAAACCCCATCAAGCTCAGATACCCAGGAACTAAGATTCAATATCAACATGGCCAGTGGGTTGTATGTATGTATGTATACATATATAGCCAACTGGTTCTGTTTCTCTAGTAGAACCCTGACTAACATAGCATGCAATAAACATTGGTTGAATGAATGAACTGAATACAAAGAAAAATCAGCCTGGTACAGTGGCTCATGCCTGTAATCCCAGCACTTTGTGGGGGCCGAGGCAGGTGGATCATCTGAGGTCAGGAGTTTGAGACCAGCCTGGCCAATGTGATGAAACCCCATCTCTACTAAAAATCTAAAAAATTAGCTGGATGTGGTGGCGGGTGCCTGTAGTCCCAGCTACTTGGGAGACTGAGCCAGGAGAATCACTTGAACCCAGGAGGCAGAGGTTGCAGTGAGCCGAGATCGCACCACTGCACTCCAGCCTAAGCAAGAGCAAAACTCCATCTTAAAAAAAAAAAGAACAGAACAATCAAGCCTACTGTAGCCAGGCACTGATTTTATTTTCCTGTATTTAGTATATTCTTCCTTCCACTAACAGGTCAATCTTCCTTTAACATAAGTTTTATCATTTTATTCATCTTCCAAGGCATTGATTAATTGCTTAGATTTTAGCAGGTCATAATCTGAGCTCTCTCTCTTATCACATAGTAAGATCTAGTGGTTAAAAAAATGCTCTATGGCATCACAGAGACCTGAGTTTATTCCAGAATTCACTATTTACTATATATGTGACATTGGATACATTACATTATACTCTCAGTAGACCTCCACACTTGTGAGGCTGTAATGAGGCACCCAACAGTCCAACTGTGGTGATGTTAGAGATGGCCAAGTAGAAAGGCTGTTCTCCAGCCCACTTCCTTTTCCCAGAGTGGTCTCAGAGGAGGCTTAGGAGAGAGTCAGGCCTTGCACCATTGCCCAACAATAATGAGGCCACTGTCACTGCAGTGAATACTTGGAAATCAAAATTAAAAATAAACCACCATTTACAGTTGTCACCCCAAATGATATACATACTTAGGTGTAACTCTAGCAGAACATGTGCAGACATACCATGTTCATGAATTTGAAGACTCAGTATAATAAAATTGTCAGTTCTCCCCTATTGATATAGAGGTGTAACAATTCCTGTCAAAATCCCAGCAAGACTTTCTATAGATATACACAAAATTATTCCAAAATTATTTAGACAGAAAAGTAACTACAGTAGCTAGAAATTGTTTTTGAAAAAGAATACAGTAAGAAGAATAAAGTTTTTTACTCAGTAAAAAACTTGTTATTTATAACTACAGTAACCAAGACTGTGTGACAATGGAGAAGGGATAAACACATAGATCAACGAGGCAGAATAGAGAACTTAGAAACAAACCCACAAAAATATGCCCAACATTTGCATCTTTTACAAAAAAAATTAAGGAAATATTGCCAAGAAATGGTGCTGGAGCAAGTTGATATCCATTTGCCAAAAAAAAAGAACCCCAACATAAATCTTATACCCTATAAAAAAGTAACTTGAAATGGATCATGGACTTAAATGTAAAACTATAAAACTTTTAGAAAAAATATATAAACTTTTAGTTTTCTTATATTTTGGCAAAGAGTTCTTAGACTTGACACCAAAAGTATGATTGATTAAAAGTTGATAAATTGACTTCATCAAAATTAATTTTTTTTTCTGTGAAAGATCTGGTAAAAAGATAAAGGACAAGATAGACACAGAGAGGAAATATTAATATTTTCAAGCCACATATCCGAACAAAGCGCTAGTATTGAGAACATGGAAAGAACTCTCAAAACTCAAAAGTAAAAAAGTGAACAGTCCATTTAGAACATCAGCAAATACATGAAGAGGATTTTCACCAAAGATGTACAGATGGCAAATAAACAAAACGAGTATCAACATCAATAGCCATTAGAGAAATACAAATTAAAACCACATTGAATGGTTGCAAGGAACTAGAGGAAAGGGATGAATAGGTGGGACACGGTTGCTTTTTATTTTAAAGACTTTATTTTATTTTTGAGACAGAGTCTCGCTCTGTCATCCAGGCTAGAGTGCAGTGGCTTGATCTTGGCTCACTGCAACCTCCACCTCCAGGTTCAAGCGATTCTCATGCCTTAGCCGTCAGAGTAGCTGGGATTACAGACGTGCACCACCACGCCCAGCTAATTTTTTGTATTTTTAGTAGAGGCAAGGTTTCATTATGTTGGCCAGGCTGTTCTCGAACTCCTGACCTTAAGTGATCCACCCACCTCGGCCTCCCAAAAAGCTGGAATTACAGGCTTGAGCCACCATGCCCAGCCAAGACTTTATTTTAGAGCAGTATTAGGTTCACAGAAAAGTTGAGAAAAAGCTACAGAGATATCTCATATACTTCCTGCCTCCATACATGCATAGCTTCCCCATTGTCGACATCCCCTACACAGAGGATTTTTAGGGCAGTGAAACTCCTCTGTATGATACTACAATGGTGAATGCATATCATATAAATTTGTCCAAACCCACAGATTGTACTACACCAAGAGTGAATCCTAATGTAAACTGTGTAATTTAAGTAACAATGACGTGTCAATGTAGGTTCAACTGCATGGGCTCAATGTAGTTAAGAGCCCAGGCTTTGGAGCCAGAGGGATGTTGGTAATGGGGGAGGCTGTGCATGTGTGGGAGTAGAGGACATACGGGAAATCTCTGCACCTTTCACTCAGTTTTGCTGTGAACCTAAAACTTATCTTTAAAAAGTCTATTAAAATCATGAGATATTACTATACACATATTAGAACTGCCAATGTTAAAAACAGTGACACGACCAAATGCTGGATCACTCATATATTGTTGGTGGGAATGTAAAATGGTACAGCTTCTCTGGAAAACAGTTTGGGAGTTTCTTAAGAAACTAAACCTACAGCTCCTATACCACCAAGTAATTGAACTCCTGGGTCTTTATCACAGAAAAATGAAAAGCAAGTTCACAAAATACACATGTTTATGAACACTTATAACAACTTTATTTGTAATAGTCCCAAACTGAAAACAACACAGAGATCCTTCAATAGGTGAATGGTTAAACAAACTATGGTATATCCATACTATAGAATACTACTCAGCAATGAAAAGAATGAACTACTGATACCAATAATAACCTGAAGGAATCCCCAGATAATTGTGATGAGTGAAAAAAGCCAATCCCAAGATGTTAAATACTTACAATTCAACTACAATAATATATTTATAGAAATGGAGGATCGATTAGTGTTTGCCGGGAGTTAAGGAGGGAGTGGTATCAAGAGGAAAATGGGTGTGTCTATAAAAGCACAACTTGAGGCATTCTCATACTCACAGAAACAATGGAAATATTCTGTATTTTGACTGTATTAATGTCAATATCCTGGCTGCAATATTGTGCTATAGTTTGGTAAGATGTTACCCTTGGGATGAAACTGGTTAAAAGGTACTTGTTACAACTGCACATGAATCTACAGTTATAGTCTTGTACCACATAATGATATTTCAGTCAACAACAGATTGTGTGTACAACAGTGGTCCCATAAGATTATAATACCATATTTTTACTCTACCTTTTCTATGTTTAGATACACAAATACTTACCATTGCCTACAGTATTCAGTGCAGTAACATGGTTTGTAGCCTAGCAGCAATAGCCAATACCATACAGTCTAGGTGTATAGAAGACTGTACCATCTGGGTTTGTGCAAGTACAGTCTATAATGCTCACACAATGACAAAATCACATAATGATGCATTTCTTGGAATGTAACCCCGTCATTAAGCAACACATAACTATTTCAAAATAAAAAGGTTAATTTTTAAAAAATTATTTGGAAGGCTAAGTTAGGAGGATTGCTTCACGCCAGGAGTTTGAGACCAGCCTGAGCAACATAGTGAAACCTTGTCTCTACAAAAAAAATTTTAAAAATTAGCCAGGGATTGTGATGTGTTTCTGTAGTCTGAGAGGATAAGGTGGGAGGATTGCTTGAGCCCAGGAGTTCAGGGATGCAGTGAGCTAGGATTGTACCACTGCACTCTAGCCTGGGCCACAGAGTGAGACCCTGTCGCAAACCCCCCTGCCCAAAACTTGTGATAAGTTAGATAACTTATTATACCCTGGCTTGTATTATATATCATATCATATATCATAATTATCTTCTATATTTTTCACCATTTATTCCAAGTGAGATCATCTTATCTCCTTAATAGGTTTTAAACTACTCCAGAGTAGAAACTGTCTCTCTAGTCTTGTCCTTAGAATGGTGTTTGGCACAAAGCAAACATTCAGAAAGCATTTACTGAGTGAGTATTGTTGAATGAATTCTCTGTTCCTAGGAGAGATAGATATAAATAAGCACATGGCTTGAGCTTATTTGTCAAACCAGGTAGAATCTGCCCAAAGTCCATGTCATTTTTCCCAAGGATAAGATTCAGCAACACAGGGCAGTCACAATAGTCATGCCCAGACAAACCTTTGCCTTCCAACGCTCTCCCCACCCCACTGGAATGTTGAAGGAAGAGGAAATGAGATAGGGTAAATATCTCAATAATATTTTTCCTGCTTGGAGAAGCAGAGAAGGAACTTGACACATAAAATAAAGCAGTAAGAAAGTTTATGTAAACTCAACTTTCTAACTTGAATCAGAGAGCAACAGAGTAGGAAGCATGGTGTTATCTCTTACTGTACTGTCTGTGCAGCTTCCAAAGAAAGTGATCATGGACTCTGTGTGCTTCCCTGGTCTGGGAGCAGATCCTTAAAGGGGCTAACTGAGCTGGATATAAACCAGAACATTTTTAGGATATAATTAATAAAATCCCTTTTTTTGATTCATGTTTTTAAAGTCTAATTTAGGGAAACCAGCTTTTTGTTTATTCTTGTTGTTGTTTTGTTATTTTTAATCTCTTGTTGCCTAGCTATTAGTTTTTTATATATGTCTATATTAAATCTTAATATTTGTCTCAATACTGATAAGAATACAAATACTAATTGCCTCCTAAAATATGTAGTGGCCAATGACAATAAAACCAATGGAAGTTCACGTACATTGTAACTAGCTTTATGGATGCTAAATTAAGATATGATTAGATGAATATTTATAGACCAGATATTAATTGGCCCTTCATTAAATGACACATATTATAGAACATTAGTGAAGATGAGTAAGACATATTTTTTTTTCCTTGAAGAGCTCACAAACCAGAAGACAACAGACATATAAAACCAATTAAAACACTGTAATACAAGCTAAAATAGGGTGTGTTCACAAAGTCATGGAAACATAGAGAAAGGGGAAACTAACTCAACCTGAATGTGGTGGTTAGTTTCTAAAAGTCATAGAATCCCATAGTTTTCAAAAGATCTCAGTTTCTCAGGTCCCAAACTGTCTCTTTATTTAACTGTAAGAAATTACATGGCACCACGTTGCTTTTAAAATTTCAGATCTGAGGTTTCCAATATTTGTGCCATACCTGACCAACCTGCCTGAAGTCCAACTATTTCCAGGTACTGCCTGGAGAAACAGTGGGTGGAGTTAAAAGGCCAGGCTTTGGAGACAAACTCCTTGGGGTCAAATCCCAGCTTGGCTATTTATCATATGACCATGGCCAAGTTACTTCTCTGCCTTCACTTTCCCCAATCGTAAAATGGAAGAAATAATAATATACCTATCTGTCACTAATTTTTAAAACCATCCATGAATTTGAATGGCATATTCATCTTATTGCATCATTAGTCTATTACTTTCAAACTTATATGACTTTTGGCTATATAGTAACAATAATATGTATTTGGCTGTATTATAATGCACAATCGGTTCGATTCCCCATCTGCTGAGTAAGAATAAATTTCAAGTCTCTGAAATAGCTCATGCAACTTTTCATAATATCATGTAATTTTCCAGAATACATATACCTACATAAACAAATAAACTGGATGTTGTAGCATTAGAATCCTGGCAGGAAATAGGTAGCACGCTGAATTTGGATGGTTTGAGGAGAGTTTTGAAAAGGAACACTTGACAAAGATGTGAAGAGGGTGTAGGGGAACCCCAATGAGTGCAGCACTCCGGGGTGAGTACTAGCAGGGAATCATTTCCATTCCTGGACCTGAGGGGCACGGGAGGGAGCAGTTATCAGAATTCAGAGAAGGCTGCTTGATATGAGCTGCTGTCTTTGGTAGGACCATGGCAACCCAGCAGAAAGAAATCTGGTGAAAAAGACATCCTGATCTCCCTCTCCTCTCTCCCTGGGATGACCTTCAGGTTCCCTTTATTGGCCAAACCCAATAGAAAGTCAGAGAGTGGGGGAAACATTGAGGCCAGGAATTTAGGTCAGCTTCCCAGAACACATCAGGGTTGAGATTGGTAGAGAGTAGTTCTGAAGGGGCAAGTGAAAGCAAATCAATAGAGAAACCTAGTTATTTTATGGGGAGATTCTACTGCAAAACAACTGCAAAGCAACCACAAAGCAACCACAAAAAACACAATGAAACAAAAACAAACTCAAGACTGGTTGACAGCTTGTCACTAACTGACCTCTAGGACTGAAAAAATGTCTGCAAAAGCTGAGAAGCATGCTGGAAGAAAATCCTTCTAAATTTTAATTTCAGACGTAGCTATGGCAGTTCGCAGGGAATGTCTCCTTCAAAATGGATAACCAGGAGGCAAGGGAAAATAAATGATGAAGGTTTCCCGGGAGGGCAGAGCTTGGGTCTTAGGCAAGAGCCTCATTCTTCCTGTCCAGCAGGATGTAATATGGGCTGTTTGTTTCTTATCCATACCTTTCCAAATGGGAGTTTTGACTGTAGTTATCCTGTTTCTTCCCCTACCATTATATACTGGGTATGTTTAGACTGGATATCTTTAATTTTTATGGTCCCATGCAACCATAATCAGAACTGTTGGAGAGAACTGGATACCACAGAGAGATTCTAGACTTGGATCTGGATGTAGTAACTAAATGAGAGTTGAGGGTTGTGCTTCTTGGGGGAAGGGATAAACATATTCCATATGAAATGAATATATGGAAATAAGGAAAGGCGTGAATGTTGTGGAGCCAAAGGGGCAGACTGAGGTGGACACTGCAGACAGCCTATCCAAGAGCCTCTCACAAACGCTTTCCCTTGCCTTTCTCTACTAGAGAGACTGAAAAGCTAAAAGACACACCTCTCCAGACTCCCCTGCAGCTAAAGAGAACACAGTTGTGGATGCTGAAATGTTGAAAGAAGTCTTCAAGGATGGGTTACTTTCCTTCTTTCTCCTTAGACTGTAAATGTGGTGCCTACATTGAAGCAGTCATCTTCTGAGCAGTCATGATGGCAATGAATTCTGTATACTAAAGATAATAGAGCAAAAATAGATGAAACCTGATTTCCAGAATCTTACTTAGCATGTTTTTCAGCCATGTAATCATAATTAATACAGACTTACCTCATATAATGACCATTTGGTTGACAACTCTCTGCTGTAGCAAATCTTTAAAAGTTATACCATTTCTTCAGCAATGTCTCCTTTTGTTGTCTTTATGACTTTTTCACCTGAAAACATACTAAGCAGAAATACCGTAAGAAGTGACATTTTGACATTACAGCTTCAGGCAAAGGCACACTCAGATAAATCCTGACCAAACCGCAGTTAGTCCGAGAACATCATATAGTAGAAATATGAATTGTTCACCATATTGAAAGGATTAAATTCATGAAAATATAAAGCATTTAGAATAGTGCCTACTACGTAATGACACAGGCAGGGCCAGCTTCATGGGTATGCAGCCTGTGGAGTCACAGAGGGCCCAATGCTTAGAAGGGTTCCATGCTTGGTTTAATGCTCTGCTGCTGTCATCTGGATTTCTTAAAAATTTTATCTTCAAATGTGTGTATGTAAACTCTGATGGAAAAATAGAGCATGCACATGAGCAGAGGAGACACATGCAATATCTTTGCCCTCTATTTATTGCTGCCTTGTTTGCATATACTGTGTCGTCTGAGATGCCCATGAGGGAGGTCTTGAGGGAGAGCTTCAGAAAGCAGATTGAGTGATCAAGGAAATCCATGAGCAAAGGAGATTTTTCCCCTAAGAGCAGAAGCTGGGGCAGCTGATAGGTAGATCAAGGACTGCCAAGGCATGGAGTCCCTGCTGTTCCTGTCCAGCAGAAAAAAATATATGTCATAGTCCAGGAACTATTGTGTTCTCTCTTTTCTCAAATGGTAGTTGATACTGAAGCTATCCTGTTATCTTGTCAGTATTTTATATCAAGTTGTATGACTTGGTTAAATGAGAAGAGCTACATTTGGAGGGGGATTGAATATTACCCAGAGAACCTACATTTGGAGCTGGTTGAATACATACAAGATACTTGGATTAACTCTCCTTGAGGAGTTTTCTAGGATCTAGCTAATTAATATCCACTGCCACTGTCATGGGAGACCACTGAGATTCGACTGATGTTCTGGCCACAGATGCTGACTCTTGACACCACCCCAAAGCTGCATGCACCAGCGTGCTGCCCTCTTCTGAGTTCTTAGTGTTCCGAAGGCGTGCTGTGCCCTATGCCTAACTGGAGAGAAGACCCCTCCTCCTCACCCTGCCTGCATCCTCATGTCTCACAGTGTCTCAGAATCCCTTATGAAGACAGTTCCTTTCATGTGTGCCAGTAGCCACTTTCTCCATAGGACTCAAACCCAAATTTATGGGGCTGGCCAAGGGGAACATCACTGAGACTCTGCCATGTTCCCTCACAACATCTCCTGGCCTCTGCATCTTGGGCACCCTGCGTCTCTTCTTTTTCAGCCAACAAAACAAAGCAAACCCTTCTGGCAGGCCTGCCTTACCAGTTCAGCAGAGAAGCCTGGTCCTGTCTGAAGCCCAGTTATGAGTCATTGCAGAAAATAAACTGATGTAAGTATTCCTATATTCTATTTAAGAAAGCCTCAAGGATCTTGGAGTGATTGAGCAGAAAACCCAAAGTACTTGAAACTGACTTACCATTTAATTTTTAGAATAATCCACTGGTATTGAGCAGAGGTGGTAGAGAAAATTTATTTATTAATGAATAAGAGGTATCATCCCTAGAAGGAAAACATGATTTTTCTTAATTTCAATTGAGGCTGCAAAGCTGAGAACAGTAGATGGCATGTACCCCCATATTCTAAAAGGAGGTGCTAGATTACCTCTATAGTAATTGCTAAGAGGTGACTCCACAGTGCGTCTGTTATTTCTTCTATGCTTAGTGAAGAATTGAGAATGAGGATTTCTTAAAAGTCTGGTAGATGCTGAGCTCTGTGGTGTGGCCCCTATCCTCCCAGTGGGAGAGAGGAGAATGCTGCTCTCTCCCACCTCAAGCTGAGTGAGGGGGGTCCATAAACCCTTAGGAGGCATTGGCACGGGAGTGGAGTCTCTTGAGAGAGTTCACAGAAGAGTTTGACACATGACTCCCAGAGTTTGGAGGATCTGGGGCCTGACTTCTGCCTAGAAACTTCTAAGGTGTGAGGTCCTCTGGACTTGCTCCTGAAGCAGAGCGAAGTGAGGGATAGCAGTGGAGGTGATGGTGGCTGTACCTCCCTCGAGGTGAGGCCAGTGTGGCTACCTTTGCTTGAAGAGCCTGTGGAATATCCCACCAGAAACATGATTGGGGCAGTGGGAGTAAGCAGCTATCGGGGGAGCACATCAAGCACATAGAGTGATTCACGTATCTGAGGGCAGAGTCTGCAAAGAACCCCCAAAAGAGAAAGCCAGCTTTGGCACATCTGCCATGTAGGGGTCAGTAACACCAAGTTACAACAGCACCCATTGAGTCAAACCTATTTACCCCCTTACCGGTCCTCTCCCTGCCAACCTCCTCCAACCCTGGAGGAGCCAAAGGGTGCATAGTGAATGAGAGAAGAAAAGTGGAGGAGCCACATGGAGGCGTTGTGAAGATACGGAGGAGACCACCCCCTTCCCCACTGCTGGTCTGTGGAGGGCGGGGGAGAGACTCCAGAGAGATCAAAGTTTTCATTTTTATCACACTGGACTTGTTATTATTTTGCCTGGAAAGAAAACATTTTAACATCTGAAAGGGACTGGAAATCTAGGAGAGATGCCTAAGCTGTCAGCCAGAGGCAGAGCAGGGAGATCTGACAGAAGATACCTAATGATCAAAGTGAAGAAAAATGAAGGTGCTTCTCGTCTGCATCCCACAGAGTCCAGCTCATTCACCAAACCTGTCATATCTAGGATCCTGGGGACCCACTGGAAGGAGAAGTCATTAACGTGCATGGATTTCAAGTAAATGCCACCCGAGAAAATTTCACTCGAGGTTTACATTGCTGCATTTCCCTGTTAAAATTACAGCACAGGGCCATGGGCATCAAATGTGGGTGTTTCTCAGTTTCTATGGATGACAACCAAAATTATTTTCCCAGATCAGTGATTTATTCCTTTGAGGGAAAAACACCTGATTACTTATTTTTTATAGTTAGAATTCTATTGTAATAATTTTCTATGTTATTAATATTTCATATTCTTTTGAGTGCCGCATTTAATGACATTTTAAGCATACCATATAAAAAGATATTTAGGTTACTGACAGTTTTTCTCACTTATAAATAATGAAGCAAGTAGGTAGAACTTTTTCAAATGTTTTCAAGCTTTTGTTACATTCTAAGAACCAATTGAACTTTTTAAAGCCTCATAATTATTTCCTTTTGAATTCACGATAATTCAATGTATAATTGGTTTTCATTAATTACAACTTAAAGTCATTTTTTTTCCCTTGTGAATTTCAAGGTCATACTGGTTAGAAAAGACAGTTTTAGTCCAACGCTGATCACTTTTTAAAAAAATCATGAGCTCGTAAATTAACAATTCATGGTTTTAGCAATAAATTATTTCACCTTGAATGACTTGTGTTTACGTTCAAACAATGCTAGTTCATTTTGCTCCTTAAATTTGTACTATATATGCTACATGAGGAGTAAATTGAACCAGGTGCTGTGACTCGCACCTGTAATTTCAGCTACTCAGGAGGTTGACGCACAGTGATTTCTTGAGGCCAGAAGTTTGAGACCAGCCTGGGCAACATAGTGTGATCCCTATCTCTAAAAAAACTTAAAATAAATTTTGAAAAATTAGCTGGGTGGTGGCCAGCACCTGTAGTCCCAGCTAGTCAGGAGGTTGAGGCAGGAGGCTCTCTTGAGGCCAGGAGTTCAAGACTGCACTGAGCTATGAACTCTGATAGTACTACTGCACTGCACAGCAACCTGGACAACAGAGCAAGACCTTGTCTCTTAACAAAAAGTGTTAAAGACAATTGGAGATAGGGTCTCACTCTGTCACCCAGGCTGGAGTGCAGTGGCACAATCATGGCTCACCGTAGCCTCAACCTCCTGGGCTCAAGTGATGCTCCCATCTCAGCCTCCTAAGTAGCTGGGACTACAGGCACACACCACCATGCCTGGCTGATTAAAATTTTTTTTTGTACAAATGGAGTCTTGCTATGTTGCCCAGGCTGGTCTTGAACTTCTGGCCTCAAGCAATCCTCCCATTTGGGCCTACCAAAGTGCTAAAACTCTTTGCCGATTCCAAATTCTTGCTTGGTAGAAGAGCTATTTTGTTATTGTTTTTAGTTTGTGAAATTTTCTTATAACATGCTTATATTACCAGAGTCAGAGGTGTTTTAAGAATTCACAGTAATTTTAATTCATTGGTAAGGTATTTTGGTGGAAATAAAGTAGTTTATACTAAATATCAGAAAGTATGAGTGGTGAAGTTATCACTTATTAAAATTCTCTAATATTTAATAATAATGTTAAGTACATTATATGAGCAGAATGAAACAGGTTCCAAAATATTTTGCTTGTAAGTGTAGTTTTATAAAGTAAATAGGTTTCCATTTTCAGAGAAGATAAGGAGAACAGCAGAAATAATAAACAATGACTGATTTAACCCAGTGATACTAACCCAATGTTTAGTATTTAACCCAATGTAAATACTAAACAATGTCCACGCATAAGACTAATGTTTAAGGGCATGTGCTTGGCTTTGTTATTTTTAATATGTATGGGATAACATGGAGAAGGGTAGTATAATTTTAAAGTTTAATTTGAATTTTTGGCAATATGTCTTTTAGCAAAGAAAACTGGACTCTTTTTTTCCCAGTTGCCTTTGGCAATAAACCTCACAGTGACTGATCTTCATGACCTCATCCTGGAATTTGGCTTGAGTGACCAGTTTTAATCAACCTGAAAATAATGCCTCTTTGTCTATTGGAAAACAAATGGCGACAGATTGCCTCTTTCTGCTATAACCATAGCTCATCTGACTAGCTTTGCCCATGAAAGTCTTAGAAAAGTATGAGATACAATTTGAGGAGTTAGTTGTGTGTGAAAATCTTAATGAACTCAGTCACCTTGTAATTTAATGGCTAAGAAGCAGCTGTCTGAACAGATTAGCCATTAAATCTCAGATGTAGGGTTGTTTGACCTTAATTTGCATATTTTGAAAAGCAGATTTTGCAGACTGTAGTTGGCTTCTGAGTCGAGCAAGGAGTGTGAGCACTGCCTCTGCTCTGTTCAGTTACAAGGCCATGAAGCCAAACCTGAGCCAGTCACTAGCAGACAAACAAAAGGTGGCACTGCTTTCCTTTGTTTTTTGTTTTTTTTTCAAAGTTTTATTACCTTAAAACTGCTGTATATGATTAGCATTAGTTAACTGGCCACTTTTGTTTCCGAGAAACTAAATCAACATTCACCTGGGGATACCTGTACTGGGGAGGCCTGTGATGGGCAATAGGAAAAGTCACTTACGTTGTTCTCTCAGGAAACTCTGAGCAGGTAAAAGGTTGGCAGAGGCTACCGGTGCACTTCCAATATTAGTGATGGAGTCCTGCTCAGAATACACACCATGCTTCTCAGGCTTTGCTGCAACCAGGCGAAGCACAGTTCTGGACCGTGAAATATTTGCAGAAATGATGTGTGTAACTTCTGAATTGTACCATGATGAGGAATGGACACACCCCCACCCCCAGCCCCACCCCGCCGCCCCACCCCGCTTCCCCTTCCCTATTACTTAGTGGCTGCAATCTATAGCTGGTGGTAAGTGGTAATGAGTGACCCTCAACCACTCCAATGAGCACAATGCCTTAGAGATAGTTGAGTAACAATATAGAAGGGTCCTGAGTCCCTCACACCACAGACCCATTATTCCAGTTCTGTAATGCTTATGCTTGGGCAGCCACATAACAGAAAAACAAACTCTTGTTTTATTGAAGTCACAGGTACTTTGGGTCTTGGTCTTAATAGCAGAATCTACTTCTTAATTAATTAATTGTGTATAATGACAATTGAGAGGAGTGGTTAAAGTCGTAAAGCATTCAGATTCAAACTTTAGAAAATGATGTGCAGGAGAAAACAAAATCAAACCAAAAATATGTCTTAGGGTGGGTTGAACTAATTTGCCATTGTGCCCCCCAACCCCAGCCCCCATTTTCAGCCTCTTTTCTTTTTTTTTTTTTTTTTGAGACAGAGTCTCCCTCTGTTGCCCGGGCTGGAGTGCAGTGGCACAACCTCAGCTCACTGCAACCTCCGCCTCCTGGGTTCAAGCGATTCTTCTGCCTCAGCCTCCCAAGTAGCTGGCACTATAGGCACCTTCCACCATGCCTGGCTAATTTTTGTATTTTTAGTAGAGACAGAGTTTCACCATATTGGCTGGGCTGGTCTCAAACTTCTGACCTTGTTATCCGCCTGCCTTGGCCTCCCAAAGTGCTGGGATTACAGGTGTGAGCCACTGCACCCAGCCTTTCAGCCTCTTTTCTAAAGCTTGCACTCAAGAGTCACTGGAAAGCTGCCACTTACCACATACGCAATCCTCTCTGTTTCAGTTTGTTCGAAGCATCTCTCTCACACAGCTCAGTAACGGTGACCTTGCCTGTCAATCTTTTACAAGATCTAGACCTGGGGTTGGGGATGGGAGCACATAGTTCAGGTTCTTCTTTATGACTAGTTAATTAATTGTGAAAACGGGAAGTTGGAAACTCAGGTCCAAGGTTTATGAGGTGCCAAAAAGAAAGCGGTGGGGTGGGGGTGGGGGGGCGGGATTTGAGGATGAATTGGAGAGAAAGTGCCCCTGGAGGAGATGGGCACAGGACCCATTCTTGATGGAGTGGGATATTTGTATATTCTGACATCTTTCCGGCAAGTATTAGTAAAGCCTTAAGGGTCCCTTCCTAATTTGCACACAGTTGCAGTCTAGGCTAGTGGTAGGTGGATGCAACACTCTGGCTGGGGCTGAGGATCAAGAGTGACAAGCTTCCCGCGGTTAGAGAGAGAGAATGTGGCAATCTCCAGAAAAAGGAAAAGCTTACTGTCCCCTTGGTAAAAATTACTGTGGATTTACAGTGCCAAGAGTGCCTGGATTTCAGAATAAGCAAAGGGTTAGCATCTAGATCTTGAGACAGCCTTGTAAAACACACACACACACACACACACACACACACACACAGCAAGAGAATCCATGACATGTAGGTAGTAAGACATTTGATTAGAAAGTTTCCTATTAATATGTTTTAGTCACTGCGTAGGAAATCCTAGACACTCAAAATGGAGAGTTTTCCAGGATCATATCTTAACCGTTAAAAAAAGGTTTTTCTGTGTGTGTCAAACATATTTTATGAGTAGCTGTTCTATACTTCAAATGTCTTCAAAACTTGATGGGAGGAGGGGGGAGAAATGGCACCACTTTGTGAAATTCACTGCCTGTGTTTGTAAACACTATGTAATGTTCTGTGCCGAAAGTTGTAAACAGGCTGCTCCAGTCAAATTTGGCTTTGCAGTCATGTTTTGCTTTGCTGACCTAGTATTTAAAAAAAAATCATAATTAGTTGCTAATGTTTCAAAAGAAGAAATTTCATAATAAAATTTGGATTTGAGGCTTCGGTTTTGAAAATGAGGCTATACTGAAATTGCGTTCCCTTATGGAAATAATCAGTGGATCTGAATAAGAGCAACCTCTTGTAGATGCAGTCTCTAGTCTTCCACCTACCACATTCCCAATTTCCACCTTGCCTGCCCCATTTATGTTACCTGCCTGTCTTCTGTAGACATTTGACTTAGCTGCCCCTGCTAGATTTGGAATAGAGACTTGTGCCCTGCATAAGGACATAGCGTATTACTAGAAATGTATGTACTCTATAAATATTCATTGACTAATGAATGAATGAATGGTTGGATGAATTGATCCTGCCTAAGACTCACTAACGTCTGATGTCAGTGATTATCCTCAGGCTAGAATAAGTTATGGACCAGTGTTTTGATCATCTTGCCTGGACCTCTGCTTCCAGCCAGAGGACAGGCGAGTCGTCTAAGCCAGATGTCATGAATCTGTCTTCAGGGAAATGGCTTTGTAGTCATTCCTGATGAGTTTGCTGAACCTGGTCGTGCTCTTCATTCTTATTAAAACCTTGATTTTCTCATTGCCTATAGCCTGGTATTTAGGGTGCAACTAAAGCCATCTCTAGGCCTAGGTCTTTCTGCATGTGTTTCTTTGTAAGGCTGCTTTAGATGCTTTGTTCAAAAACAGATGACTTTTTTTCTGGCAACTCAATTTTGCTTATCGGCTTTTTCAACAACTCCATGATTTCAGTTATTTCCTCAGGAAGCTGTGTTTGATTCCAAAAGAAACACTTAAGTGTTTTATCTGCAAGTAACACACAAAGTATCCCAAATGCACTTACTTTATTTAAGAGTCATATAAGAGAAGGGACTATTAAAAGCAAACTAGGGGGAAAAAGCAAGCAAGAAAAGAGCGGTTGAGGTTGTTTTGTAGCCTCAGTAGAACGATGGGGTGGGAATATCGAGAGAGAACTTACCCTTAAATCACACAGTCATGTAGTAGTGTAAATTCAAATGTAAGACTCTTCTAAAATTAAAAGAAAGTCATCCAATCCATGCTTTTACGGAGAATCTCTCTGATTCTGGTTTAATATTTTTCTGGAATTCTGCTTTGTTCAATTGTATATTCCACTCCTTTTTTTGTGGGAGTTGGAACAGACAGCAAATCTCCCAAGAGTTCTGCAGACTGGTGGGTGCTTCATAAATAAGCCTGAAAGAATTTTAAAGTACTCCCAGCAGGATACAGTATATTAAAGAAATAATACTAAAATTTTAGTTGCCTCATTGCCAAGATCCTTTATGTCCCTAAGTGCTGTACATGCCATTTTAAAGTAACTAATAACTGCTCCCCCAATACAATTCATAAAACAAGAAGCATTTCCTGCTGTTACTCCAGGTGTGTGTTTTCTAAGCCCCTTTCCACAGCTCAACACTTACAGGAGAGAGCGGCATTCTTCCCATTCTGTAATCATTTATTAACTGTGTCTGGTGTACCTCTTCCTGGTCAAACAAGAGGCATAGAATGACAGTTGGAAGGATCAGGAAAAAGAGATGGAGAGCTAAAAAAGAATACAGAGAAATCACGTAACAACATAGCCCCTGATCAAAAAGTCAGTCTTTGAAAGGAGATAAAACTTACATACTTCATTCATTCAATTAACTCATTCATTTATCCATCATTCATAAAGCATTTATTAATTTATGTTTAGAAAAATGTAACAGGAATGAAATCAAAAGACCCACAGTTTACTGGGGAAAGCAGTGCCTGGCACATAAAGCACTCAATATTTGTTAACCATTGTTTACTAGAAAATTTAAAAGTTAATATCACAAAGAGCATCTACAAATGGATAAAAAGGGAAAAACGCTCTGATAGAAAATTAAGCAGGGATTATGAACAGGCAATTTATAAAGGAGAAATCCTCATTTTCAATCAACAGGTAAAAATATGCTCAGCTTCACTAGAGGTCGGGGGAAAATAATCTTATTTAAGCAATAAGATCACACATCAGGTTAGCATAATTAAAAGGGTCAGTGAGGAAGGGGAGAAATAGTTGCCACAGCTTTCAGAAAAGAAATCTGGTGGTAATTATTAAAAATAAAAATACACATATCCTCTTTGGGCTTGTGGTTCATTTTGGCTAGAACTCACAGGTGTGTGTGTGAGTTTATTAGGAAAGGTATACAGAGTGAGAACTCTGTATGTGCTGGGGAACTAGAATGTGCAGGTGTGTGGCAGGGTTTTACTTGGGAAGTGGTGTGATCAGAATTAGAGAAGGTGAGAAAGATCAGATTTAGTGTTTCAGAAGGACACGCTGGCTGCAGTATAGGGTGAGCGGTGGGTAGCCATGAGACTGGAGGCAGGGAAATGGGGGCCCAACATTGGAGTGGTAGGCCTGAGAGGAGTGGATGATGTTAAGATACTCAGCAGGCAAAGTTAACAGGACACCTAAATGAACACTCCGGATTGGGATAGTATAATGCTGAAGTTTTAGGAGAACAAGGTGAGAAGGGCCTTGACAAGTCTAGGAAACAAGGCTACTCCAGATCAGATTGTAAAATAGCTAAAATTCAATTAAGCACTTTCTTATCTTTTTCGTCACTAAGTGCTGGGGCCCTCATGCTACCTTGAATCACCCAGGGCCCTACCACAGGGCCTTAGCAAACCTGCCTCCCTCCAGCAGTGCTGCGGGTTTCAAAAGTTTCCTACTTCCAGGCATTAAGCTGGGAACCACTGTAGGGCAGGGATTGTCCTATTCATTGTTGTGCCCTAGCCACTAGCCTTGCTTCTGCATATACCAGGTGCTCATTAAGTGGTTGCTTTTTCTGTACTTTCTCTAATTATTAAGTTGATAATTAACTAGATCACAACAAAATTCACAAATGACAGTCAGCTTAACATGTGAAGTTCCTGGAGCCACTTGTTAACCCAAAGTAATGTATTAGTGACAGTGACATTTCTGGGAGATGGAGAGCTTTTGGAAGGCTGTCTTCAAAGCCTGTCAAATCATACAATACCGGCAAACATTTAGCTAAACTCTATCAACCTGGCTTGGCAGGAAAAAATCCCAAGTACCATGTTTGGTTATGAAAATCCAATGAAATAATCTACATACAAATGTTTAAGAGTGGGTAAAGTAGAGCAGAAATTCAAGTTCTGTAAAAATCCCATTCCTGCCCTACATAGAAGTCATCGTACGGAGTGGCAGAATCTAGCTGTATTTGATGGCTTTGATTTAGTTACATCAATCTGTGCAACCCAAACATGCAAATTTTACACATTATGGGCCCTCTAGCTTAGTCCATGGTCTTAGTATTTCATACCTTAGCTGCTCTGGGTTTTCTACTACCCAAACTTGACCTAGGAAGATGAACTACCCATCTAATTTCACTGATTGTCTCTCTTCCTCACCCCTTTGTGTGTTCCCAGGTCCACTGGGGCCAGTGATGGCCCTCATCCGTGTCTGCACTGTGTGTCTGTTGGTTACGAGGGGCTCTTCTCCCTGCAAGAACTGCAGCCAAGCTTCTGGAGGGCAGAGGCCTGTCTTCCTCCTTACTGTGTCCTCTACAAACCTCTGTATTTGGTGCATAGTGGGAGCTCAGTAAATGTCTGTTGATTTCATTTAGAATGAACCATGGAAAGGGGGAAAGACTTTCTGGGCGCTCTCACTGGGTTGATGGGAAGCTGTGTCTACAGGCAGGAGCAGATTCTGCGCTCACAAGTTGATGATAGGTCCCAGAGAGACTAGGCTCTGGTCTGCAAGGCACTCTACTTCTCTGTACCTCATTTATATCACATGCAGAAACAAATTCCTTGGTAGTCAATAACTATAAGAATATTATAATGGCAGCAATTATTTATTGTTTAGTGTCAAGTAATATTCCCACTGCTCTGTATATTTTTATTGTAATTCTCACAACAACCTACCAAGAGGAATTAGTATTCCTGTTTAAAGATTAGAGACGTTAACTGACCTAGGTCCCGGGGCTAGTGGTATGATTTGGATATGGTTTGTTTGGCCCCATCAAGTCTCAAGTTAAAATTTGATCCCCAGTGCTGGAGGTGGGGCTTAATGGGAGGAGTTCGGATCACACAGGCAGATCCCTCATGAATGGCTTGGTGCAATCTTCACTGTAATCAGTGAGTTCTAGCTCTATTAGTTCCCTGAAGAACTGGTTGTTAACAAGTGTGTCACTTCCCTTCTCTTTCTTTCTTTTTTTTTTTCCCTCAGCAAACTATCGCAAGGACAAAAAACCAAACACCGCATGTTCTCTTTCTTTCTTGCCATGGGACCTCTACAAGCTGGCTCCCCTTTACCATCT
Organism: Hylobates moloch; assembly: GCF_009828535.3. Lineage (NCBI taxonomy): Eukaryota > Metazoa > Chordata > Mammalia > Primates > Hylobatidae > Hylobates > Hylobates moloch. The sequence continues at coordinate 36,269,941 of NW_026652281.1, forward strand.
GCCATGAGTGGAAGCAGCCCTCACCAGAAACAGAAATTGGTGCCATGCTTCTTGTACAGCCTGCAGAACTGTGAGCCAAATAAACTTCTTTTCTTTATGAATTACCCAGTCTCAGGTATTCCTTTATGGCAACACAAACAGACCAAGACAGCTAGAAAGTGATAGAAAAAAAATGTATAAATGTTGTTTAAAATGTTTAAAGGTATTTTTATTAACTAAGTTTTGTATATAATTTAATACATTAATCAAAACTTCCTTAAAGGTTATTGTTGCACCCATTAACTCATCATTTACATGTATACATATGTACCAAACCTGCACATTGTGCACATGTACCCTAGAACTTAAAGTATAATTTAAACAAAGTTATTGTTAAAATGTGTCAGTTTTGAGAACAGAATAATAAGATTTATAAGAGAACTAAAAGCTCAAGAAAGACCTGGAGTTTTCATTTTTGACAAAGCTCCTGAATAATCTTTCCTCCTTATAAAAAAGCCACCCAAAAGGCATAAACAAATCACTTTGATATGATGTATGCCCAAATTAAAAAGAATGCTATATGATGTTTTCTAAATAATATGTGTGATATATTTTAACAATGTATTCTCAAATATAGTTGTCTCTTTGTATCTGTGGGTTCCACATCCATGGATTCAACAAACCTTAGTTCAAAAATATTTTTTAAAAAACTTGCAGACCAAGCATGGTAGCCCCCGCCTGTAATCCCAGCACTTTGGGAGGCCAAGACGGGTGGATCACCTCAAGTCAGGAGTTCAAAATCAGCCTGGCCAACTTGGTGAAACCCTGTCTCTACAAAAATACAAAAATTAGCTGGCCATGATGGCGGGTGCCTGTAATCCTGGCTACTTGGGAGGCTGAGGCGAGAGAATCCCTTGAACCCAGGAGGTGAAGGTTGCAGTGAGCCGAGATAGTGCCACTGCACTCCAGCCTGGGTGACAGAGCGAGACTCCATCTCAAAAAAAAGAAAGAAAACAGCAACAGAAAAAAACTTGCATCTGCACTGAATGTGAAAATCTTTTTTTCTTGTCACTTCACTGAAACAATATAGTATAACAACTATTCACATAGCATTTACATTGTATTGGGTATTATAGGGAATTTAGAGGTGATTTAAAATTTATAGAAGGATGTGCGTAGGTTATATGCAGATACTAAGCCATTTTATGTAAGGGGACTTGAGCATTGGCAGATTTTGGTATCCATGGGAGTACTGAAACCCCCACAAATACCAACTGACAACTGTATACATATCATATATTACATATGATTATAATGATATATTCTTAATATTTGTATGTGTGTTTATATATGTGCATTTCTTTTTCTTCACATAGGAGAAGCAACTGTAGGCAAACACTGGGTGATGAGGGTAGGATAGTCTTGTCTGAAAGCTGTTTTCCACAGCTCTGATATTCAATAACCTATGTAGAGAACTAAAGGATTTTGCTCCATGAAGTCTAATTGCCTGCTGAATAAATAAATAAATAGATGAAGCACTGCATGCATTAAATGAAAGTAAATATTGACCCTGCCACCATTTGTTTGCTGGGGTGCTGGCTGAAGTGCGCTGGAAGGTCCAATCAGTCAGAGTCTGCCAGCCCAGCAAGCAGGAGAGACAGGAATATCCAAAAGGCTCTCCTGCTTGTGCCTTAATCTTTGTCCAACCCCCAATTCCTCCACCACAGGCAGCTCACAAAATAAAATCCCAAAAAGGAAAAATAAAATGGGTATTGATTGTCTAGGCTCAGATGATCCCATAGGAATCTTTGTTAAGTCAGACAGAAGAGGATAAGCATATCTTTTTTATTTTTACCTTTAACTAAGAAAGGAGAAATTACTCTATTGGGTCAGATCTATGAGTGTGTGGGCAACTCCAGCATGCCCTAGTGGAGGAACAGACCTCCGCCTTCTCATCCCCAACTTATTACTTGCTGGGGAAGTCCTACCACCCCTCTCAGCTTGTTTACTCAGCCTCAGAAAGAGTATAATAATACTGGTCCTGCCTTTGTCACCGATTTTAGAAGCTCAGGTGAGGTTAATTATATAACAAGGCCGGGAATAAAGGGCTGTGGATATTTAAAAAGTTAATTACAATGACTTCTGAGTAACAAGAACTCACTCTGGAGTATCCCTTTGTCCCATCTTTGCTTTCTGTTTTTGCTCTTGTTTCTCAAGCCCAGAGTAGCTAACAGAGGGGCAAGGACAGGATAGTCAGCAGCAATGGTGACATGTGTAGGGGTAAATTCCTTCTCTCCTCCTAGGTCAAGTACCCACTGCAGCATCCAAAACACTTTCTAAATATCTTATGCTGGTTTCCTTTACTTTAAAAAATTTCGGGGGGTGGTTCCAAGATGGCCAAATAGGAACAGCTCCAGTCTACAACTCCCAGTGTGAGCGACGCAGAAGATGGATGATTTCTGCATTTCCAACTGAGGTACTGGGTTGATCTCACTGGGGATTGTCGGACAGTGGGTGCAGGACAGTGGGTGCAGCGCACTGAGTGTGAGCCAAAGCAGGGCAAGGCATCGCCTCCCCCAGGAATCACAAGGGGTCAGGGAATTTCCTTGCCTAGCCAAGGGAAGAGGGGACAAATGGCACCTGGAAAATTGGGTTGCTCCCACCCTAATACTGTGCTTTTCCCACAGTCTGAGCAAATGGCACTCGAGGAGATTATATCCCACACCTGGCTTGGAGGGTCCTACACCCACAGAGCTTTTCTGACTGCTAGCACAGCAGTCTGAGGTCGAACTGCAATGTGGCAGCGAGGCTGGGGGAGGGGCGCCCAGCCATTGCTGAGGCTTGAGTAGTAAACAAAGCGGCCAGGAAGCTCGAACTGGATGGAACCCACCACAGCTCAAGGAGGCCTGCCTGCCTCCCTCTGTAGACTCCAACTCTGGGGGCAGGGCATAGCCGAACGAAAGGCAGCAGAAACCTCTGCAGACTTAAATGTCCCTGTCTGACTGCTTGGAAGAGAGTAGTAGTTCTCCCAGCATGGAGCTTGAGATCTGAGAACAGACAGACTGCCTCCACAAGTGGTTCCCTGACCTCCAAGTAGCCTAACTGGGAGGCACCCCCCAGTAGGGGCAGACTGACACCTCACATGGCCGGGTACCCCTCTGAGACAAAACTTCCAGAGGAACAATCAGGCAGCAACATTTTCTGTTCACCAATATCCGCTGTTCTGCAGCCTTTGCTGCTGATACCCAGGCAAACAGGGTCTGGAGTGGACCTCCAGCAAACTCCAACAGACCTGCAGCTGAGGGTCCTGACTGTTAGAAGGAAAACTAACAAACAGAAAGGCCATCCACACAAAAACCCCATCTGTACGTCACCATCATCAAAGACCAAAGGTAGATAAAACCACAAAGATGGGGAAAAACAGAGCAGAAAAACTGAAAATTCTAAAAATCAGAGCACCTCTCATCCTCCAAAGGAACGCAGCTCCTCATCAGCAACAGAACAAAGCTGGATGGAGAATGACTTTGACGACTTGAGAGAAGAAGGCTACAGATGATCAAACTTCTCCGAGCTAAAGGAGGAAGTTTGAACCCAATGCAAAGAAGTTAAAAACCTTGAAAAAAGATTAGACGAATGGCTAACTAAAATAACCAATGCAGAGAAGTCCTTAAAGGACCTGATGGAGCTGAAAACCATGGCACAAGAACTATGTGACAAATGCAAAAGCTTCAGTAGCCGATTTGATCAACTGGAAGAAAGGGTATCAGTGATGGAAGATCAAATGAATGAAATGAAGTGAGAAGAGAAGTTTAGAGAAAAAAGAATAAAAAGAAATGAACAAAGCCTCCAAAAAATATGGGACTATGTGAAAAGACCAAATCTGTGTCTGATTGGTATACCTGAGAGTGACGGGGAGAATGGAACCAAGTTGGAAAACACACCGCAGGATGTTATCCAGGAGAACTTCCCCAACCTAGCAAGGCAGGCCAACATTCAAATTCAGGAAATACAGAGAATGCCACAAAGATACTCCTCGAGACACTTAATTGTCAGATTCACTTCCTTGAAATGAAGGAAAATCTGTTAAGGGCAGCCAGAGAGAAAGGTCAGGTTACCCACAAAGGGAAGCCCATCAGACTAACAGCGGATCTCTCAGCAGAAACTCTACAAGCCAGAAGAGAGTGGGGGCCAATATTCAACATTCTTAAAGAAAAGAATTTTCAACCCAGAATTTCACATCCAGCCAAACTAAGCTTCATAAGTGAAGGAGAAATAAAATACTTTACAGACAAGCAAATGCTGAGACATTTTGTCACCACCAGGCCTGCCGTACAAGAGCTCCTGAAGGAAGCACTAAACATGGAAAGAAACAACTGGTACCAGCCACTGCAAAAACATGCCAAACTGTAAAGACCATTGATGCTAGGAAGAAACTGCATCAACTAAGGAGCAAAATAACCAGCTAACATCATAATGACAGGATCAAATTCACACATAACAATATTAACCTTAAATGTAAATGGGCTAAATGCTCCAATTAAAAGACACAGACTGGCATATTGGATAAAGAGTCAAGACCCATCAGTGTGCTGTGTTCAGGAAATGCATCTCACGTGCAGAGACACACACAGGCTCAAAATAAAGGGATAAAGGAAGATCTACCAAGCAAATGGAAAACAAAAAAAGGCAAGAGTTGCATTCCTAGTCTCTAATAAACAGACTTTAAACCAACGAAGATCAAAAGAGACAAAGAAAGCCATTACATAATGGTAAAGGGCTCAATTCAACAAGAAGAGCTAACTATCTTAAATATATATGCACCCAATGCAGGAGCACCCAGATTCATAAAGCAAGTCCTTAGAGACCTACAAAGAGACTTAGACTCCCACACAATAATAATGGGAGGCTTTAACACCCCACTGTCAACATTAGACAGATCAACGAGACAGAAAGTTAACAAGGATATCCAGGAACTGAACTCAGCTCTGCACCAAGCAGACCTAATACACATCTACAGAACTCTCCACCCCAAATCAACAGAATATACATTCTTCTCAGTACCACACCGGACTTACTCCAAAATTGACCACATAGTTGGAAGTAAAGCACTCCTCATTAAATGTAAAAGAACAGAAATTATAACAAACTGTCTCTCAGACCACAGTGCAATCAAACTAGAACTCAGGATTAAGAAACTCACTCAAAACCGCTCAACTACATGGAAACTGAACGACCTCCTCTTGAATGACTACTGGATACATAATGAAATGTAGGCAGAAATAAAGATGTTCTTTTAAACCAATGAGAACAAAGACACAACATGCCAGAATCTCTGTGCCACATTTAAAGCAGTGTGTAGAGGGAAATTTATAGCACTAAATGCCCACAAGAGAAAGCAGGAAAGATCTCAAATTGACACCTTAACATCACAATTAAAAGAACTAGAGAGGCAAGAGCAAACACATTCAAAAGCTAGCAGAAGGCAAGAAATAACTAAGGGAAGAACTGAAGGAGATAGAAACACAAAAAAACCCTTCAAAAAATCAACAAATCCAGGAGCTGGTTTTTGAAAAGATCAACAAAATTGATAGACCGCTATCAAGACTAATAAAGAAGAAAAGAGAGAAGAATCAATTAGGCGCACTAAAAAATGATAAAGGGGATATCACCACCAATCCCACAGAAATAAAAATTACCATCAGAGAATACTATAAACACCTCTACACAAATAAACTAAAAAATCTAGAAGAAATGGATCAATTCCTCAACATATACACTCTCCCAAGACTAAACCAGGAATAAGTTGAATCTCTGAATACACCAATAACAGGCTCTGAAATTAAGGCAATAATTAATAGCTTACCAACCAAAAAAAGTCCAGGACCAGACGGATTCACAGCTGAATTCTACCAGAGGTACAAGGAGGAGCTGGTACCATTCCTTCTGAAACTATTCCAATCAATAGAAAAAGAGGGAATCCTGCCTAACTCATTTTATGAGGCCAGCATCATCCTGATACCAAAGCCTGGCAGAGACACAACAAAAAAAGAGAATTTTAGACTAATATCTCTGATAAACATCGATGCAAAAATCCTCAATAAAATACTGGCAAACCAAATCCAGCAACACATCAAAAAGCTTATCCACCATGATCAAGTGGGCTTCATCCCTGGGACGCAAGGCTGATTCAACATATGCAAATCAATAAACATAATCCAGCATATAAACAGAACCCATGACAAAAACCATATGATTATCTCAATAGATGCAGAAAAGGCCTTTGACAAAATTCAACAACCTTCATGCTAAAAACTCTCAATAAAGTAGGTATTGATGGGACGTATCTAAAAATAATAAGAGCTATCTATGACAAACCCACAGCCAATATCATACTGAATGGGCAAAAACTGGAAGCATTCCCTTTGAAAACTGCCACAAGACAGGGATGCCCTCTCTCACCACTCCTATTCAACATAGTGTTGGAAGTTCTGGCCAGGGCAATCAGGCAGGAGAAAGAAATAAATAGTATTCAATTAGGAAAAGAAGTCAAATTGTCCCTGTTTGCAGATGACATGATTGTGTGTCTAGAAAACCCCATCGTCTCAGCTCAAAATCTCCTTAAGCTGATAGGCAACTTCAACAAAGTCTCAGGATACAAAATCAATGTGCAAAAATCACAAGCATTCTTAGACACTTATAACAGACAAACACAGAGCCAAATCATGAGTGAACTCCCATTCACAATTGCTTCAAAGACAGTAAAATACCTAGGAATCCAACTTACAAGGGACATGAAGGACCTCTTCAAGGAGAACTACAAACCGCTGCTCAATGAAATAAAAGAGGATACAAACAAATGGACGAACATTCCATGCTCATGGGTAGGAACAATCAATATCATGAAAATGGCCATACTGCCCAAGGTAATTTATAGATTCAATGCCATCCCCATCAAGCTACCAATGCATTTCTTCACAGAATTGCAAAAAACTACTTTAAAGTTCATATGGAAGCAAAAAAGAGCCCACATTGCCAAGTCAATCCTAAGCCAAAAGAACAAAGCTGGAGGAATCACGCTACCTGACTTCAAACTATACTACAAGACTACAGTAACCAAAACAGCATGGTACTCATACCAAAACAGAGATTTAGACCAATGAAACAGAACAGAACCCTCAGAAATAATTCCCCATATCTACAACCATCTGATCTTTGACAAACCTGACAAAAACAAGCAATGGGGAAAGGATTCCCTATTTAATAAATGGTGCTGGGAAAACTGGCTAGCCATATGTAGAAAGTTGAAACTGGATCCCTTCCTTACACCTTATACAAAAATAAATTCAAGATGGGATTAAAGCCTCAAATGTTAGACCTAAAACTATGAAAACCCTAGAAGAAAACCTAGGAAATACCATTCAGGATATAGGTATGGGCAAGGACTTCATGTCTAAAACACCAAAAGCAATGGCAACAAAAGCCAAAACTGACAAATGGGATCTAATTAAACTAAAGAGCTTCTGCACAGCAAAAGAAACTACCATTAGAGTGAACAGGCAACCTACAGAATGGGAGAAAATTTTTACAATCTACTCATCTGACAAAGGGCTAATATCCAGAATCTACAATGAACTCAAACAAATTTACAAAAAAAACCCAACCCCATCAAAAAGTGGGTGAAGGATATGAACAGACATTTCTCAAAAGAAGACATTTATGCAGCCAACAGACACATAAAAAAATGCTCATCATCACTGGTCATCAGAGAAATGCAAATCAAAACCACAATGAGATACCATCTCACACCAGTTAGAATGGCCATCATTAAAAAATCAGGAAACAACAGCTGCTGGAGAGGATGTGGAGAAATAGGAACACTTTTACACTGTTGGTGGGACTGTCAACTAGTTCAACCATTGTGGAAGTCAGTGTGGCCATTCCTCAGGGATCTAGAACTAGAAATACCATTTGACCTAGCCATCCCATTACTGGGTATATACCCAAAGGATTATAAATCATGCTGCTATAAAGACACATGCATACATATGTTTATTGTGGCACTGTTCACAATAGGAAAGACTTGGAACCAACCCAAATGTCCAACAATGATAGACTGGATTAAGAAAATGTGGCACATATACACCATGGAATTCTATGCAGCCATAAAAAATGATGAGTTCATGTCCTTTGTAGGGACATGGATGAAGCTGGAAACCATCATTCT